>NC_142686.1:26051000-26362500 GCF_056320005.1 Nelumbo lutea | reverse complement strand
ACTATTATTACATAATTCTTTATTAATTTTGTAAAATATTAAATTATTATTAATATGAATATTATGAAATATGTCACAATTATTTTTCTAATTTTAAGAAATTTTTAAAATTTATTACATAATTTTCATTATTTGAATTTTAATTATTGTAAAATTTATTACATAATTTTAAATATTTTTTATATAATTATTTAGCTGTTTTTATTGTTTTGTTATTCAAGATATTTTGTTGTTGAAATATTTAAATAATATTTTATTTTTAATATTAAATTTTTATTGTTTGAATAATATTTAAACTGAATAATTCGTAGAATTATAATTTATATTGTTACTACGTAATTTCATGATGAATTTTGTAAAAATATAGAACTTTTAATAATATGAATATTATTAAATCTATTATAATTAATTTTTTGTGTTTTGAATAATTATTTTAATGTTAGTATATAATTTCATTATTATATTTAAATAATTCTGAACATTTTTAATTGAAATTGTCTTTACATAGATGTTGATAAAAAGTGGGGGGGGGGGGGAGGATAAATAGGAATTAGAGATAGTTTAGGAGAGAACTTTTTGATTAAATTAGAGATAATTTAAGAGATAAATAGGAGTGAGAGATAATTTAGGAGATAAATAGGAAGCATAGACAATTTAGGAGAAAGTGGTGCTACTTGACTAAACATTAGAAAATTAAACCTCTATTTCATTATGGTTGTTAGAAATAGTTAAGCCTATGTTATTTATTTATTGGTTTAATGGGTAATTATGTGAAATTATAAAATTAAAAATTAAAAAAAAGGAAATTAGGAAGGGAGGTTTGGAGCAAGGAGAAGGAGAGAGAGATGAAACATTCCCACTGGACCATGCATGCTTTGAATTATGGGGTCCACATTAACCCTAATCCAATGTTACCTTGAAATTTTGTTCAATTAACCCTTAATTCTGCATTTTTTAACTCCATTAAAAGAAATGTCATAGACAAATGTGCCACCTTTACAACCAAAACTTTTTCATGATGACTTCTTTTGATCTCCAAACTAACTACATGAAAACTTATAAATGGCTCGCGAAATTTCCATGCCAATTTCCAAAGATGCACAGTAACACTAAATATAATGCTTAAATGACTATAATTGGGTATAAAATTATAAATACATAAGAAACACATTTAAATAATTTATGTGATTAATCTGGATACACTTTGAAAAGTTAAAAAAAAATGGTGGCAGAAATAAAATATGCATATATGCTTAAGAAATTAATATAAATTTAATTAATGCTTCTAAGATATTGATTTTAATGATCAAAGTTTTCTTTATTCTTTGGTAGAACATTTATATATAATACTATTTATTTAAATTAAATGTTGCCTACAAGTAAGCACGATGGGTTCTAGCCTGGCCCATAAATTTTTGGGCCTAAGTCTGAGTCTAATTCTTTAGGCCTATCCCATATTATATTATATTATATGTAATATATAATACTTAGATGATATAAAATGTAACATAACTTTTTTATAGGTATATGAAACATCTTATGTTTAAAGTCATATGCCCAGCGCCCAACCCAGGCTTAGTCCATGATCCCCTTACCTACAACTGCACGTGAAATAAAGTCTATATATTTTGACTATAAGTGCATCATTGTAAGATGGTTTAGTGCACCATAGTATCATACCTTTAATATAAAAAAACCTGCATTCAAATCTTACTAATGTCTAATGGTATGAGATTTTTCAAATGTGTTTTAATCAAGAGAGAGAATATGTGGTAGAATTTGAAAAGACAATTAATGGGTGTAAATGTTAAGATAAAATTACAAAATTTAAATTAAAAAAATTATAATTAATTGAACCTAAATGGCATATAAATGATGGTGTTTATTGGATTAAATGGAAATTAATTAACAAATTTGAAACTCAAAAATCACACTACTGATCGTCTGATCCCTTGAAAATCAATACAAATAGATACAAAAAGGAATGGCATCAAAATTGAGTCCGGATCTGATTCCAACACAGGGTCTCAAGTCCCAACAATCGGTCCCAGCTGGGATTACAGTTGTACATAAAAAACGAGTTCAGCTTCCCTATTGCCTTTTGCAACTTTGCATTGAAATATTTTCTCGTGAAATAAAGCATGTAAGAAGGGAGATATTTCCAATGCAAAGCTGTAAAAAACTGTTCTAACAGCCTTTGCCTTGACCGAAGCCGAATTCATCAAAAACATGACAAGGAAGATGTTTTCAATGCATGACTGTTACGACCGGTCGTTGGGATTTTTGATCTCCTTGGAATCCAATACATCAATGCCCTATATTTTAAACCTATGGTTTACTGTCCTCCATAATATATAAGAAAACCCACAAGCCATTCAAAAGCATGATTGTTATTTCTCTAAAATCTTCTGGCAATAGTTTCAAGCAATGATTATTCAAACCTATCAAGAAGGGCACCAATGTTTTAGTTATCTCAAATCATTCGAGGGAGTAGAGACATCATTTCTAGAAATTCGACAAGTAATACAGCATTAAATCTTAAAGCTGGAGCAACTATGGCTTAACCCTACTTATAATATATATATATATATATATATATGGCTTAACCCACACATCATACTCATCATTAACAAAATAGGTAAGGTCAAGACCAGCTTATGAACCTAGACCAAAGCAACACACAAAAATGAGAAAATTTTCGATTAATATCATTTACTTAGGCTCGAGTGGTCATTTGGTCCCTTACCTTTAAAATCTAATAATCCAGTATCCAAATTTTCGAAATGTCACAATCCAGGATTTATTGTTAACGGACTGTTAATTAATAGATAAAAAGATGTAATTACCCATCGCATTTTCAATAACTGAGTTCGATTCATTTTGAAATGACGAAAATGACCTCCACTATAGTAACCTTTCTGTACAAGTGTCTCCCCGCCGGTGCTGATAAGCGGAATACGCCATCGGAAAAGCTGAAATCAACGGGAAAACATCACCGGAGAGCATCATATGAATATATTCACCATTTTATTGGGAAAATATTGCCAGAATAAAATGCATTTGCTGCCAGTAGAAATGTTTTTAATCCAACCGTCATCAGAGAAGATGAGCACTTGTTAATGGCAGCGGAGAAGGCAAACAAATCTTTTTTTGCTATTTTGATTTTATCCATTTTCTATGTAACTTATTACAGGGGTTGTTTTATCGACTTTACTGAGGGTGGAGGAGATGCATAGGATACCCCTGTAACATGTGGGAGGGGTGTATTGTCAAAATGTGGTGGTGGGGATGATCATGGTAATGTGGGAGGTGGAGATGAACGGGTGTAGTGATTTGGTGGTGGTGGATAGCTTTGAGAATGCGATGGTGGGGGGTGCTTCCAATGTTGTATTGGGAGAGGTGGTGGAGGCAACTGGTGGTGGTGGATAGCTTTGAGGATGCGATGGTGGGGGGTGCTTCCAATGTTGTATTGGGAGAGGTGGTGGAGGCAACTGGTGGTGGTGGATAGCTTTGAGGATGCGATGGTGGGGGGTGCTTCCAATGTTGTATTGGGGGAGGTAGTGGTGATGGTAGTTGGGAAGCATGACTTGGTGGCAAAGGAGGTGATTCTATGATGCACCCAAATGGAAGTGAGAGAGAGATAGAAGCTTACGGTGGCAGATCACTGGTTGGAGGTATTCTTCTGGGGGTGGAGGCGTTGTATAGTGATGGGTTGGTGGCGGCACCCCAATATGTGGTGGAGGTGGCGATGGTGGTGTATAAAGGTGATGGGTTGGAGGAGAAGGAAGATGGAGAGGAGGTGAGACGTAAGCAGAATTATGAGAATGATGAGTTGGTGATGGTGGTGGTGCATGAGGATAATGATGGATTGGTGATGATGGCAGGTAATGTCTAACAGGAGGCTTCTGCTTAGTCAGGTTAATTGGATGCGGGGATGGAGGTTGTGGAATAATAGGCTACTTTGTCTTCGGTGGTGCTCCTTTCGATATGTTTGACTATGGCGGAGGAGGCTTGAAGAATCTGGGCGAATGGGCCAAACTTGGTAGTGGGGGTTGCGTCATGTGCATCATTGCTCCCAATGCAAGGAAAGGAGTAGCACCACCCTTGCTGTCGTTACTATCGCATTTCAACTTGTTGCAGTCGATGGGTCGTGCATCCATGAAAGAGCACTCCCTCAAAGATCGTTGATCTGGTTTACTAGGAGTGCATTTATTTCGGTCATCCGGTAGAACCCTTTTTGCACCGTTAGAGATCAGTGCACTACACTCTAGTGCTTCATTGGTGAAGTAGTTAAACGAGTACGTAAAGTTCTCCAATCTCGATAGATAAAACACCACCGCTAGTACAACTCCAATAAACATATTGTAAGCCATCTACCCAATGGCGAGCGGAAGCGGGCCTTGGATATGGTTGAAGCTGACGTCAAACACCATGACATTCTTAAGCAGACCGATCTCAAAGGGAAAATAGCTAGTGAGGTTGTCATTCATGAGAATGATCTTGTTCGGGGTGTGACCCAACTTGCCAATGTTGTTGGGGATGCAACCGCCGAGGTTGTTGTTGGAAACAATGACAGAGACGAGGGAGTTTCTGAGGTTGTCCAGAATGTTGAATCAGAGGCTGTTGTTATTAAAGAAAATGGCATCAAGTCCTTATCAAAGAGCTAGATTCGTAGAAACGATTGGAGTTGAGATGGAAAAGAGCCAGTCAGTATCCGTTAAGAGGCCAAGTTTGGGTAAGAGATACCCAACAATGTCAATGTGGTTAAAATTGATGTCAAAAACTTATGGTTTATGGTATATGTTGCTAAGGCAACATGGAGCCGCCTGCGCATTCAGCAATGGAGGGCCAGTGTTCCAACCCAGGACCGAAGTTGGTCCAAAATTAAAGAGAGGATAAATTGGTTTAAAATTATCAATACATCTTTAATTATTTAATCCGCATATGATAGCACATGATAGGTGCTAATTTATAATTCATTAACGGCAGTACCAGATTATCGCATTTCGAGTATGAATTGTCGCATTTTAAATTTCGACATCAAATTAATGAATTATCATTCAAACCAAAGTATTGGATTCGGATCGAGTAAAACGCCCCACATGCACACCTCATCGTGCGTTAATAACATTTCAATACACGGTGAGGATGTGTTGTGGGATATTTTTGGGGCGCATTATGTGGGGGCAGATGTGGCTTCGTACTGATCGAGAATTTTCAAAAAAAAAAAAAACGAATTAAATGCATAAAGTATCGTGTCATGTGGAAAAGCTACGAAACAGTTCAGCCCTTTCCCTTCTCTCTCTCCATAGACACAAGTCAAGTCACACGACACCGCACATAGTCACAGTTTAGAAGGTGTACTCGTAATAACTCTTCCTTTCTCCTCAACTTTCGACGTCTTCGTCCGTTTCTCGCTGGCAGCCTTTGGATTAATCGTCACACGTGACCTTTGGTTTTTAACTACTACCATCGATGATCCTTCGTGGCTATGGCATTCCCTCCTTCCAACTGTCCTCTGTGATTCCTTCTTAAATCGTCTGACCCTGATCCGTCCATTTTTGTACTCCCCTTTCTTCGAACCGTCGGATTGGAATCTATTGCCATACCTGGGACCCATACAACACCCACCAAATTTGACGACAAAATAATGTAATCCCCATGGCTGATTCCCCCTATATAGTAGCTTTAGTTGATACCAATCAGACGGTTTTCGCATAACAGTACAGTTTACACAACGTTGGATATTATGATTCTCATCTTCTAATTTTCAATTTTATCCCTACCTCTTCATCTTCTGATCTTTTAGACCCAATCCAACATTTTCCTGCACGTGCTCACACGTGATGGGGAAGTGAAGTGGAACCAGCCACCAGCGCTTTCGCTGTCTTCACTCTTCAACGGGGACCCCACGCTCTTCTCTCAGTTCTCACTTGGTCGGTCAAAAACCATTAAAATTAGTTCCGATCTGATGGCTCAGTTTCTTCATTTAGTGATAAAAGAAAATACACAAGCGTCTATCAGAAATCCGAAGATTCGGAACGATTATTCGTATTCCAGTTTCCAAACAATGACATACGTGCACAGGTCAGAGATAGCTCAGCGGCGATTGAACCTTCCCACTTGCGTCCTGGCCTTCTGAGTTCTGGCCTCTCCTCCAGTTGACTGAAAACTGAAAAACCGAAGAGAAGAAATTTTTATTTTTTCTCGTCGCTCACATAGACCACCCGATTGGAATTGTCCAACACAGAAACAGTTATTTAGACCGTTAATCTTCTCCATTCCCGTTTACCGATGAGCTTCTGTTGACGATCTTCTCCCTCCGGTCTCATAGTCTCGCCTTCCCTGGTATGTTCAATTTTGATTTTTGAACGTCGTGGGGTGACTCTTCTTCCTTCGTGGTCGTTGTTGTGGTTGAGCCATCTAATCTGCCGCCCTTTTTTTCTTGTTTGTTTCTTCCAATTTTTTAACCAGAGAGAATTGTCTACGAGTGGATTATCTCTATCTCGGTTCAGTATATAAACAGCTATCCTTCATCCAATCTCGCTACTTCTCAGAGAGGAACCCACAATCCAGTTTATCTTTGGTAAAGCAGGATTTGGGCTTTAGCTTTAATCCAGACGTTCACAGTCTACCATGGGAGGCGGAACCGGAGCTGATTCCGATAACACTTCCGCCGCTCCTCCTCCTGCCTCTGCCGCCGCTGACGGTGGAGACGTCCAAATCAGGCAGAGCCGAATACTGCCCGACTTCTTGCAGTCTGTCAACTTGAAGTATGTCAAACTAGGGTACCATTACTTGGTGAGTCACCTCTTGACTCTGTGCCTCATCCCTCTCATGGCGATGATCATAGTTCAGGCTGGGCAGATGAACCCCGAGGATGCTCGTCAGCTGTGGCTCCACCTCCAATACAATCTTGTTAGCGTCATCGTCTGCTCGGCTTTTCTTGTCTTCGGGTCTACCCTCTACGTCATGACCCGCCCGCGCCCCGTTTACCTCGTCGATTACGCTTGTTACCGGCCGCCATCTCATCTCCAGGTCCGGCCTCAGAAGTTTATGGAGCATTCCAGGCTCATCGGCGACTTCGACGAGGCCTCGCTCGAGTTCCAGCGCAAGATCCTCGAGCGCTCCGGTCTCGGCGATGAGACTTACCTCCCTGAAGCGATGCATTGCCTGCCACCGCGTCCGTCAATGGCTGCAGCCCGGGAGGAGGCCGAGCAGGTCATGTTTGGTGCTCTGGATACCCTGTTTGCTAATACCTCTGTGAAGCCCAAGGATATTGGTATTCTTGTTGTTAATTGCAGTCTATTCAATCCCACCCCTTCGCTTTCTGCTATGATTATTAACAAGTACAAGTTGAGGGGGAATATCAGGAGCTTTAATTTGGGTGGGATGGGTTGCAGTGCCGGCGTGATTGCCATCGACCTTGCCAAGGACATGCTTCAGGTTCACGGCAACACTTATGCGGTTGTCGTCAGTACTGAGAACATTACCCAGAACTGGTATTTTGGGAACAAGAAGTCGATGCTGATACCCAATTGCCTGTTCAGAGTTGGTGGCGCCGCCGTTTTGCTGTCCAACAAGTCTGCCGATAGGCGCCGTGCCAAGTACAAGTTGGTTCATGTCGTGAGGACTCACCGTGGGGCTGATGATAAGGCATTCCGTTGTGTTTATCAGGAAGAGGATGACGCCGGTAAAGTTGGCGTCTCCCTGTCCAAGGATCTCATGGCCATTGCTGGAGGAGCCCTTAAGATCAATATCACCACCCTCGGTCCGCTTGTTCTCCCAATCAGCGAGCAGCTTCTCTTTTTCGCGACCCTGGTGGTGAAGAAACTGTTCAATTCAAAGGTCAAACCTTACATTCCGGACTTTAAGCTTGCTTTCGAACATTTCTGCATCCATGCCGGAGGCAGGGCTGTGATTGATGAATTGGAGAAGAACCTGCATCTGATGCCAGTACATGTCGAGGCTTCTCGGATGACTCTCCACCGTTTTGGCAATACATCATCGAGCTCCATATGGTACGAGTTGGCCTACACTGAGGCCAAGGGGAGAATGCGTAAGGGCAATCGCGTCTGGCAGATTGCGTTTGGAAGTGGTTTCAAGTGTAACAGTGCTGTCTGGGAATCACTTCGGCATGTGAAGTCATCTCCTAAGAACCCCTGGGAAGATTGCATTGATAGGTACCCTGTGAAGACAGTTTCTTAGTCTTCTGATTCAGGAGATTATTTAGCTGTGTCCCAGAAAATCATCTTGTTTGGTCTGTCTTACCATTTGATTCATCAGGCCCTTTCTCTGGTTTTTGATCTTGAAAGCCATAATGTTGATTTCTTTTCATTTTCTTTAATTTATGTATGGTTGGGGTATTCTGAATTAATGTACAATAACATTTTAGGAGTTTTCGAGTTTCACCATTGTGATGGTATAATGTGAAGAATCAAGAATGCATTGCTCAATGCCTAATTCTGAAATTCCTCTTTGATATGCTTGGCCATGGCAGAAGATCTTCAGAAACTATTTATAGAGATAGTTTATTGTATATGTGCAGAAAGTGGTTAGAACTTTGGTTTTCCTTAGAATTAATTTAAGTTATTTGATCATAATATTTTTAGTGGCACATTTGATCATAATTTGATACTGATAAAAATTTTGTCAGTAAAGACTTCGCTGTCATGAAATAACTTTGCTCATATTTCTGCCAGCCTCTCTTCACATAGATGTGGTATAGCATGCTTTTCATGCGACAAGGATGCATTTGTTAAGTTATGAAGACATGATTTTTTTGGTAAATTGATAGACTGAAACCTGTGGATGTAAAGTTCAATTACTTTGTTCAATTTAGTGTTTTACGATCATTTCAGTAAACAACCCCCTGTAGAGTTCAGTTGTAATTATTACACTGGATTATTGGCATCTTGTTGTTGCGTGCCTTGAGTTAGTGCGTGTTAGATTTTATTTTCTTCATACATCCTAAGGGAAACATCTATGTTGTCTTTGGAAATAAGAGTCCAATATAGGTGGTGTCCAAGGTCAGCTAATCACTTAAGTGATAGTTTGGAAAAGTGAGGGGTATATAAAAATCAAATGTACTTGGTATATTCCCAAGTAAAAGAAATGTGTAAAGGGAGGGGTTAGAAAAGGGTGCATAGGCCCTAAGAGTTGTATTCAGATTTTCTTTTTTTGTTTCAAAGAAATAAAACTATGTTTTATTGATAAAAAGGTATGTATGTGGTTTATATCTTTCTTTTCATGTTCTTCTATTGTGGATGCTTCCTATCTAATTCCTAGTCATCCAAGTGCTCATAACTTAACAATGGATATGGCTTTAAATGGAATAGAGTGGCAAAGCAGGGTTCATGTAGACTACCCCATATGGGGGGTAAGGCTTGGATGATGATGATGATTAGTGCAGGCTGTGCAGCTACAGCTGCCTACAAAATAATTATCTAAAAATGTAAGAGGAACTAGGAGTGAATAAGCTAAAAGTGGTAAGCACAGCCCTTTTGGTAAGTGGTTTTAGAAATTTAACTCCTGAGAAGATTGCTTATGGAAGCAGGTTAAGTATGGAAGAAGGAATCTTAACTGGAACCCAGGTTGTGGTTTCAGAATCTTATATGTGTGGTGCGTGAAGAGGAAACAAAAAATCTTGATCAGATTTTATGGAAGGCATCAAATAAAGTATTGGGGGATGGGTCAAATGTAAGGTTCTGGACCTTCTGGTCTGGATGTTTGGTGTGAAGAGAGACAATTGAAGGATTTTATTCTACAGCTGTACAGCATTGCCCTTGGTAAGGAGTTGATGATGGATAACCATGAAATCCATAATGATGTATTAGTATTGCAGCCTCATTTGAGAAGACATCCGAATGATTGGGAGATGACAGTTGCAATGGAACTATTGCTGAAAATACAAAACATGATTCCCAATCCAAACATAGAGCTAGAGGATATGAGACTATGGAGGTAGGAGAAGTCTGGTTCCTCCACAGCAAGATCTTTTCACAAAAAGCCAAAAAGGGCAGCCCAGTGCACAAGGTTCTCGCCAATGCATGGACTGGGGAGGGACAGATGTACACAGCCTTACCCCTGCACATACAGAGAGGCTGTTTCCAAGGTTTGAACCCTTGGAAACAGCTTTTCAATCTTTTCACAAAAAGCTAGTGACTACAAATATCAACAGCCTTCAATCTTCCAAAATATGGTTCTCTGCACCTCCCTCAAAGGTGGCTTTCCTTTTATGGTTAGCTGCATTAAATAGATGCCTGACGAGGGACTGTGTACAGATAAGAGGTGTGT
Source organism: Nelumbo lutea (assembly GCF_056320005.1). Lineage (NCBI taxonomy): Eukaryota > Viridiplantae > Streptophyta > Magnoliopsida > Proteales > Nelumbonaceae > Nelumbo > Nelumbo lutea. The sequence goes on along the minus strand of NC_142686.1, from coordinate 26,352,204 downwards.
GGTGAACTGCATGCGTGTTGTGTAGTCAGTTAACCATGTCTTCTTGCATTGTAGTTTCACAGGGTATCTCTGGACCAGGGTGAGAGGCATATTTGGTGTTGCAGGTTGCAAAGATCAAAATATTGATACACCTTATACCCACAAGTAGGTATTGCAGTAATCGATATGGATGATACCCCTTTATTTTTTTTTTTATTTTATAGGTATTAGAGGGATTCTGTTAAAGTCCCCAAACCTTTTCTGTATCGGTGTATCCATGTGTTTCAGGGTCCACTGGTATGGGGTGTATTGTATTGATTTTTTTTATTCTTGGCAGGCTGTTGTCTGCTGGTATGGGAATAACTTATACTTTATTTTTTTTTCTTGTGTAGGAAAATCTATTTGGATAATTGGTAAAGGACAAATAGTCTAACAGCAGTCATTTATGGAAAAAAAAAGGCAAATATTAGGTCTGTACTAGCCCACCCCTCCCAAGACCCCAGATAACTGAGACCAACATTGGGTAATGGCCTTTTTTAATGGTAAGGGACAAATAGGGCATTTACTATTTCTGTTTATCCTCAGGTACACATGGATGCAATGTATATACTCTACAGTTCTTTGTTTTTTAAATGAATACAAAAAAAAAAATGTTATTATCATCATCATCCAAGCCTTATCCCATCTATGTGGGGGCGGTTACATGAATCCTGTTTCGCTAGATGCTAGTCCATTCTATTTAATGCCATATCCATTGTTAAATTATTGGCACTTAATCTTTTCTTATTACTTCTACCCATGTCCTTTTTGGTCTATCCCTTGCCCTTTTAGCCCCTTCAACTTGTAATAAATCAATTCTTCTTATGGCTGCTATTGATGGTCTTCTAACTTCTATGCACATGATCAAACCATCTTAGTCTATTTTCTCTCATTTTATCACCTATTAGAGCTACTCCTAAGTTTCTATGAATGACTTCATGCTGATCCTATCCATTCTATTTTTCCCACTCCTCCATCTCGGTGTATGCATTTTTTCGACATTCATTTTATGGACATGTTTCTTCTTGATTGCTCAACACTATGTTCCACACAAAATAACTTGCCTTACAACTGTTTTATAGAAGGAATCTAAGTAGTATTCACTTATCACATAAAACTCCAAATGCACCCCTCCATTTTGCCCATCATGTTCTAATTCTATGGGCAGGCGGCATCCTCCTCAATTTCTCCCTTGTTACGAATTTATCAAACCAAGGTACCAAAAAAGGTCACATTGAATCATCTCTTGGTCTCCAATCCCAAGTGTACCCTGATTTGCACTCCCATTGTTATTAAATTTATGCCATATATTCTGTTTTAGTCCTACTTTAAAACCTCTTGTTTCTAAGGCATTTGTCCATAAACTTAACTTTGCATTTAATCTTTCATTAGTTTCATCAATTAAAATGATGTCATCAGCAAACAACATACACTATGGGACTTCCTCTTGAATATATTTAGTAAATTCATCCATGATCAGCGCAAATAAATAAGAGATAAGTGCTGAAAAAAGAAAAAAAAAAGGCATTTGGGCACCCCTTCTCCATTATGATAATTGTCAAGACAAAGTTGCTCACTGTTGCATAAAAATAGTTCAAAAACCCAAATATTAACATGGTACTTCTTTTCTTTTTTTGTTGTCTTTATATCATGCATAATAAAGAAAGATGCTCATATCGCTTGCCTAATAAAATTAGTGATAGAAGTCCCAGATGTAATTATCCTCTAAAAGGATGTTTTGAGTTTTAAGCTGACTCCCTGCATGAGTCTGGTTTCTCATTAAACTTGCAACAATTGGAATAAGCACAAAGACCAAATACAAATGACAGCACTAGTATATGGTAGAGACAATCTATAAGTATTCTCTCTGGTGAGGACATATTTATGATTGTTAGCCTCAAACCATATGCTGAATGCATGTACTAACTGGTATTCTAATCCCCATGATAAACTTCTTGCTCACCCAACTACTGAAATTTGGACATACTTTATACTTGAATTCAAACGAGAGAAATAGGAAATGGACTGAGATTACTGTTTTTATTTATACATCATCTTTGCAACAAAAATATCCTCCCATTTTCTAACTTGGGCCCATGTGCCACCAACTGCTAATTGATTCTTCTTTCTCTGTATGATTTTTCTCTATCTCCTAGAACTTTGGATGAAGATTACGACCTTTTTTTTTTTTTTTTGGGGGGGGGGGGGGAGGGACACTTGATTTTGTGGTGGTTGAAATACACAGATTTAGTTATGCGTGTTAAACATTGGGCACACAGCTACTCTGATGATTTAATCCATTTTGAGTTATCACCTCAAGCAATTCACTTCTCTTTTGTTTGGAGAAGTATAGTCTTATCATGGGCAGAAGATGGAACCAAAATCATAAGACACCATTCTCCTTAATGAAGTCTTTTTGGAAACCACTGTTACTGTTTTTTTTGGGTTGCAGGAACATACTGTTATTGTTTGTCTTCCTAATATATTAGAAGAAAGTAGAACAAAAAAGACTTGAAATGCTGCTTTTTATTATAGATGCTTGAGTTCTTGTAGAGGCTGCCAGCATTTTTGTTTTGTATCCAAGTGGTCACAACTTGTCTCATTTCATATTTACCATTAATAGTTACTAAATGTCAGGGAAAAGGAATAAATGGAGGAGCTACTGTTAAACAGTTCTTTCTGGGAGGTGAAATGATATTCAAGCATGCTTTCTCTTTTCCTGTTCTATATTTTCTTCTTTGGTCACTGGGTTTCATTGTTGGCTTTTGTTGGGACATCTGTGCTTTCTATCCCTTCTTTTTGGGTGGGGAAAGTTCCTCAGCCTTTTGAGCTGATGCCCTCCCCTCTGTTCTCTTTTCAATATTTATTTTGTATGGATAAAAAATTCGAACAATTATTGTATTTTGTTCACCTTCTAAAGATGCAGGATCAATCCTATGGGCATCACAGGTCTGGTGAAACTATCAAGAAAGACAGCTCAACCATGCATTTGATCATTGTATTTCTCTATTGTGCTGTATATAATTCTATGCTTTTCTGCAAATTCCATAGACAGATATAAGAGATTGGATTTTTGCATTACAGTAATTCCCAAAATAAACTTTCTTGCTTTTTGGAAAACAAAAAGGTGTTTATACAGTTCCTAGAGGATGAAGGTTGTAAATACTGTTAATACCATTTAGTAATGGTTTCTTCATGAACCAGCATTGTATCATTGCCTTCTTTGAGATTTACAGTCATAATCCATGGTAAAAAGTTCTTACACAGAAGATTTTATTTGCATAGATGGACTTTGCAACAAAACTCCAAGGTATATGATGTTTTTTTAATGCCTGTATTCTCTGTCGTTTTTTTTACAATGCAGCTCTGTTCTGCATTCTTTATATTTTATCTATTTGGATTCCTTATTGTAAGAGGGATATTTTTCCTTCAATTCTAGTGTTTTATGATGATATTTCTTATTTTGCAAAATATTAAATTGATTTGCACATTGTGCACTTCATAGAGAACCTTTTGTATGCGTTGCTTAGGGTTCAATTCTCCTTTGGTTGCAAACTCTGAGAGCAGGAATTCATCAGGGTGGGAGGGATGTCAGATGCCAAATGCTTTTTCATGCAGACCAAGTTTGTTACGTAGATAATTCTCAAGGGTCAGTTTGTTTGTAGTGCAAATGCATGAGAGTGCAAATGGACTAAGTGTAAATTCTGGTTTACTAATTTTGCATCAGATTTGACTGTCTTCTTTGTTTGTGAGAAGTAAAATAGGAAGAAAAATGTTGTCCTCACCTTATATTAAAGAGAGTGTAGATTGGAGGGTTATATGTTTGGGAGTGAGGTGGGAAGCAAGATGATGTGGCCCTCACTTTATATGAGTAAGAATTGAGGTAGTAGGAGGATGGTGCAAATTTTGCATCTCAAAAGTGCAAATAAGACAAAAAGTACAAATTTCATATGAGACGGGAGTTTAAATCAGAATTGCAAACAAACAGATGCAAAACTGAACTGGGTGCAAAATTTGTATTCAGTTCAAATTTGCTTCAAACAAACAGAGCCTAACGAATTGATCATTATTCTGGTTTAGCAGGAATTTATTTGCATCTCTCAGTAATTTTATATTCTGGTTTAGCCGGAATTTATTTGCAATTCTCACTAATTTTATGTGTTTTTTCTAGTTACCCTGGGCATTATAATTCTTCTTTTTTCCTTATTATATTTTTTTCTATTTCTTGTGTTCATATTTTTCAATCATTGATTTTCCAATGACATTGTACAAACCTACTTGAAACGAAACAATGTTGTAGATGTATGATAAACTTCCTATGAATGATGAATATTTGAGGGTCTCAATGTCTCGTACTGATTTAAGGGTGATGGTAGTTGTAAGGAAATCAGTGATTCAGTCCATCTCTTCCTCCCCTACCAACCGATCAGACCAGTAGTTTGGCCAAATGTCAAGCCAAATTATGTAGGACAAACAACAAATAATGACAAAAAAATAATAATAAATAAAGCAAGGATTGTTTTATATCTAATATACTCTTCCAATTGGCAATGCAAACAATATTTTCAGTTAAGCCTGTTTGGTTTGACAGAAAAATAAGAGAGAAAATAGAAAGTTTAAGGAAATTTTTAAAAGAATTTCACAAATTTTTTAAGAACTTTCCCTCAGCTTGTTGGGATGATTTTGAGATAAACCATTTCCATAAAGCAGGACTGCTGGGTCAGGTCTCGGAAGAATCAAATGTTAACCTGAGAAGAGAAACAAATAGGTGTACATCCATATTTGATCCAATTATAAACGGAGAAACAGAGAATTGAGATAAAACCCAACTTCATTCACCAGTCTCTTCTTTCCCCGTCTCTCTTCTGTTCGTCGTCCGCCATATAGAAGTTTGCTAGGGGTGACTCCTCAAAGGGGGTCACCCCCCTCCTCTCTCTCTGTTTCGAGAGGGGTTTACTCTCGAGATCTCTCGAGGTTTTCTTTTCTTTTCGGTGCTTTGTTTGTTTCTCTGTTCATTTCTCTGTTTTCTTTATTTTCTTTGTCCTTCTATTCTCCTTGTTCCTGTTCCCATATGTTAGTTTGTTTGTGCTTCATCTGTTTTCTTGTTTCCCTTTTCTGTTTTCCATCTCTAATTTCTTTCATTTTTTCATTTTCTGTTCTTTTGTTCTCCTTTTCTCTCTTTCGCCATCTGTTCGCTTGTTCCTTTGTCTCTCCTTGTTACCTCTGTTTCTCCCCTCTTCCCAGTTCTCTATGTTTGCTTTCCTTCTGCGGGCATTTTGATATGGAGTCCCTGCTCTAGTCTCCTTTATGCAAAAATCACCGGTGGAAGTTGCCATTTGTTATGCCGTCTCCAGCATCTTGGAAGGCAGTTACATTTCTCCGGCGTCTTGGATGGCAGTGACAGTACTCCAACGTCCTGATGGCAATTTCAGTTCCCTGGTATTTCGGATTGCAATTAGAGTTTTGCAGTGTTGTGCATGGATGTTATACTTCTCCAACGTTCTTTGGATGGCAGCTTACAGTCCGTAGTTCTCCGGTGTGTTAGGTGGCAGTTACAGATAATGTCGTCTTCTGCGGTTTGGTTTGGAGTGGTTGGAAGTTACAGATCATGGCTTGTGGCTTTGTAACCTCCTCTCTTAGTTTTCATTTTAATTGGAAACTGTTCTTGTCAGTTTGCTCGCCAGGTGGTTTGGAGATGTACTTGTCCACTTCTGTTCGTGATATTAAGTCACCTTGCTTTGGTTGTAGAGGTTATTCTGATTCACCTATATCCATCTCTTTGTTTTGTTCTTCAGAATTTGTCAAGAAATTTACTTGGCCTTGTTGGCATCTATTTGTATCAATCTCTTGAATGAATGAAACGTGATTGAAGCCTTAAAAAAAAAAACAGCAATGTTTCTTATAGATTAATGATTATTAAACCCCATTAATAAAAGAAATGATCTTATCTAAAAGGCCTAATATTCTTAATTTTCAAGTTTTTTCTTTAATTTCTCCAAAAGGGACAAACTCTAATGTTCTTAATTTCGAGTGACTGGACTGCACCAAACCCAACCTATTGTCATGACTCATGACATTTGAAAAAGTTAGTACTACTATAGAGAGATACTAGCGGAGGGGCCCTGGTTCGCAGGGGCTAGAATGGAATCGTCAACCCGAAAAAACGATGGCTAGAACGGTTCTGTTTTCAAGTCATATGAGCCACATGCTCGAACGACATAACATGTATGGTAGTGTTTAATGGATTTCACACAATTTTTTGCTTGTAACTTTTGTTGTTAGAACGGGTTGCCCGTTTTTCTATTTTTTTTTAACTGGGAATTGTCTTGCCAACTGATGGAGTGCAATCCGGCCGGTCTTAGCTGTCAACGATTTTGCCTCTAACTGGAGCAACGGGGAGCCTGAAACGGAGAAGATGAGGGAACTCCGAGGGGATCCCGATGAGATAACTCCGAAGCTCAAGTTAGTATTCTTTCAAAGGCAAAGTAAAGACCGGATGGCGCAAAGTTCACATACCTTGTTGTTGGCGGTAGGGGGCCTTTTATAACCACTTCACGCACTCACTCCGAGGCCTCTGTCAGGTCGGGTATGATTACCTCTACTTCTACCGGTTCGGGTGTCATCCTTTCTACTGGGACAAAACCGCCACTGCTCCTTGTCGGAGCCGTCTCTATAACTGGAGATGGCGGTGTCAGGTGGCGGTGGCGGGTGGCCATTTGAAGTGCGGCCGTCAAGCGGCAGATCCCAAGTCAGTCAAGTGCATCACCCCTAGGTACGAACTTCCTCGGTGTCAGGCATGGTACGGTTTGTTCAGTTTGGCATCCTGGAGGTGAAGTGTTGGAGTAGTGAGCAAGGTGAAGTTTTGAGTTCTGAGGTATGTCTTGTCTTGCCATAGTGCAGGCCAGTTCGGTGAGGTGTGTCCCGAACTGCTATAAGGCAGGCCAGTTCGGTGAGGTATGTCCCGAACTGCTATAAGGCAGGCCAGTTCGGTGAGGTATGTCCCGAACAGCTATAAGGCAGGCCAGTTCGGTGAGGTGTGTCCCGAACTGCTATAAGGCAGGCTAGTTCAGGTTATTGTCCTTTGAGTGACTTGGGGCCTAAAGGAGATTTCGGGCTCTTAGTAGGGAGTTCGGACTACTGGTAGGGGAGTTCGGTCCGCTGGTTCCTCCCCTTGGTGCTCGCGCCTTAAGCACACTTTTGTGACGAGCTGTTGCCTTTGCCACGTGTTGCGTAACTATGAGGTCGGGCCAAATCTTCCTTTATCAAATGCCCCCCACTCCTCGCGCCAAGGGTCTTGCCCTGGCGCGGGGAGTTTGCGAGGTGGTAGGTGGATTTGTCCCGTTCTTCGAATCTTGATAGTGCAAGGTGCTTTGTTAGGGTTCTTCGGTTTTCTGGAGTGTCCAAAAAGGCGGGAGACGTGCCTACCTGCTTACAAATGTTGACAGATGTGGCGGCGCGCGTTTATTTTAAATTTCAAAAAATCGCGCCGCTGGGAGACGTGACAACGGGTCTTTTGATTTTGAAAAAAGCGCGCCATTGCCGTTTTGAGGAGACGTGCGCTGGCAGTTGTCAGTTGCAGAAAGACGCATGGCACATTGTCAGTTTCAGAAAGACATGTGCCAACGCATCGTCAGTTTCAGAAAGACGTGCGCTGATGTTTCGTCAATTTCAGAGAGACGTGCGCCAATCATGTCTCGATCTCAGGGGACGTGCGGTTAGCGCGAATGTGGGCCGTCGGATTGGCTTTGATCTGCACTATTGGTTCTTGGTTACTGTGGCTATAAATAGTAGGGGACCCCAACTGATTTGTCACTTCTGCGATTTGCTTCTTAAGCTCGCGTCCAAGCCTTCCAGTTCGCGTCTAGGCTTGTTATTTCGCCTCCAAGGTTTTCTTGCTTGTTTCAGTTTTCGGAGCCTTCAAAACTTTTTTCGGGTGAGTACTTTCTTGAATCCACCTTTTCTCCTCGATGTCTAGCTTAGATAGCTCAGACGATTATTCGAGTAGGTCTGATGTAGGTTCTACGAACCGAGTCTCATCCTCTGATGGCCTTAGTGATCCTGAGGTGGAAGTTGAGGACGACTTCGAACCCGTAGGCTGAGCCGCTTCAGGCAATTTGGCGTCTACCTATCGTCGAGGTCAGATGCTAGATAAGTTTGGTCCTTCGACCATGATGCCCGAGGAGCTCCAATCTCTTATTATTTCTTACAATTTGCTTGGCGGGTACACCTATTTCATTCCTTCGGGTAGCTTTCCTTGGGAACACAGTCCTGATGAGATCGTGATATTTTGGGAGCAACTCGCTGCGGGGCTGCGATTGCCTTTCCACCCCCTTCTCGTCGAGGTCATAAACCACTTCGGTGTTACCGTTGGCCAGCTTCATCCGAACTCTATTCGGAATTTGGTGGGGACAACCTCCCTTTTTTGCGAACAGGGCTTCCCTTTAGACTTAGAGATATTCTCCTCAATTTTAATGCTCAAGAAACAAACGGGTTCTCTTCCCAGGGGAAGGCGGGCGTATTACCTGTCTCCTCGCTCGGGTTTTAAGCTTCTACACTAACTTCCCAACAAGGTCTCGGCATGGAAGCGGGACTATTTTGGGGTGCGAAGTGCACAAGGGTGGCCTTTTCAGACCGGGTGAGGGGAGGCCGCTCCTGATTCTGGTGTCACTCTCGATAAAGAGACGGTGAAGGGCCTCCGGCAATGAGCATGGCAGGGGTTAAAATGCCATCAGTACCTAATGGAGGCCAAACTTATTGCAGCCAGCCTGAGTTTGGGTAGGTTCCTTGCTTAAAGGTTTCTTCTTCGCTTTGTTCCTTCGTTTTTTATGATGCTGAACTCTTTTCTGCAGGTGTAATGAACTCAGAGAGGACTCGTGGGGGGTGCCTGTTCCAAGGCATGAAGAGGAGGAAGCGGGTCGCCAAGCGAACTCGTATCGAGCTGCCCCAGGATGAGGAGCCTCAAGTTCCAGACCACACATCAGATGATCTGCCCAGGGAGACTGAGGTGGCTCCTTCAATGCAGGAAGCGGTAGGGGCCCCTTACGCCGAGACCACTCACACGGGTGCTCCCGCCTACTCTAGTGCTCCTGCTTACTCTGGGTCCGCTCATACGTGAGCTGGGCCCTCGGGCTCGGAAGCTCAAGGGGAGTTCAAGAGCGTGTTGTCGCCGAACTACGCTCTTCAGAAGAGTAGGGAGGCCACTTTCCCCGAGGAGATCGTGGCATGGACCGATCTTCCCTTGAACCAGGTCGCCTGTGTTGCCGTAACTCATGCTATGGTGGTGAGTCAAATTTTGTCTGCCGTCTTTGTTTTCTATCCTTCTTGCTGTCGTTAATCACTTGTTTCTTTTGGTAGATGAACTCTTCTATTCACGCCTTAGCAGCCCAGGTGGAGAGGAGCTCGAGGCAAGCGCGAGCTGCCGAAGAGGCTTTTCGTGCCGCCGAGGCGAATACCCGAGCTGCTGAGGCGGCTGCTCATGCTGCCGAAGAGGTTGCTCGCGTTGCTATGGCCAAGAAGGCGATGTCTCAACAGGATGCCGAGGCCATGGGGGTGTCGTGAAGCATATGGCGGACCTAAGGCTAGACCTGTAGCATCAGGTCGAATATCTTCAGGATGACATTAGGGAGAAAACGCAGATCTTTTCCCAAGGTATTGAATATGCCAAGAAGAAGGCCATTGAGGACTACATCGCCTCGCCGCGTTTTGACGACCTAATTGTGGATTCTTACAGAAGGGGATTCAAAGTGAGCCGGTGGATGATCCGGAACACGTACCCCGACCTCAATATTAGTGTCATATCCTCTTTGGTATAACTCAGGAGATGGCCAACGCTGCTAATGGCGAGCCGGATTCCGAGGGCGAGGCAGGGCCTTCGGGTGTTGTTGAAGTGCCTTCTGATGGGGAAGAAGTAGCTCCGGGCTTGTAAAAATTTTTATTTTTTATTTTTTATTTATTATTTTATTTTATTTTTTATTTTTTAATGTACTCTTCCTTTTCTTACAATGGAATAGACAATCTTTTCGGTTAAGTGTTCTTTTTTTTTCGAACTGATATTTTGCCGAACTGATAATATGCCCGATCTCTTTCTTGCCCGGGTTATTGCACTCGCACGACCAGTTTCGGTGTTTAATACTTAGTCTCTGCTTCGCCTTAGTCTTTTGACTGATATTTTTCCGAACTGATAATATGCCCGATCTCTTGTAGCGATTTCATCCACTTCACTTGGCGGTCTATAGGTAGTATCGCCTTAAGTTAGCGATGTTCCACGCTCGGGGTACTTGTTTGCCTTCTAAGGTTTCGAGCTCGTATGCCCCCACGAGCGCTCTCTTTACTCTATAGGGCCCTTCCCAATTGGTCCAAGTTTGCCCACACTGGGTTCGGGCACCATAATCTTACGAAGAACTAGGTCGCCGACTCGGAAGCTTCGCTTCTTTACTCTGGCGTTGTAGTACCGAGCTACCTGCTGCTGATAGGCCGCTGTCCGAATGTGCGCGAGGTCTCTTACCTCGTCCAATAGGTTGAGGTTGGTACGTAACTCGTCTTCATTCGTTTGATCGTCATATGTTTCTAGTCGCAGTGTAGGTACTTCGATTTCCGTTGGGATTACCGCTTCAGTGCCGTAGGCGGGGTTGAAGGGGGTCTCTCCCGTGGCGGTTTTTTCTATAGTTCGGTGAGCCCATAAAACATTTGGTAGCTCTTCCACCACAACCCTTTAGCTCGGTCTAGACATGCTTTCAGTACGCGCAGGATGGCTCTATTCATTACTTCCGTCTGACCGTTTGCCTGCGGGTGCGTGACCGATGTGAAGTTCTGTCGAATTCCCATACTCTGGCACCATTCTTGGAACTTGATATCCTCGAACTGCTTGCCGTTATCAAAGATCAGTACCCGAGGTAACCCGAAGCAATATACTATGTTCTTCCAAAAGAAGTTCGATATGTTTCGAGCTGTAACTGCTGCCAGAGGTTCGGCTTCTATCCACTTTGTGAAGTAATCTACTGCCACCACTAGGAACTTTCTCCCACCTTTTGCTGGCGGGAATGGCACCAGGAGGTCGATGCCCCATTGTGCAAAGGGCCATGGGCTGGCGAGGTATTTGAGGTTAGAAGCAGGCTGATGGTGGATATTGGCGTGCTTCTGACACCTGTCACATTTTCTAACGAGCTCGACGACTTCTGCCTTCATCGTTGGCTAGTAGTATCCTTGTTGAAGTGCTTTTTGGGTGAGTGCTCTGCCCCCCAGGTGTCCGCTGCACAGACCTTCATGAGTGTCATGGAGTACGAGCTTAGCTTCGCCAGGTCGCAGGCAACGCAAGTAGGGAGCGTGTAGGACCGTCAGTACAATCGTTCATCTATTATGACGTATTTGGCTGCCTGGCGCTGCACCCTCTTGGCTGCATTGCGATCCGCAGGGAGGGTTCCATCAAGCAAGAAGCTCGCGAGTGGGTCAATCCAGCTCGGCTCTACTTCAAGGACGAGAGCGACCTCCTATGCCCCATCGAGAATGCTAGGCCGAGGTAAGTCCTCTATGTACACGGTTCTCATGGCGTTGTGACTCGTGCTGGCTAACCGGGAAGTTGAGCAGGGCCTCTTTTACTTTCGCCAAGTATGCGATCATGGAGAGCTTGCGTGCTTCGTACTCACCCGTAATCTGGTTGACCACGAGCTGGGAATCGCTGTAGATGACCAAGTGCTTTGCTCGTACCTTTTGCGCTAGGTTCAGCCTGGCTATTAGTGCTTTGTACTCTGCCTCATTGTTGGATGTCGCAAACTCAAAGCGTAGTGCGTATTCCAATTTTGTGCCACTCGGGCCGCATAAGACTATTCTAGCCCCGCTGCTCTGCTGGTTCGAGGAGCCATCTACGTGAAGGATCCAGGGCTCCTCATCCTAGTTCGCGCTTGGCCTGACCTGGAGAGATGCCACACTAGCTGCTACTTCACGGGGTTCAAACTCTATTGGCTTGGGAGCTCCGGGTTCACCCGAACTAGCGGTCGTATTCACTGAGTTTGATGGCTCACTTCGTCAGCCGACCGGAAACCTCGGGCTTGAGCGAGACTTGTCTTAGAGGTTTGTCAGCCAAGACGATGACGGTGTGAGCCTGGAAATACGGGCGGAGTTTTCGAGCTGAAATCACCAGTGCGTACGCTATTTTTTCTATCTACGGGTATCTTGTCTATGCTCCCTGCAGAATTTTACTAACATAATACACGAGCCGCTGGACCCGATCTACTTTCTTTATTAGTACTGAACTGACCACCTCGTCGCTCGCCGAGATGTACAGTTCTAAGACCTCGCCCTCCTCGGGTCTGGCTAAGGTTGGCATAGTGGCGAGGTAGGTTTTTAGCTCATTGAACGTGAGCTGGCAATCTCGGGTCCATTCGAACCCTTTGCCTTTGATTGCCTTAAAGAAAGGCAGACATCGGTCTGCCGATTTGGACATGAAGCGGCTTAGAGCGGCTATGCGGCCGTTTAGCCTATGAACCTCTTTTACTTTTCGGGGTGGTCTTATATCTAGGATAGCCTTTATCTTGTCCAGGTTGGCCTCAATACCACGTCGGTTGACAATGTACCCTATAAATTTACCCGAGGTGACACCGAAGACACACTTGTTTGGGTTCAGTCTAATTCTATATTGATGCAGAATTGGAAGACAGAATCTAAGTCTTTTATTAATTCCTGCGAGAAATGTGTTGTGACGACCATGTCGTCTACATAACATTCTATTTTTGTGCCAATTAAGGGCCAAAAAAGCTTATTTACAAGTCTTTGGAAGGTCGCCCCAGCAATCTTTAGTCCGAAGGGCATGACCTTGTAACAGTACAGACCAAACTCGGTTATGAAGCTGGTTTTTTCCTCGTTGGACTGGTCCATCTTGATTTGGTTGTAGCCTGAGTAGGCGTCTAGGAAGCTTAGCAGCTCATGTCCCGAAGTCGTGTCCACTAGGCGGTCAATTCGGGGCAGGGGGAAGCAGTCTTTTGGGCAAGCTCGGTTCAGGTCGGTGTAGTCGACGCACATGCACCACTTGCCCTTTGCTTTTTTCACCAGCACTAGGTTTGCTACCCAGCTTGGGTAATGAACTTCCCTTATGAAGTCCACTGCGAGGAGCTTTTCGACTTTTTCGTCAATCACCCTCCAAGGTCAATACCGGACATATCCGCCGTGGACCATGCAAAAATATCTAAATTTTGAAGTAAGAAACTCACCAGTTCAGTTCGTAGAGGCTCCTTGATGGAAGAACCGATCTGTAGCGTTCGTGTCGGATCTGTAGCCGAGGTCAGGATCACGACCGTTTTCTCAATGGGTGAAGCTCATTCCTCGCCCTGCTCCGTAGGCCACTCCAGTTTGAGGTCGTCGGATGCCTTGGTTTTTCCCTTTAGGGCGTCAACATAACATTTGCAGGATTCAAGCTGGTCGCCCCACGCTACCCCCACACCGAAGTCCATGGGGAACTTCATTGCCAGATAGTAGGTGGAGGCCACTGCCCACAGAATATGCGTAATTGGCCTCCCTATTATGGCGTTGTATGGGGAGGGGGTCGCGACCACTAGGAAATCGTGGTTGAGTCTTACTGTGCAAAGCCATGTGCCGACTTCCACAGGTACTGTTATCTTCCCCAGGGGCCTGACTTCCTCTCTGCTGAAGCCCACCAGAGGAGTGTGTGCGGGCTTCAACTCACTTCTCTGCAACTGTAGTTGGTCGAATGTCGATTTGAAGAGGATGTCCGCTGAACTGCCTGAGTCCACAAGTACGCGTCGGACTTCGAAGTCGTTGATCCTTAGTTTTATGACGAGCGCGTCATCGTGGGGATAGTGAACACCTCGCGCGTCGTCTTCTGTGAAAAATATCGGTTCTTCCGTCTTTGGCCTCTTTGGAGGGTTCTGCTCCTCTCGGACCGCCTCACGAACTGACGTCCGTGCTGCTGCCGAAGTGCAACCTGCTACCACCGAACCGCCCACTATCACGTGGATGGTTCCCCGAACTGGCCTCTCTTCTGGGGGAGGTCGCTGCAAGGCCTCGGCTGGTCTGCTGCTGAACTCGGGGGCCTCCTTTCCGTGCTCCCCTTGCCGACCTGCTTTATTATAATTGTCATTATCTACAAAATTTCTCAAGTATCCGCGACGGATGAGTCCCTCTATCTCGTCCTGGAGATTATTACATTGTTCGGTAGTATGACCGTGATCTTTATGAAAACTACAATATAGATTCTTATTTCTCTTGTTTGGATTACGCTTTAGGCGAGGTGGCCACTTTATGTAGGGGGCGTCCTTGATCGTCATCAAGATCTTAGTCCGCCTTGTGTTCAATGGCGTATAATCCATCCGAACTGCTAAGGGAGCTCGCCTTCTCTTTTTCGACCCCACCTTCAGTTCTTTGGTTGATTTCTTCCTCTGTTCTCATGAACTTGTCCGCGAGCTTGAGGAAATCGGCCACGGTTGTTGGTTGGCCGGCCACCATGTGCCATTTGAATTCTTTGTGTGTTACCCCTCTTTTGGCCGCTGCGAGCTATACTGCGGGGTCTAACCGTGGTATCTACAAGCATGCTTCATTGAACCGCTTGATGTAGCTCCGGATGGATTCTCCTTCCCTCTGGATTACCCTGAAGATACTTTTCTCAGTTCTGGGGCACCGCTTGCTAGTAACAAAGTGTGCGGTGAAGATCTGCACGAATTGGGACCAGCTTCTTATTGACCTGGGAGCTAGGTTCCAGTACCAGGTGCGGGCCACCCCCTGAAGGTAGTGGTGAAGGCCACGCACATGCATGACTCACTGGCCCTAGCGAGGTGCATTTGTGACTAGAATGCGTCGACGTGGTCGTTGGGGTCAAAGGACCCATCATACTTGTCCAGAGATGGAAGTTTGAAGTCTCTGGGCATGAGGACTGCTATAAGTTCTGATGAAAGGGGGGGAAGGAACTGAGAGAATTGGGACAGTTTTTACCTCGTCCGAGCTCATCTCTTCCTTGCCTCTGAGCTCGGGTAGGACACGGGTAGCAGTTCGGCGACTTCGCCGGTGCCTTCTTTGAGCGGGCCTGGTACTGGCATTGCTGGCCTCTGTGTTGCCGAGCTCGATGGGCCCGGAATGTTGGTCCGCTGCTAGGGCGCTGAACCGGTTCTTCGTGAGTGGGAACTCGGGCTTGGAGCACCGAGATGACTTTGTGGGCGAGGTTCCTGACCCACCTGCGAGCTGCGAGGCAGGAGTAATTTTTCTTTGTTTTCGGCCTAGGGATGAGGCCTGGCTATTAGGGGTTCTGGGGTTGGGAAGATTCTCCTCGGTGAGGTCGTCCACCTTGAGGGGAGGCCTTAACCGGCTTCGAAACAGGGTGCCGGGGGGGAAGCAGTGACTGGTTTAGGGGTAGCTGAGGGAACTGCTACTGATAATGGTGTTGGGAGAGGTGGTGTAGTACCTAGTGTTGCTAGAGTTGGTGCTACTGGAATTGTTGCATTTGGTCTTGCATTGCCCGCATGCATTGCATTAGGTCGTCCAACTGGTTCTGGCGGGTTGCAAGTAGGACAGCAGTTGGTTCAGCGAAGTTTGTTTCAATAGGGAGTGGAAGAGGGGTGTTCAACGAAGGAGGGTTCAGGGGCACCACTGCGTGTGGCACATTCAGACTGGAGGTCCCATCCACTGAAAGAGGGATGGTGAACTGCCCAATGCACACCACGGGAACTTGGAGTTGCTCTCCGGTGGTGGCCGTTTCTGTTCCACGTCTGGCATTGTTGGAGGAAGTCATGGGTGTTGGAGTTTTTTGGAAGAGTAGGTAAGAGAGATTTAGAGGGAGGCATTTAGAAGCGTTTCCCATAGACGACGCCAATTGATGGGGTGCAATCCGATCGGTCTTAGTTGTCAACGATTTTGCCTCTGACTGGAGCAACGGGGAGCATGAAACGGAGAAGATGAGGGAACTCCGGGGGAACCCGGTGAGATAACTCCGAAGCTCAAGTTAGTATTCTCTCAAAGGCAAAGTAAAGACCGGATGGCATAAAGTTCACATACCTTGTTGTTGGGGATAGGGGGCCTTTTATAACCACTTTACGCACTCACTTCGAGGCCTCTGTCAGGTCGGGTATGATTACCTCTGTTTCTACCAGTTTGGGTGTCATTCTTTCTATTGGGACAGAACCGCCACTGCTCATTGTCAGAGCCGTCTCTGTAACTGGAGATGGCGGTGTCAGGTGGCGGTGGCAGGTGGTCGTTTGAAGTGCGGCCGTCAAGCATCAGATCCCAAGTCAGTCAGGTGCGTCGCCCCTGGGTACGAACTTCCTCGGTGTCAGGCATGGTATGGTTTGTTTAGTTTGGCGTCTTGGAGGCGAAGTGTTGGAGTGGTGAGCGAGGTGAAGTCTTGAGTTCTGAGGTATATCCTGTCTTGAAATAGTGCAGGCCAGTTCGGTGAGGTGTGTCCCGAACTGCTATAAAGCAGGCCGATTCGGTGAGGTGTGTCCCGAACTGCTATAAGTGTTGGAGAGGTGAAGTCTTTAGTTATATTGTTACATGCCAGTGTTGTAAGACTTATATTTGACCATACATTTGGACCATTTTTGTAGTGAAATGTACCTCTGAGATTTGAAAAGAAATAAAAATGATTTTAAGAGGTCTCAGGTTGTTTGGTGCAACTTTAGACCCTGGCCACTCTTATCTGCCTCTTAGTGCCCAAGAGTGGCCTCTCATTCAGTCTTCAATAAGATGGATTATGGAAAGACCCCTGATCTGTTGCTTGCTTTGTTCGTTGTGTTTAGGTGGCTGTAAAGCCCGCTATGCTATGTGCCTTTCTGTTCATTCCTGATTGGAAACACATATATGTGCAGCTGGTACGTGCTGTGAGATTGGCGTGAGAAGCACAATGTGATGAACTGATCCGGACTCGTACAGTAGTGCCAGTAGTAGATCCAAAGTGTGATCTATTACCTCTCTTTTGCATCTTCATTCTCTCTCTCTTAAACCATTTTCTTCCTAGTTTATCTTTTTTTACATAAAATTATATATATATATATATATATATATATATATATATATATATTCCTAATATCTCAATATGATTCATTTATGATTTTAAGTACTTTTTATATAAAATGTATATTATATAATAAATATATTTGTCTTGATTTTGGCGCGGAACTTAAAAGTTAAATTTGACTATATAACTTTTAACTATTTGCATACATGTATGTATAACTGCATATGCCTTTGCACTAATAATTTTAAAAGATAATTTTGAACTATTTATTTATTTATTTTTGTTTTGTATTTTCTTATGTAAACAAAATGAACCGTCAAACCAAACAGTGGGACCATTCAACACGTGATTTATTGGCCAAAACAGTTTTGTATTAAGGACATTGTCACATACCAAACAAATCTATGGAATATGATACTTAAGCTAGTTTAGGTAGAATCTCAATTAGTTACTAGTAGGGACCCGGAAAATCTGAAAGATTTAATAATTTTATTTTTCATTTAATATTGCTTTATAAAAAATAATTATTATTTATTATTTTTTAAATAAAATTTTGATTAACTTTAAATAAATAAAAATAATTATAAAAGTCAACATTTGATTAACAGGGTGGGTTTAGGGCAGGGGCACCTCATCCCTTTCCCTATCCCATAGTCAAGACACTCTACCCCATCCCCAGTGTCACATGGGTTCAGTTTAAGGTAGCCATCCCTTAATGTTGGGCAAGTTTAGGGGCAAGGCACTCCACTCCTCATCAAGGATGGAGAATTCTCGAATTTTCTTGCCCCATCCCCAGTATTGGGCGGGTTCAAGTAGAGGTGTAAATTGGGTTGTGTTGGTTTGGCATGACACGACCCGCATGTGGCTTGCACAAAGTGTTTGTGAGTTGTGTCGTATTGGCCCATGAGGCGTCCCGGCCGTGCCTCTCTCCTCTACGATAATTTGGAGGGTCAGTTCGACATAGCCCACGGCCCAAGCCCACACGGACCCGTGCCATGCTGTGGGTCGGGCCTTGGGCTAGGACATGCCACACACCAAGCCAAGCTCAAGGCAAGGCACCCTCTTCCCGTTCAAGGTTTTTAAAATTGGACCAGATAGGGAATTGTTCTGGGGTTGAACAGTCCGACTATTCGGTCCGAACGGATGACCCACGCAGACAAAAAATAAAAATAAAAAATTAGAAAAACAAAAAAGGCCAAAAATTGTTATCCGAGTTGACGATTCGACTGCTCAGGTCAACAGTTCGCTAACCAAATAAACGGTTTTTGGAGAAAAAACGATTTTGAGGTGAAACTGTGTCTGGTTCCCAATTTTTTCGGTCTAACCATATGGTTTGATCCAGTTTTGAAAACACTGTCCTCGTTAACCAATATTCAATTTGATGATAGAAATGATCAAAATGATATATTGAGTATCAACCACATGGCAAATTTCTAATGTCCACAAGCTTTCAAATTTGAGCCACCCTTGACCCATTGAAGGATAAGTGGAGGCAGACAATGTGATGTACCTGCAACACATAATTGTACTGGTACAAGATATCTTGCCCTCAAAATGGTTTCACTTGTTACTTGGATGGACTACCCAATCAATTGGGAACCACAACCACCCATTAACTTGCTCCCACTCAATTTATCATATCCATTCATTGATCTCAATCTTAGATGAGTAGCATGTAGCCTGCTTTAAAACAAACGCCCAAACCTTTATAAATGTTATTTTACGAAAATGTACTTCTATGAAAATTTTTGAAAATTTTATTACATTTGTGTAAGTATGGGGATTTATTGATTTTTTTTAAATTGTTATTAAATATATATTTTTATTTGGTAGTTTACTAACAAAATTACACTAATTTATCTTTTATTTTTCAATATAAATTAATTAATAATTTCATTTTATAACATTATAATATTTTCTTCCCTCATTTGTATTTAGTTATTAATTATAATAATAACAATAACTAAAATTTTATACTTTTTGATAATTGCCAAATACAATTCACAATTTTATAGAGATTAGTTAAAGAGTTTTCAATTTCTATAAAATATTGTTCATGAGTTAATTAATAACAATACTTATTAACTTTTTTTTGTAATTTACTAACCGTACTAATAAGAATATTTAACTTTTAGTAATTTACTAATTGTATTTATTAACCTTTGATAATAACACTATTTAATACTCATTGAACATGGGTGGGATTAAATATTAACCGTATTTAACTATTTATTAATTAATATGAATATTTTAAATGAGGGATTGTGGATATAGATTGAGGGGATGCATTTTAGGAATTGATTAGGGAGTGGAGCAACATGATACTTTCCTATTGGTTTGAATAAGATACTTTAGGAGAGAGATTATAGGAATATTTTTAGGTAGTTGGGTGACATGGCTTAATGGGACTGGGGGGAAGGGAATAGGAGAGAAAGTCAAAGAGAATGCATGGTGGGGATAATGGAGCAAGGAGAGGCATGGTGACGGGGACCCATGCGATGTGGGGCTTTGTTAAGCAAAAGTTAAACAATAGAAATACATAAGAGTATATAATTGTTTTATATTTTAACTTTTTAATAAACAATCCGATCAAACTCAACCCGAGTTGGCCAATTTTCTAGTATTTCAGATAAGAATGGCCTTGAGGCGGGTTTGGGGTGGGGCACCCCCTCCCCGTCCCCGCCTCGAAGTCAAGATACTTTGCCCCATACCCGCCTAGTCCGCGGTGGTGGGGCGGGGCATTCATTCCCCATCAGGGATGGGGAATCCCTGAAGTTTCCCTACTCAAAGGCAACTACTTAAAAATTATATATTTTATGGATAATTTATACACAGGATATAGGATTTTGGGGGGTATTTTAGGAATTGAATTATAATACTTTAGGGATAACTCAAAAATAAAATTATGGGATCCTAGGGTTTTAAGAATTTAGGGAAAATTTAGTGATATTTTAAATATCAATATTAAACCTAGAGATGTTTTACTAATTTACCTTTGGGTTTGGGGTAGGTTTGGGGAAATATATATAAAACCCATCCCTATCCCGTCCCCGATTCGGGGAAAAAATATTTTCCCTATCCCTGCCCCGTCCCTATTTAGGGTTGGGGAAAACCCACTCCATTCGGGGCGGGACTCCGGTTTTACGGGGGAAATTGCCATCCCTAATTTCATAGCGACTTTGGTTTAATAAATATATATATTAATATTTTTTATTTTTTATTTTTTTAATACAGAAAAGTAGGAAATTTATCATATTTCTTAGTCTAAAATATTTTACATCATAGATTTAATTTTTGTAATTTATTTTTTAATAATATCATTGTAATTATGAAATTTAAAGTTAATTTTTGAGTTTAAATCTTTTGAATAAACAAACTAAACTGAAAATAGACCCAAATCGATACAACTCGAGTTGATGGGTTTTAACTAATGGTTAATCGGTTTTGAGTGACAAACTACAGACTAACCATATCATTTTGGTTGGAAAAATAGCCTACAACTGAACTAAACCAATCATTGAATATTCCTAATTTCAACCAAATTTATAGTCTAATCTCTAATAAATAACAATAGTTTAATCTCCAATAATTATTGAAAATTTATAGCAAACTTACACAATCATTGAAAATAAGTTTATAATGAAAATATAAGAGATATATAATAAAAATACAATAATTATAAAAATATAATAAATACTAAAAATATACTAAATTAGTCAATAAATAGTGTAATCTTAAATAATAGCTTAATCTCTAATAAGTATTAATCGATAAATTATAAAAAACATATAATTACTAAAAATAAATTTACAACAAAAATACAATAAATACGATAAATTAAATTTCAAAAGTTAAATAATAGTTGTTTAATCTCCAACAATTATTGAAAATATATTTGTAAAAAACAATAAATAATTACTAAAAATAAAATAAATATTAATTATAGTATATATAAATATATAATGAATATACACTATTATTGTAAAATTATTACTAATAAATATAATTTTGTTGATAATTATTTTCTATAATTATTAATTGATATAAGTGAAATTATGTATTTACAATATTATTTAGTAATTGAAATAATATTGTTATTTAAATTCTTAAAATATTAATTATTTATTGAATTTAATAATTCATAAAATTATAATTGTACTATTATTACATAATTCGTTATTAATTTAGTAAACTATTAAATTGTTATTAATATGAACATTATGAATTCTATTATAATTATTTTTCTACTTTTAAGAAATTTTTAAATTTATTACATAATTTTGTTATTTTAACTATTTAAAATTTTGTCATTTTAAATATTTTGTTATTTAAATATTTAAATAATATGTAAAATATTTTAAAATTTTCATTATTGAATTTTATTTATTTTAGTGTTATTTCATACTATTAAATCTTTTCTTATGTTAATTAGCTATTTTTAATGTTTTTATTTAACATTTTTAGTTATTGAAATATTTAAATAATGTTTTATTTTTTAATGTTAAATTTTTATTATTTGAATAACATTTAAATTGAATAATTCATAAAATTATAATTTATATTGTTACTACATTATTTCATGATGAATTTTGTAAAATATTGAATTATTAATACTATGAATATTATTAAATTTATTAATTTTTTTTTGTGTTTTGAATAAACACTTTAAATTTAATATATAATTCCGTTATAAACTAGAGATAATTTAATAGATAAATAGAAGTTAGAGATAATTTAAGAGATTAATAGGAATTAGAGACAATTTAGGAGGAAGTGGGGAAAGTAGTGCCACTTGGCTAAACATTAGAAAAGCAAATCCCTCTTTCTTTATTGTTGTTAAAAATAATTAAGCATATGTGATTTCCTTATTGGTTTAATGGGTAATTATGTGGAATTAAAAAAATAAAAAATTCAAAAAAAAAAACAGAAAATTGGGTAAAGGGGTTTCCTACAAAAAGAATTATACTGACATGGTTAGGACCAGTTTTAATATATATATATATATATATATAGCTTACCTAATTGTAATACAGAAGATCAGATCTGATCACAACTAACTTGATGGCAACTTTGTGAATCTGGATCTTGGACCTCTTATGAGGCATGTCATGTGAAATGAGTGTGGGATGTCTTTTCATGGTGGGGAAGCTTACGAACGGGTCGGTTTTGGCCCTGACCCAATTTGAGATTAGTGGTCGTTTGGGCTTTGGCCCAAGAGCCCCCACACAGCTAATAAAGGTGCTTGCCTCTCTGGTGCTCCCCTATTGCCCTACAGACTACAGAGTTGACAAACTAGCTCGACCCTCTCCGGACCGGACTGGGCCGGTCCCAGGCCCTTCTGGCCCCATTTTTTATTTCATCCAGGCCCCTCTCCGTAATTGTCATCTGAAACGACTATCTGTGCATGGTAGTTATTACTTATTAGTGAACTAGTCCAGTCCAATCACAGTTTTAAAAGTTGACCCTAAAAATGAAACTGCTTTGATCATCGATTCCTAAGTTAAAATGGTCTGGACCTCAATCAAATAGTTTTTGGATCCAAAACTGGACCTGGAGTCATGACTGGTTCTTGGTCAAATGGTTCATTGTCTTGTCCAATCCGATTTTCAAAACTATATTTCCAATCCAATTATTAATTGCACCAAAATTGGGTAGTGGGTAGAATTGATCCATTGACAGTCCTACAAAGCATGGATGTATTTTTATAATTGTACTACAATATCTCACCAATATGTTTTTTTACTAAAATGCCCACCCCTAGCTGCATAATAAATCACCTACTCAACTTAATGTCTTGTTCATTTATGATATTTAGCGGAGAGTAAGTCAATTAATTGGTAAATTGACCTCAATACCTACATTCATTTTTCCTATTTTGGATTTCACGGTAATTTAAGAGATTTGATACCCGAATAACTCTCATGCAAGGTGGGTGAACAATTTACCCGCCCTATTGATGAAATCAATAAAGAAGCGGATTTGTTTTTCTTCCTCCGTTTCCTCAATTAGCGCATCTCACATGAATTTCACAGCTCCATCCTATCGTGTATGGGAAACATCTCCCGGTCTCCCGACTCTCCCCTATCGAAGATGTTTAGGTTGGTGTAAGGAGCAGATCCGGACTCGTCTATGAGCCCTCTCTCTCTCTCTTTCTTTCCCTCAATCGCTACCCAACGAACTGAGATTCTGATTCTGAGATTGCTGGGCTTACCCGGGTAAAAATGAACGGGCCTAAGACCAATGTTCGGTCCACGTGCACGTGGAACTGTGGATCTCGAAAGGGTCGTCGGATCCGAATCTGATCGGGGGCTAAGATAACATGGCATCTGACTCTGTCTCCTTTTCGTTGACTGTATTTTGTCTATACAGAAATAAAACTCGACTGCCTAAAATAACCCTGATTATAAATTTAATCCCAACCCTTCACACGTATCCAGAAATCGTACTTTAACTTCATCAATGAAGAGGACTCAATCGTCAACTTTTCTAACAGGCAAGGTGATTTTCGTAAAAATGAGAGAAAAATAAAGTAGAGTAATCGAGAGAAACTGTGAAAGCAGAAAGGACAAATGGTCTGTTGGGTCATGGACTCTCTGGAATGATCCGGTTGCTCTGCTCTGAGACCTACAGAGCACCCACGGATGAAGCTCTTCATTGCTCAGATCACTCTGTTCCTTCTCGTTTTCACTTCTCTCACTGCGATCTCTGCTGATTCTCCGAACTTCCAGGAACGGAGAAGCAGAGCCTTTAAGAAGCTTATCTTGGGTTCGTCTTCGGCATCCTTTCCGTTCACATTACGTGTCTGAAAATGAAAGAACAATTTTCTTTCTGTTTTAGTTTTGTGGTCAATGCGTTTGTTTCGGATGAATACATGATCTTTTATGTTGTTTCGGTGCTAATTTGCTTTTAGATACTCTCTAGATAGTCGCAGATTTATAATACTTCTCCATTTTGACTGGAATGGCGAAGTTTTGACGAGAATAGTCTAGCTTCTGCGTTTACGTTTCTAGTAGCTGCATTGCGTGTTTTCTTTTCTTTTTATTTATATTTTATTTTTCTTACTGTAGGAGAGGGGAGTTTAGGGCCATGGAAAACTGGGCCCATGCAGTTCGCGCAAGCGCCAGGACCTGCATACATTGCACCACCTGAAGCACTTGTTTTGTCAGAGAGAAGGACGAGGAGGCCTGATTTACTTCGTGGTTTCAGGCGTTATCGAGGTGGTTGGGATATAACTAACAAGCATTACTGGGCGGTAAGTCATGGGAGTCCATTTCGTTATTTATTTATTTCCTTTTTCCTTTGTGGGTTTATTTAGTTGATCTGTTTAAATGTGATTGCAATAAGGAAGATTTTCTAGGTCGGAGCTCAATTCCAACATTTACGTGTTTGTGCTTCATTCTATCAACCATTGTTGTATTGGATCCATTTGGAATTTAATTGAGCTATTTCTCAGTAAGGATGAATGATCTGTTACAAGTTGAATGATCTAGAAGAGCTAGGGGCAGACCAAAAAGGTCATGGGCTGAAGTACTTATAAATTATTATTATTTTTTTGATGAATGAGTACTTAAAAATTATTTTAAAGACTCTTAATTTAACAATGGATATGGTATAGTAGAACCAAGTGGTGGAACAAGATTCATGTAGCCGACCACATATAGCTGGGACAATGCTGATGATGATGACATGCTGATAAAGAAAATGCTGATGATTATGACATTTCATCTTGCTGGAAACATTGAATATCATCTGTCTGACTGTCTTTACTTTGAAAGGCCAAGGTCTTTCTTTTTAATTGTATTTTTCTAGGAAGAAATGCACATTGTACACAAGAATAAAAACTGGTAAATTCTGGGAACAGAGCTGTAGCTAGGGTTTCCATCATGGTTATTCCTAGTTTCCTGCATATCTTGGGGATGGTGCTGTGTCTATTGTTTTAGCAATCAATTGACAACCATAAAATCTAATCAGAAAATTTGGGTGTTCAGTTCAGATGCTATATGCACAGTCTTCATTCAAAAGGGGAAAAAGAAATTATTTACCATAACATTCATAAATAATCAGATATTCCATCTTTATCATATAATTCCCCAGCCATAAGGATCTTTTACCTATCCCAGATATTGGAAAATTCATGACTACCTCGTATAATGTACCAGATAAGTCTGAACTTTGAAAAGCAGGAGAATAAAGTTGGGACAAATTATTTGTTAATGATCTGAAATAGCATTTACTCCTATCTGCTAGTCAGTTTAAGGAAATAACTGTATATAAGTATAAGATAGGAAGCAAGTTTGAAGGCTTAAGTGTAAAAAAACCATACAATGGTCGTCTTCTTTGTGGATTCAATTAAGGATTATCCATTGTGGAATCTACTTCAAAAGCCTGACAACAAGGTTAGGTTTGATTTTGAAGAAAAAGAGAAAAGAAAGAAAAAGAAAAAGAAAAAGAAAAAGAAACTCCTCCATTAAGTGGTAATTCAATGTCAGATGAAGATAGCATTAATTTGGGTTAAAGATAGGAATACCTGTAAGAATACCCCTTGCATGATAGAGTAGTAAATTGTCCAGCAATTCTAGGCCCTCCCTGATTTTGGATCTCACATATGTGTATGCATTAACCTTTCAACTCACATCGCCTGTTAGAAACTTAACTCATGCATGGTTTTGTATATGTTGCTCTCTCTCTTTTTGTGATTTTGTTATAAAACGGTGGTTCAAACATTTTTCAATATTTTGACTACTATATCTGCAGTCTGTAGGATTCACAGGTGCTGCTGGATTTCTTCTTTCTTCTGTATGGTTTGTTTCTTTTGGTTTTGCTCTAATTGTACATTGTTGCTGTAAATGGGGAATAAGCGTCAAGAACAAAGGAGCTGGTCATTCACATAGAATTAGCCTTTTCCTTCTACTTGTCTTTACATGTGCTGCAGCGTAATAATCTGAGCTTAAAATACCTTACACCTTTTGGTGTAGCTTTATTGTTTAAAGATCCATTGTTTACATGCAAATTTTTATGCTGAATATTCAATGTTGTTTTTATTGTATATTGTTTGCTTCTCCTGATTTTGTTAACTATTGCATCTTCCCCATTCTACCAGTAACTGCACTGCAAAAGCTAAAGCATTCTGAAATTTAAAGGTTTAAATGTATGCAGTTGCTGGATATCTGGATAAGTTACCTAGATCTCTTTGCTAAACATCCTATCTTAGTTTCGGTGATCTGGAAGGACCAAGCCTTATAGTTGATCTAATAGGGAATGACATGAAAAATTTCAAGAAAGGAGGTTTTATTTTGCTAATTTGCAGGTCGCTGTATTTGTTTGCGAAGCCTGTGAATGAGAGTATGTGGCGAACACATGGATCCTTTTGGATTCACTACCTCAGCTGCCACATGATAAATTCTTTGGTAATCTAGATCTGTTTTGTTGGGAGATCCTCACAAGCAGCAGCTAATTCAGGAAGCTGTAAAGGGCTTGAGCAAGCTGGAATTAGAACACAAAGCCTTTAGCTTGTTAATTTGATATTTGGCTTTGGTTTACCCAGCAAATAGGTTGGACAGAACTTAAAGAGTTAAAATAATCAATAAAACAAGTGAAAACAGAACTAGTGAGTCTGTAAAATTGGTTTGGCATAACCAAATATTCCCTACAGGATAGTTAAGTGAAACAAAAGGCTGGTTAGAGGTCTAGAAAGGTCATAAGGGTTTGGAACATTAAGGTTGTGTTTGAAAATGATGCAAATAGAGTGTAAATGCAAATAAACAGAGTGCATTTCGGTCCATACAAATGCAAAGTTGGGTTAGTTTTTCATTGACAAATTTACTTTCTTACCAAACAACTTTTAGTTGTAATGGATGCAAATACCAATCCCGATAAAGTAATATGCATTTTTTAACAAAAGCCCACTTTGAATGCAAATTTACTTCTTTTTTTATGCAAAACTACATCTCATTTTTTATGTAAACATGCCTTGGAAATTGTGTTTTCTGTCATTATCAATTCATAAATGCATTCTTGCCAAACACTAGCAAAATTGAACCAGAGACACTTACACTCTATTTGCACTGTTTACAAACGCGACCTAAAGACTTAGTGTTCAATTTTTAAGAGGAGAGTAAAAGCCTAGGAATAGAAATAAAAAAAAAAAAGGAGGAAAATAGTGGGGGCACTGAATTGATATAAAAAATGAAACAAAAAACACTGAAGGAATAAGTCTATGATGGAAAGAAAATTTAGGCCAAAACTAATAATAGACGGATAAGTTTGAGACAAGTGACAGATTCAACCAAATGC
The DNA here is from genome assembly GCF_056320005.1 of Nelumbo lutea. Taxonomy (NCBI): domain Eukaryota; kingdom Viridiplantae; phylum Streptophyta; class Magnoliopsida; order Proteales; family Nelumbonaceae; genus Nelumbo; species Nelumbo lutea. The sequence goes on along the minus strand of NC_142686.1, from coordinate 26,324,942 downwards.
ACTTTTCTGCTTTATTTAGTATTCAGTTTTTCCTTTTTTGGTTTGGGAGGTTCAACTGTAATGGATGGTTGGTTGCTGAGCAAATAACTCTCTTTTAAGATCTTATTGATAGTTTCACTTATCAGATTCCTTTGTCATGAGTCAAAAGATTATTGAATCTGGTATTACATATCACTTGGAAACATTTGAGACTTTAAGTACTCTGCAGTTATTTCAAAACATAACTCAAAGTATTTTTCTTTCTCCTGTCTGGCATCAGTTAAGTGTGGGTTAACCTTTACCCATTTCTGTTGTCAAAAATAAATTTGACTTGAATGTTGTGTTAGAAGAGAGGAATATAAAAATTTATTCAGATTTATCAAAAAAAATGTAAAATTTATTCAGAAATTGACTTGAATGTTGTGTTTTTTTTTTCCTGCCACCCAGGGTTGGTTGCATTCTTCTCTCTATGGGGCAGCATGAATTTCGTGGTGAAGCATTGGATCTTTTGAATTATGTTCTGAATCAATCAGATTACACTGTTCAGACACTTAGAAATGTGACAGGATTTCTATCACTTGCCAAGACCATAAATGTTGACCAGGTTATACTTCCTTCAAATGTCAAGGATAAAATTGACAAGTTGAACTTGGATTTAAATAGAGCAGCAAATACACTGACAGAGAAAGCAAATGAAAATTCTAGCAAGATAAGAAGAGTCTTTAATGCTGTGTAGGAGTTCTTAACTCTGTCAGTTATCTAGTTTCACACCTGAGTTGTTACTGTAATGCTTATGGGCTACCTTTTTTATGTTTTGTTGCAGGTGATCAGCATTGATCACTGTAGCTGTAGTGATGCTTCTCCTTGCTGTTCTTGGTCTCTGTATGTATTTTTCACATTAAACTGGAGAATATTTAGTCCTTTACAACTTTAGTATCTCATGTCATCATTTTGTTTTCACTCTCCTTTTTTTATTATTTCTAATTTATGATATATTTATCTGTAATGCTCTCTATCCTTGGGCGTCAACATGCAATTTGGATGTAAGTTTGTTTGTTCTGTTGTGATTTCCACTATAATCCTTAGAATAGTTGGTTATTTGAAGGATTTTGTTGACTCTTTTGTCATATCATTTGCAGATTCATCTTGAGTGGCTGGTTGCTTGTGACAATTACATTCATACTTTGTGGAGTCTTAATAATATTCGACCAGTAAGTTTCTGAGACGGTTATATGAATTTAAATATTTAATCATACTTCCTTTGTAGTGTATGTGTATGTTGTAGAAATTTTTCTTTCCTTTAGTTTCTCTTATAGTTGCTGAAAAATGTACCTTATACATAAGTACTAGTTGATGGATTATCAATTAATTACATTCTTATATGAGAAGTGGTAGTTTTCTATTATATTTGGAAGCATTTCTATCTATCCTTTCCGGAATTGACTATAGTTTAGAGTCTCCTGCACGACTGACAAATTAAAGGGAGATAAAGTCCTGCAATTTCCAAATTTATTATTGCTATCGTTTTTCTTGTCAACGAGTGAAATAAGCATTATGCCTTACCTGTAAAAAAATAAGCATTATGTCTTTTTTTGTTTTAATTTTGAGATGTATCTGCTTACAATCTTGGGCTGACAACCATGAAAATGTGGGTTTGAGTCTGATAGTGGCCATTTTGTGCAAGAAAGGTTAGGTCCATATCCAGTCTAATCCTCCCAGTCTTGGATAGCTGTGACCAATATTGGGTAATGCCCCTTTGTGGCCACTCAATCTATTAATATGATCATCCCTATTCTTCCAATAGTCATGGTTCTGAGCACTTGTGGGTTGTCACTTTGTTTAAATATGTCATGATTGGTATCCTCATAGCTCCTTTTGAGCAGATCCTTTTTTATTGTTAAAGATCTCTTGAATTCCTGCATCTTTGTATTCCATATAACTTGTAAGCTTTGTATTCTGTATATTCTTTTGTTAAAGATGTCGGGTTGTCTGTACTCTGTAAACCTTTTCCATACATTGCATGCCTGATACTTTTGCTTGTAACCTTGATGCTGCCTTTTGTGGTATCAAGATTCACACTTGTGTGAATGCTATTGATGCTTATGTACTTAAATTTCTTATTGGATGAAATGCGGCATTTACTTCTTCATATTGCTCTTAATTATTTTCCTTTTATAGCCATCATGTCACTATTTTAGCTTAACAAGAGATAAAGATTTGTATTACTTCCTTATTTTGCTTATAAAAAAATTACTTTCTTATTTATCTGTTCAATTAACTCTTTTAAACCAGCAAGAAAATGTATAATGGAGCTGAGTTTGACCTATGTAGTTTTTGGTCCTTTTCTGGTGTGCCTCAGTGTGCTTTTGGATACTTGTGTGGCCATGGAAGAATGGGCAGAGAATCCCCGTGCAGAGACAGCACTGAGCAATATTCTCCCATGCGTTGATCAGGGAACCACCAACAAGACCCTCATCCAGAGCAAAGAAGTTATCCACGAGCTTGTAAATGTTGTCAATACTGCAATTTACACCTTTGCCAACTCAAATCCTCCTCAAGATACTTCAAGTTACTATAATCAATCTGGTCCTCTGATGCCACCTCTCTGTTCCCCATTTGATTCCAAGTTCCATGGTCGACCATGTGAACCCCAGGAGGTTTCCTTTGCCAATGCATCTGATGTAAGTTTACAGCATCACTGGGAATCTTGAGACCTACAACTATGTTTTAGATTTCTCTTATGATGTTCTAAGTCCTCACCACTATTGTAATTAACAATTTGAGACCTCAAATATGATGTTCTTGGATCACATAGTTGCTGGAGTTTTCCTCTGACTGACCAAAGAGCCTATCAACAAAGACTCTGGGTTGGGAGTTCCATGATGTTGGTGCTATGAGACCATTTTATATGATCTGACAAATAATGTTTCTATCTTTTGGCTGGGAAAAGATAATTATGTATGCTTAATGTTCTTATTTTGGAAGGGAACTGATTTTTGAGTACATCCCATTTTTGATAAATGGGGCATAACCCTAATGAAAAGACAAAAGAACCATTAATTGCAATGATAAAATTCAAAACACAAGTTTTTTTTTAATATTTTCAAGCACATACCCATTGTCTCATGATTAGGGTTTGCCCCCGCTATCAAAATAGGATGTACTCAGATCACCACCCTTCTGGAATCTGTCAAAAACAAAGAAGAATTTATTTTAGATGTTTTCTTTTAAGTGTATATGCAAGCCCGTCCTTTTTATGAATTCTTTATATTTTGAAAGCTTATGAATGAGAAGCTTGATTGATTCCTCCCCACCTTGTGAAAATACTCAGGTATGGTGGAACTACGTTTGCACAATGTCAGCATCTGGTTTATGCACTGGCGTTGGGAGGGCGACCCCTAACCTGTACACACAGTTGGTAGCAGCAGTGAATGTGAGTTATGTCCTTGACCACTATGCTCCACCCTTGCTCAGCTTCCAGGATTGCAATTTTGTTCGGGTGACATTCAGGAACATCACTTTGGACCACTGCCCTCCACTGGAGCGTAACCTCCAGATGGTGAATGCAGGGTTGGGGCTTATTGCAGTTGGAATCATGCTCTGCCTTGTCCTCTGGATACTCTATGCAAACCGCCCCCAAAGGGAGGAAGTGTTTGTGAAGTTTCCCTTTTCAAGAAAGACTAGCAGTAGCAGTAGCAGCAGAAGCAACAACAATAACAACAGCAGCAACAACAATACTAATAAAACCAATAGTAATAGTAGTGGTGATGGCCTATCTTCAGGTGAAGTATAAATTACATGCTACAGTAGATATATAAAGAGGTATAAGATTAGCTTTTCTCAGTCTCTGGCTCCAGCTTTACCCCCTTTACCATATGAAACCAAGGTGGGGCAAAGCACCATTTTTGCGTTTGGGGTTGATTACCTGTGTATGACATGTTAAAGCTTCTCTCTCTTCATAGTAAAAGCAAATCAAAATCATTTTTCTTTCCATCTTTTCAGCTCTTCAGCAAGTCCAATTTAAGTGAAAAATAAATAGCCTATTTCATTTTCTTGACCATCTAATCCATTGACTATATCTAGCAGCAAAGCCATGCACAAAGGTCAAGTTCTGTCATGACCTTGGGGTTCATCTCATCATCCATTTTAGAAAACATTTAACAATTCCATGCTTCTGTGTTGACACCCATGACAATTTTCGTGTCAACACGATCCAAATAAAACTGATCCCATTAGATGCTAACCTCTCATGATTTCTTTATGCTTATCTGAACAGAAAGGTCGCACCTCTAAAGGTTCAAAACATCGATATGCCTGATTTACCCGTATGGGCAGATCAGGTGAATTGATAGTATTTCAGGCCTTTTTTTTTATTTTATTTTTTCACAACCAGTTCAGAAGGCCAGTTTAGGTCTCCTCTACTCCCTGAATAGGTCAGACTTCTGATACACCCACTGTAGAGGCGTATCGGAAGGGTCCCAAAATGATTCATATTGGTCAATACATGTCCATACTTCGAACTTTGACCTCTACTGCTCTTTATTGAAAGATATGGAATGGAGCATATATTCATGTCATGTAAGTGATGGTCAATCTCTGATAGTTCAACCAACTGCAAATGGTGTGGTGTGGTTCACCGAAAAAATGTCAATGTGCATATCCCAAAAGTGATTTAAGAAAAAGCAACGTGAACCAAACCCCAACAACTATGGTCTATGGCTTTGAATCATGAAACCACCTACTCTATAAAATCCTAATAGTCTAATACACAGTTTGGGCCATGCAAATTCTATTAGATTTATTTCTAAGGTTCAAAAGTGTCAAGTGTCAACGCTAGAGTACCCATCAACCTAGGCACATCTTATTATGTCCAACTAGAGATGCAGACTTGATAGGTTGTTCAACCAAACAATATCTTTTTCAAATCTAAGGACCACCAAGTCAAGCTTCCAAATCTATATCTATACTATAAAGTTTAATGTAGAGTGGAAATTTTTTGGACTAAAATTACCCTCTATTATTTTGTTTGAGAAATGATATAAAAGTCATTTTATTATAAATTTAATGCTAACTTTAAAGGCTATTAAAATACATATATTTGTGTATTTAATCTATCTTTAATTGTAAGGGTTGAAAATGTAACTTTAATTATTATTTTCCACTTCATTTAATCATCTTTCACTAATTCTTATACTTAAGATATTAACTCTCATATTCTCTTATTAAATCCAATATTTAAGTTATTTTTTACTAATAAATGTTACTAATTAGATCTATACCAATAATTTTTAACAATATAAACATGTATATTTTAAAACAGACTCAAAAGCAAAACCATTATTAATCAAGTAGTGGCTAAGCAATTCAACCATCCAAATCAAATTGGTGATACCAATGAAGTCATAGTTAGGTAATAAAAATTTTAAAATAGAAATAAATATACAAAATTACAAGAATATAGAAAAAATTAGACATATTGATGGTATTTTTATTAATCAAATTTAAAAAAAAATGTACTAAACAAGAATTATTTTTATTGATAATGAAAATGAAATACATAATTTAGAATTGACCAAAAGTAAAATTATTTTATTATTTGACAAAAATCAATAGTTCAACTTTTGGGTCAAATTTGTTAACATTTAATGTCATAAATAAATAATAATAATAATTAATAAAATATAAAAATGCAAAAATAAAAAACATAAATTTTGCAAAGAAATTCAAGCACATGTATAATATCATATAATTATCATATTAAACAAAATGTAAATTTGACATATCATAATTACTTTTACACATAGAAATACAAAAGAAAATTATAGAAAAAATTGAACACGTTTATAATTCTATATTTACACTATTATTACAAATATAAATAATATTGTGAAATTTTTTTTTGACTAAAATACTCATTTTTTATTTGAACTACTACTTTTCACCTCATTCAATTTTCTCTATTTAAGCCTTACATTCTTTTTACCAAAAAAAAAAAAAAGAATCTAGCCATATAGGTAGGCCTATCATTGATACTTGAAATTCATTATTTGATGCGATTATCACATATTTGGACGATGTGTTTATGTAATCATATTTAGATTTTGTAATGTGCATCTGAATAATAATAAAAAACAAAAAATAAAATAAAATACATAAAGTTTACAGAAAATTTTTGATACATTATTATTATCATTATCATCATCTAGAATATTGTCACATACAAAGTACATGTGCACTTACTAGTATGGTAAAAAGAAATATATCGATTTATAAAATCTAATTGATCAAAAGTTCAAATTAGACTATGAGATTGTAATAAGTTTCCAGAATACAAAATTGGGGATGATCAAGTGCAATGAATGCACCCATGAACTTTTTACTAGGGCTGTTCACGGGTCGGGTTGGGTCGGTTTACTGCGGTTTTTTCAACCGACTTGACCTGGTCGGGTTACCTAACATAGAAATCGAAACCGGCCCAGTGTTAAGCAAAATCGGCTTGGTTGGTTTGAGTCGGGTTGGGTTGGCTTTGGTCGGTTTCGGTTCTATGTTCATCCATGTGATAAAATTTTGCTAATTTTAAAAACAATCATAAATTGAACATCATTTCAGCCATCTCCTATGATAAAATTTAAATGAAAAGTTAATCACAAAAGTTGTTCATTAATCACTATTCACTAATCTAAAGTTTCTTGCAACCATTCAAAAACTAGGTGGCCTAATGGGCTTTGGAACTTCATATTTGAACTAGGAACTAAGTCGGTGAAAACCAAAGCTGACCCAAATCATTGGTTTAGGAATTTGCACAACTTGAAACTGACCCGTATTGATAAAAACCCGGCCGACTCGGATTGGATTGGTCTGGATTGATCGATTTGATCGGGTTGGGCCTTCTTATTAACAGCCCTACTTTTTACCATTAAAATTTAGTAGAGATTGTATGAATTGATCGACAGGCATCATAAATAATGAAGTGGGCTCCACGGCTTAATTGAGTGGCCATGTGGCATCTCCCAATTGACAGTGGACACTTGTCCGCCCCGTAAAATGCACGTGTATGTAATGTAGTATTCCTCTGCAAATCATGAGAAAGGAGTATTGAAACTAGAAGTAAATAACTAAGAAAAGTAGATGAGATGACTTTTGAGTGTTGGACTCCATGAATGACACCTAGATGATTCACCATCAGTTTGGAACGGTTGGCAACCAAACCAATTTGAAAAGATATTGGTACAGGATTTTGAATTCATTCAACAATTCAATCTACAAAACTTAATTTGATAGGGGCCAGGGGATGATTGCTCAAAGCCCTTAATTTAAATCATCATCTACCAACTTTGGGCCACACAAACACATTTCACACAGAGGATTGCTAATCCTCATTCTGGGGTCCACTCATTTTAATTGTTCCATTACATCAATGATCAATCTATATAGAAATAGGAAGAACAACCTTTCTGGCAGTATTGTGTGAGCCCTACGTACCTTAAAATAGGGAGGACGAACTCTTGCCATCCTTCCATGAAGATACAATACAGTCTAACTTGCAATCCAAGTCTATTAAACCCCTTCTGTTAAGTTGCAGACTAAGGGATTTTGATTTTGATTCATAGCTAGATGGTCATCATGATCATTAAAATGGAATAAAGGTGATTTTGATTCACAACAAAAATAATTAGTATAGATCGAGTTATTTCATACTGGTTGATCCCCATACGCTACATTGGTGGTCAATAAATACTTAAATAGTATAAAATACAGCTGAACCAAAAGTTGGTAGCCCCAGATCCCACCTAACCCAAAAAATTGACTAAAGTTGTTTTTTGATCAGCCTCTGCTCCTTCAAAATACACTTCTTAGCAGATAAATTGGTTGGGAGCTGTGGTCCGGGTTCAAATTTCTTTCTTTTTTTTCTGTAAATTGATGAGCCTTGGATAGAATGAGTTCCTTATATTGTTAATACAAATTGATTGAAGTCCTACATTCCCATATGAACAAGAAACTTGTTAATTTAATTTCTATATTTGAAGTAGGCAAACAGTTAGGAGTTAGTTGATTAGTTGGTACTATTAGAAATCAGGAAAGGATAAAGGATTGAATTCAATTTTCTTACATAACAAGCAAGCCAAGGCTTCAAGGAAATTCCCTCTTTGAGTAATTTCTTTGTTCTGTGTGAACATGAAATGAACCTTTTCTCTCATAAAATCAAGGTAATTTAGAGCAAATTAATTTGTTTGAGAAAGAAATAAATAGAATGGTGCCAAACTTAATTAGTTCCCTTCTTTGTAGCTGCTAGCTATTTTAGCAATTTTTGTTATCGATTTTGCAGTGATCGTCGCTTTCATCGTTGCATTCGATACAATTAGGCGTAGTTTATTGGCTGAAACAAAATCAGAATGTTGGGGGATTATTCAAATATGGTTCCTCTCCCAACCAACTCCTTGATAATTAAACCAAATTAGTGATGAATCGTGTATGGGTTAGAAGCAAAGCCATTTGCTCTTTCTCCTTTTGATGATGGTTCATATTGTTTAAAGCCAAGTCAGAGATTGTACAGATTTGTCTTTGAGTAAATGAAGCTTCGTTTTCCTTGCAAAAGAACAGTTTACTTTCCTACAACCAATTCATGAACTAGTTATTTCTCATATTGTATTTTATGGGGCCATCATAGAGACCTAGACTAAACCCTTCTCTTATTATTCCCATTGGAATCATTTCAAAACTAAATATTGTAAAATAGTGAAAGATCAAAGAAAGCAACAACCATTATAAAGACCTTTACAACTTAAAATAAACTGTAATTCTGATGAATCAAAAAAAGAAAAAAAAGAAAAAAAAGAAAAAAGCAGTTGACATGTTTGGGTGGAGAGTGGGGACACAAATGGATGAACTTGAGAGGATAAAAATTAAAGCGTTTATTTATTTTTTGCTTTACTAACTACAATTAGATATAATAATGTGCGCATTATGCTACCTATCAAGTATTTTGAAATACCCAGCTTGCCATTGTAGATGTATTTGTACTTATCTTACTTCATTTGACATTTCTAGAGGAGACAAGGGCTTGTTTTCTACTCTGCTTCTTCAGCAATTAATGAAAGGTTTTTGTTGGAAAAAGACCCATGGCTCAGTTTGGAAGGAATATAAATACAAATATATACAGTGTAAATACATACAAATACAAGGTTTTGCATCAGATTTGTATTTGTACTCCTTCCAGATTGAGCCAGCCTTAGGTTCTTTTGTTCTATTAGTCTGAAAACAAATCCTACCAGTCTACCACACATGTGAAACAAAAAAGAAAGGGTTAATTTTGTCATTTTACGTTTTCCGTTAATGCTGCATAACTTATACAAGTTTAGGGGCCGGAGGGGGATATTTGCAACTTTTGATCAATTAGGTAGTAAAATGACACACCTCCTGACCTCCATATCCATACCCATAGTGTATATATGGGGGGTGTTTGGAGTTTACCCTTGAATGTACTTCACTGATGTATTAGAAAGTAAATTTTCCAAACGTCTCTTCATTTATTAGAGGGGTATATCATATGTGAAGACTAATGAAATAAAGATCACTGGAAGAGTCATGAATAAACTTGTATTTTTCTTGAAACAGGTGGGACACCATAAGCCCGTATGGAAAATGTGTACGTCCCATGCATCTGCCATTAACGGTGAAATAAATCCATACCTAGAAGCCCAAGATACACTTATCCCTTTGGATTCCATCTGAACGATTTGTTTATCTGCAACTGTGTGATATTACAGAGACAAGAGCACGTGATTGCTTGTGAAGCATACTGTGTGTCAAACTGTCAACTACCGTATGTGGTGAGAATTGATTAGGATGCTCTCATTTGTTATTTCCAAGGTTCCATCGCTCTCTGTATGATATGATATGTATCTAATTTTAGGGCCATTCATACACTAAGGCTGCGTTTTGTGAATGCAAATATGTAGAATGTAAAAGGTAAAATTGGGTTAATTTTGCATTGATAAATTCATCTCCTTATCAAATAGATTTTTAGTTATAATGGATATAAATATGAATTCTAATAAACCATACGCCTTTTTCTTTTTTTTTTTTATCAAATGTCTATTTGAATGCAAATGTATTTCTTTTCTATTTGATATACTTTTATATCTTATTATCAATGTAAATATACAGTAGAAAATGTATTTTCTGTCATTTATCAATGCATAAATATGATGTTACCAAATATAGGCAAAAGTGAACCAGAGTGCAACCTCCATTTGCATTGTTTCCAAATGTAGCCTAAGGTGGTGATCGATATATGGTACCTTGCACACAATAAAAAATTATGCAAATTTAGCCTGAACTGAGATTTACCACACCACCATCACATGTATATCTCATAGTCTCAACCACGCTACATAGATTATAGTCCCATAATCCATTATGGTACATTGCACGTATATGTAAAAGACCTAATTGTGGGAATGGAATTTCGGTATATTTCAACCGTTTTAAATATTGATGGAAGATTTAATGTATTCAGGGCAAATTGCCATCAGAAAAAATAATAAGAAACAAAAAATTTCGAGGGAATGAAATTCTTCATACATAATTTTTTAGTATCGATATTTTGAACCTTGGTTATTCCTATGTGTTTATTATTCATCAAGTAATGATGAAATGTTAGTATTGGGAGATTCTTTGCCTAGTTGGCTGAAACCTTTTATTGCTATTTCTCTGGTTTGAATGAATTGTTGTTTTTTAAAAGAAAAAGAAATCAGACAATAAAAAATTATTAATTTTTTATGCTAAAGCTAAAATGGCAATAGACACAATAAGGACATGGATGAGACATGAGAGTGCTCATTTGGTCACCCCTCTTTAAATTGGAGATCACACCCGTGCCCAACAAACGCCCACATGCACATCTCAGCGTGAACATCTCCTGAAATTGTCAATGGCAAATGTTCCCAATACACAATTGAGAAGATATACTCTGGGGGTTTGTGGGGCGCAGATGTGATTTCTTAAATTGGCCCTATGTATTCACTTACCTATCTATACCAATCCTATCGGAAAGTACTGTTTGGGTTAAATGGAGCTGAAAGTTGGTATTTGGCAATCTGGCATAACTCCCCTATCCGATGAGTTCTGCTTCAGTCAGGGCAAGGGGAAAGACCCATTTATTCATTAAAAAAGCAGTTTTACAAAAAAAAAAAAAAACCATTAAAAAGACAATAGTTCTTACATGAAATCATAAACGTGGTAGCGAGTAAGATGTTATTTATCAAAATTCATAGATGGGTTTTGATTGGCCAAAACTCTTTTCATATCATATTTTTCCCGTTTCATAGATTTTCCTTAATTACATTTTATTTTTGTTTCAACTATAGTACTTCTACTTTTATTACCATAAAGGAAATGTAGAGCTAATTTCAAAGAGTCCCCCCAATTTTAATTAATGCTTCATCTCTAATCTTGGAAATTAACTTGTCAAATAAGTTGTTTTATGAACTTTGTACCTACGAAAAAAACATATATATCAAATTTCAATGGTTTTAGTTTGACAGGCTTTCTTCTACAGAACTGAAATTACAGATTGGACAGGCTTTCTTCTACAGAACTGAAATTACAGATTGGACCATGTAAGAACTGTTGGATAATAATAATAATAATAATAATAATAATAATAATAAAACTAAGGATGAAATTTAAATCATCAGTATATTTTATGGGAAAGAAGGAAATCTAATCCATAATTTTCATGATGAGAAATCTGGTCATTATTTTGACATGGGCTAAACATTTGGACCCCAAGACACATGTAAGCTGTTTATGGGTCAATTTTTTCTCCTTATTTGGGGGAAGTTTTAGGTCAAATTTCAGAATTTGAGATAATTATCACATTCTTTGGATGGTCAAATACCCAAAATAGAAAAATAGATGAGGAAAAAAAGGGGGAAGAAAATAGTCTACAGATCCGACCAGTCAAGGTAATGTGATAGACTAATAGATGATTAAGATCACTAAATTGGGATCAATTTTATGACCCGGGATACTGAATGGGAGTTGAGACCCATTGAAAAAGTTGAATTAGACCTTGAGAGAGAGGAAAAAATCTTCTCTCCCCAATTCATGATTGGCAGCTCTAATGTCCACAAGCTTTCAAATTTGATCCACCCTTGACCAGGATAAGTGGAGCCAGACAATATGATGTACCTGCAACACATAATTGTACTGGTACAAGATATCTTGCCCTCAAAATGGTTTCACTTGTTACTTGGATGGACTACCCAATCAATTGGGAACCACAACCACAACCACCCATTAACCTGCTCCTACTCAATTTATCATATCCATTCATTGATCTCAATCTCAGATGAGTAGCCTGTAGCCTGCCTTAAAACAAACACTCAAACCTTTATAATAGTTTATCGATTGATTGTAGGGTCATGATCATGGACCAAAGCTGGGCCCATTAAATGGGCGATCAATATTTAAGCATCGATTATAGGGGTGTCCATGAAAAACCGAAAAATCGAATCGATTTGAGAAAATCGAATCGTAAAATGTAGTTAATCAAATCAGTTGTTTCAGTTTCGGTTCAGAATTTTTGAAAAATTGAAGAACCGGTTTGGGTATTCGGTTAACCTATAAAAATTTGACAGTTAACCGAACCGACTGGTATATATATTTATATGTATATTTTATAAATATTTTTAATATATCACATTTTTTTATGTATTTTATATAAATATATATTCATTATATATAAATATATACTTATATTATATTTATAATGATCTATTTACAAATATATTATATATTTTTAAAATTTTTAAAATATATTATATATCATTTATTATTTATAATATAATATTATATATATTTATATAATATATATTATAAATATAAAAAACCAAAAAATCAAAGAATTGAATCGGTCAAAAATCGAAACTGGCAGACCGGTTAACCAGTGATACCGGTTCAATTTCGGTTTGGCAAAATGAAAAAACCGATACCACCGGTTCGAATAGAAGGAGACCGTAGTGGATAATGACTTCAAATAGAAGGAGAAAATGAAGAAAATGAAGAAAATTTTAATTTCACGTGAGTTGTGACCGTAGTGGGGTTCTTAATTAACGGCAAAACCGGTGAAGGAAAAGGAATCGTGGCGGTCATGGGTTTGCCGTTAGAATCTCTCTCTCTACATTGCTTCTTTCTCTGTACAAACTACGAACTACGAGAGGGAAAATAGAGAGAGAGGTGTTGTATATAATGCTGTAGAATATACATCGAAATTGGTTGTTTTGGATTTGAGTTTAGATGTTGGATCGAGTGTGTGAACTGATTACGACGACACTCAATCTCTTGCTTCCTTCCAAAACTGAGATTTCGAAGGAACCCGTAGCGAGCTTTCTTACCTTGAAGAAATTCGATTCCCTTCTTGTAAGTTTCTCCTATCTTCTTTCTTATTTCTTCTGTGTTTCTCTCTGTTCTTGCTTATGATTTTAATCTGCTTGCTTTGGTTTTTGTTTCTTTAACGATTTTGATTGATCAAGGTATATCTTTTTTCTCTTTTCCATCTGGGTTTGTTCTAGTTTTGCTCTTCTCTCTGTTTCCCTTTTTGGGTACTTTGTTTTTATTGTTTTAATAAGTTTTTCTGGGTTGTTGGACGTGTTTTCTGAATCCGGTTTCAATAGTTTTCTTCTCCTTTTTCGTGTTTGTCAACTTTGTTTTTTTTTTTTTTTTTTTTTTTTATTTATTTCTAAGGTACTTTTAATCAAAGTTTTTTTATAAAGGCACTTCTTCTTTTCGAGTTCTCCCCCTCCCCTTTTCTTATTTTGCCTCTACTTTTTTCTGTTTCCATGTCTTTTGATGATTCCGGCTGTGGGTTCAGCTTGAATTTTGGCTTTGACTGGTAACAGTACCACAAACCACCCCCATTCTGTTCCTTTCCCCACAACTCTCCTTTTCTATTCTTCTATCTGTTTTAGTTGGCTTTTAAAGTTCTCATTTCAGTCCTATTCTTGCTTTTTTCTTCGTTGTTGAAGGTAAATGCTTTATCTTTCCTTTCGCATTTCCTTTTCGTTGTGGAATTTTGTTCTTCTTATTCTTCTATTTGATGGTTGAGTTGCCATTTTTGTTGCAGCTTAATTACTGGTTTTGATCTTAGAAGAGGTACTCCTTCCTTTCTTGCATTGTTTCCTAACTTTCATTTTCATTCATTGCTCATTTACCTTACCAGAACTCATTTCTTTTCCTTTTGAATTGCAGTTTTGTCTGGATCTATTCAGTTTTGATTTTATTTACAGGAGTTCTGGAAAAGGAGAAGAGGTTGCAGAAAGGGGTTTGTCGCTGGTTTGTAATTTTACTTTTTCCTATTATTTCTTGAGTGTTATTTGAGGATGGGAGATCATTTTGTGCTGCTGGTCGATCGGTTGCTCACTGAATCCACACTGGAAGCTGCAATTGAGAGCAGAAACGGATCTTTACAAGCCACAGCATCAGCAGTTGAAGCAATGGCAACCCAATTCTCTCCCAGTAAGATGGATATCAGTCAGGTGTCATCTCCTAGAAAATTGGTGGAGTGCAGAATTTGCCAGGATGAGGACGTAGATTCAAACATGGAGACACCTTGCTCTTGCTGTGGCAGCTTGAAGGTTAGTTGAAATTTAATTTGCATTTATTTTTTCTTTTTGGTAGTTGGATTTTTTTTTCATCGCCCATATTATAGTTTTGTTGGTCTGAAATTTTGAAATATTCTTGGTTAACTTTTTTTTTTATTTATTACTTTCTGTTTCTTATACTGCATACAATTCCTAAACAAATGCTACTAGACTTATATTATTCTTGTTTCTTATTTGTTGAAGCATTTCTGCATTTGGAAGCATCTTTGATTTCCAATTATCAAAGTTGTTCCCCTGGGTTCCTTTTCTTTCTCAAGAAGTTCCAAAGTATTCTCGTTTACCTGTTCAAGTTTGACTGAGTTGTGAAATTTCCTATCAAAGGTCTTGTCTGGACATTGGATATTGGAAATCAATTTGGAACATGTAATGATGCATTTCCAAGAAGAAAATGAATACCGTGAAATGCTAAGATAATGTTTAATTTGCTTTTGAGTTCTGTTCAAAATGACCATATCAATTGAATTAATTTGTTGTATGCTGAACAAGTTTCAGTCTTATCTTTGACCTCGGTTTATAGCTTCTTCTTCACAATATAAAAACGCATTTTGGCTTCCCTGCTTCTTTAACGTGTAGTAATCTGTGTCTTTGTAGCTTTAACTTGGAAATTTTGTAATAGTCATAAGAATTCAAAAGCAAGAAGCTATGGGGAAAAGATCAACTTTCTGAAGATATGGGGAATCAAACTTCTCTCATTTTTACTGCCTTGGAGGATACCTCTTGGCCTTGGTTCAGCCTGCACTTTGAGCTACAAAGCTTAGTATGAGATCTAGCCCAACCATCATGCTTCTTACTGATCTTTTGAAACCAAATGATGCTTAGTATTATCATATAAAACATAAAATATCGATTTCATAGACCTTTCCAATATGGTTGTCTGTGAATCCCTTTTTATTCAGGACATACAAATCTGAGATTGCCAAACCACTTATTCAATTACGATCATCTAGACAGTAAAATATTTTGCATTTAGGGGGAGTGTCATTATTGTTTATTAATCAACATCTTTATCTATCTTCCACTTTTTGGCATTTTAACCTGTTATATTGATCCATTTTTCTTCCACCCAAGTTTTCCTTAGGCTATGCTTGGTTTGACAGTAAGCCGGAGAGAAGCAGAAAGTTGAGGGAAAGTTCTTAATAAATTTTGTCAAATTCCTTAACAACTTTCCCTCAACTTTCTGTTTCTCTTGTATTTTCTACAAAACCAAGCACAGCCTTAGGGATTATATCCGGAATTACTTTGATATCATTTACTTCTTAACTGTTGTAGTATGCTCACCGTCAATGCATCCAAAGATGGTGTAACGAGAAGGGTGACACCATGTGCGAAATATGCCACCAGGTGTGTGATTTTCTCTTCAGTTTAACCATAAAAAAACTTTGATCTTATTGATTGATATGGATCTTTCCTAAGATATGCTCCTCTGAATTTGTGAGATTTCAGCAATTCAAGCCAGGTTACACAGCACCACCTCAACTGTTCCGCTATGGAGGTATACCTATGAATTTCAGGTATCCAATGAGTTAGGATTCATTTTAGTTACGACTTCACTATTTGAACTTGGACCTACTGACATCTCCTTTTACCAGAACAATTCAAGTTATGTTTATGGATATGGTGTTTCTTTCAGGGGAAATTGGGAGATTTCCAGAAGGGACCTGCACAATCCTCGATTTATAACAATGGTAGCAACAGATCGCAGTTTCCTGAGTCCTGACTATGATGAATATTCAGTTTCCACTTCAAGAAGCCTGATTTGCTGCCGCACAGTGGCTATTATTGTACTCTCTCTCTCTCTTTCTCTCTCTCTCTCTCTCTCTTTTTCTCTCTCTCTCTCTCTTTCTCTCTCTCTCTCTCTCTCTCTGTGATCCAACTGTCCATCATATAGATAATTCTCTGGTTCTTCAATGTGTTCGGTACCCCTGTCCACACAGCTCCCTACACAGTCTTTATTGGTGTGCTTCCTAACTGAGATTAGCCATTCAGAGTCGCAATGCTTTTAGTTTCAAAGTTGTATATGAATTTGATACATGAATAGAGGGTGGCTAGAGGAACGAATGTGACCCTTTTGGGCCTCTATCATCTTTGCCCAATGGGAGATTCTTTGGACATTTAGAATCTTTAATTGAATGACCTGATCAACGTGGTTGCTTCCTATTGAAGCACTTTTTGTTTTGCCAAGTCAAGGGATAATATTGCCAATTAGAACCATCCATCAGACAAGGGACCTTCCGGATTTGCCATGCATGGACTTCCTCAATGCAAAATTAAAATTTTAATTAAAAAAAGAACCTACAAAATAGAACTTGTCTTGGACATGTGGCAAAGGCTTCTAGGCTCAACATTTGCCTCATGGATAGAAGACAGTCAAGAAAATATGTGGTGACCTTTCAGGCCCCAACTTTGCTGCCACATGGAAGATTCCTGGGCGGGCCATTGGGAGTTGCAGTAGAAGACCTTGTTCCATTTCATGTACATGATATTATTTTACCTGAGAGAATGGTTCTTAAGCTGATTGTTTCATCCTGTAATTCTGTGTAACTGTTTATTTCTTCTTTCATTTCCTTATTCTTTGCAGTTCATGGTTCTTCTGGTTCTAAGACATGCTCTTCCAGTCATAGTAAGTGGGACAGGAGAGTACTCGTTCACATTGCTCATGGTAAGGTTGGCTGGTCACAATTTCTGTCAAATAGAGATATTGAAAATCATTTTCATATGACAGTATATGAATACTGCTGCTTATACTACTTGATCCAACAGATGTTGCTTTTGAGAACTGCTGGAATTCTTCTTCCAATCTATATAATGTTGAGAGCAGTGATTGCCATTCAGCGTCGTCGCCAACAACTGGTATTCAATATTTTTTCTCCCTGTTGATAAAGTAATTGATTGCCACAAAACACCAACACAATTTTGTTGTTTTTTTTTTTTTTTGACTTTTTAGGAGATTCCCACCTTGTCCACTGCATCTGAAGGAGAAAATGAGCAGTCACAATTGCACTCTCAGTCACATCTTATTCGTATGCACTGAACTGCTCCACTGCTGACACTTGAAACAACCTGATGATGGCTGATGAAGAACGACATTTGATGACCTTCAGCCATTGCATTGTGATAAAAAGCACCTGCTAATCATTAGTTGGCTTCATTAATTCTGTGAAGGGGGCAGCAACTGTCATCATCTGTAATTAATATCAGATGAGAAGGAAAAACTAGAGCTTAGAAGGAAGATGGTCGAAGCAGCCAAATACTGCAAAATTGTGCTTTGTCTTACCTTGACTACAAAAAGGGAAAAAAATCATCCTCCATCCTCTTCGAGACTAAGTGAATGAGCAATCCATGTGTTCATTTGTAATGCAGTTAGCATTTTAGTTGCATGCTGTCTTAGTTCAAACATCTGGAAATTACTGTATAACCAGGAATTGTATATATAAAGTTTTCAAATGAAAATATTAAATACAATCAAAGATGAAAGCATAGTTCCGTACATGCTCTTTAATTAGATATTAATGAGCCATATTTTATTTATGAGAAATGGAGGTATTATAGTGTGCAATACCCTAGGGAATGATGGTTGAATTGGTCCAGAACTAGTATAGTTGGGGTTAAGCTGTATTGCTGATTATGTTTGGAATGCAGTAGAATAGAATGTATCTTTCAACAAACAAAGATGAATGGTTAAATCCATTTACTAGATTTTGTTTAATAGTTTATGATAAGATATATGTCCACCCAGTTTAAAATCCCAGGAAAATGGAAATGGGTTCTTTCTTCATGTCCATGACACTCATCTTTGATGGGTCCTAATAGTTTCAGTCACATTGTTAATGGTGGACTTTGCAGATAGAGGTTGGGCACGTGACTGCAATGAAAATGAAAGCAATAATTGGGACAAGCCAGTCTTTTCTATCTTTTCTTTTTCTCTTTTCATCTTTTCCATTGTTGTTACAGGTGAGACCAAAAAACCAGTTGAAGTCTTACCGCCTGAAAGGTCTCTTACCTGCTCATCCTTGAGAGCCATCCCTCAAGTATTGAAAACAGAGCTGGTGATGCACACCAACTCTCAGCATTTTCACTTTAATCCCATTTCACAACGCCAAAAGCGATAGGTATAGGTAGAGCCAAGATGATGAAATCTGCTTTAAAGTTTTAAAAAGGTGTCTAATAAGACGCGCTTTCATGTCAATTTTGCTGCATAGTACGCTATCCATGTAAGATGTAACAATAAAGGAATAGAAAAGAAAAAGCAGTTGCAATACCAGTCTCAGCCACAGTTGATTAATGAGCACTAGGCTTCTGACATCTAAAAAGCTTGACTAGTGATGAACCATTTAGATCAGTGGTTGGCATCGTTAGTCGTCATTTGAGAAGGGACAACAATTCTTTGTCCGTCTGAAATCAATTAAAAACACAATGGATAGCCGGGAATTAATACACGAATATCAATGAATCAATCAAGTAGTAGTTCCATATTCTGTAATATTAGTTCCAGAGGGTGTTTCTGAACTCTCGTGGGGGTATCTAGAATGAACCTAGGAAAATATAAGAAAAATAAATTTGGTCCAGAATTAATATTATTAAGCTTACAAAATCGGTAAAATGCTTTTTACTCGTAGCTTTTTGTAAAGAGTCCACCTTGAGGATAAGACACATCAACTATTTACAATCCTAGAGGACTGGAAATTTGTTATTTCTGATGCTTTTCATCAGAGACCTACCTAAATGGGGGCCTCTCTCAAGATGGGGATACATTGTTAGAGCTCTGACGAATGAATTGAAATGAATGCAGAGTTTGGGGCAAACCAAATTTTTTGGTATTCTTTTTCCTTAGGAGTGCTGAATGCTCATCACTAATGTTCTTTTCCTTTATGGATTTCTACTCACCCTTGAGCTCCTTGCGTTCTTTGTGCAGATAATAGAACAAAATAGGGAAACCTGAGAACCCAGAGGCTAACCTTAGAGGCTATGAGAATGATGCTTCAGATTGGCCACTTCAGTGATAAAGTGGTGATAGATAAACAAGGATCAGTGGCAGATAGGCCGAAGATAACAACATAGGGGCCTATTTTCTCATTCTTTGACAGTTTGCAACAGACAAGGTGGTCTTGATATGGTTTTAGGCAACCTCCAGAACTTGTACCTTCACATTAACGCCGATGCATCATTACCTTGTCATATCTATATTGTTAGCAGATTGCTGTATGAAGGAACTCTCTGTTGTATCTCATATTGATTTTCTTCCGAATTTCTCATCAGATTGAATGCAGTCTCACATTCACAGACTGTTCCACTCTTCTCATGCTTCCATCACAGTCGGTTGTGGACTTGCTAACTGCTATTGAATTCAGAGAGTTTAGAACGATCTGAAATTTCTGAATCAGGATATATAGTATAAAACTATAAATACATAATACAACCGGAACAAACAGCTCATAGGTGTCTGGACTCTGGACCGTGTGTGGGAAAGAAGAAAACGGATAAATTAATTGCAGAAGCAGAACTGTGTTATTCAGGAATAAATTAAATAAAAAAAACATGAATTGAGGAGATCTAGAGTTAGCCAAGCAGTTAAGCACCTGCATGCTTTTCTGATTTCAAGTACAATCAGCAAATCAAATGTTAGCCGATTTACTTTGTTCTTCTCTGTGAGGGAGAGAAGGAATAGTTTTTAGACCCACTTTGGAAAAGTCCAGGTACTCCTCCAAATGCCATCTTCAAGTCCTGTTACATCAAAAGCATTTTACCCAAGCACACCAGAGTACCAATTGAAGTCATCTATTATCAGCAGCAGCCTCAGCTGCAAGTTCAGAAAGGATTCGAGTTATTTGTTCTAGGCTTCTAGCCATTTAATGCCTTCAACCTGTCAATTATAAAACCTTGAAATATACTTCCTGTTAATTCAAGTAATATGGGTAGCATCTTGTCATCACATTTGGCATCCGAAAGCTACTTCATAAACCAACTTATGCTGGGTCGCAAAAGGCAGAACTCAATTGGTATACCACAAATCAACCCAAAGATCATAACCAACTTATGCTGGGCCAGAAGCAAATTCCTTCCTTCTTTTGTTCTAGATCACAAGGCTGTGAATATCCATTTCTGTTGACTCATGAGCTAATGAGCTTTCCATATGTATCCATCACCCATTCTATACACGAACCTGTCTCGATACTCAATGCCTTATACCCGTCTTTCAAGTCTCAAAAGAACCATGCTCTGTAGTCGTACATTTGGGATCCAGGAAAGTAACATCAGGGAAAATTTTCTCTGGTTCTCAGATAACTCTCACATGCAACAGGAAGCACTGCATTGATTTATATGAGCTTAATAGCCAACAGTAATAGTTTACCTTAACAAAGTACACAACGTTAAAGGAAAGCTCCAAAAAATAAAGAATCGAAAGAGAGTAATGCTGCAATGTCACTTCACTAATAATTTTCAAAATTATAATTATGAAACATTCAGCTAAGAAATATATGGTTATTAAACAAATCTATACATTTCATTGCTATTACAAGAAAAAATGAAAGGAACAAAAGGTATATAGAAGTGGAGCTCAAGTAGGCAGTATGGCTGGTTAAGTTGTTGTGTATCATGAGCCCAACAGACCATGCTATGCACCTTAATTAATGGCAACGCCTGGTTTTAATCTGGTATAATCTCAGCTTCAGTTCCTCCTCCGCCTGAAATGTTGGGTAAAAAAGGAAAATAAGAATATCAAACTTCCCAATGAAACTTGACAGCCCTGATACCCACTGACGCCATTTCTTTTTTCCTTAGCTTTTAATAGAGCACTTAAAACATGATGATTACTATACTACTAATCATATGTTCTTTAAAGAGTGTAGTTGGTAAAAGTACTTCCGATTCTTCTGCTGGGACCGCCAGACACAAGCGAGTGCTCCAAATGCACAGCTGGCAAGAGCAATGCCTAATGCAGCTCCTACAGGCACTGCAACTGCACTTGTTGATGTTGCCATATCATCAACCAGAGACCTCTCATTTCCGCCAACCCCAAGGAGACCATTGTCTTTGTATGATGACACAAGCATATTACCATAGTAACCAACCAAGAACTTGAACACTGCATCCAAATTCCATTCAACCTGACTGGTGCCATCACTTTTCTTTTTCAGGGAGCGATAACAAGATGGGCAGAGCTGCTTTGGTGGCCATAGCATCTTTGGGAATTTTGGGTCACCAGTCCCCAGAGACTCCTCTTCTTTCTTTAGCCTTTCATTTACTTTGTTGTGTGTGTCCCATAGCCATAGGGCAAACTGGCTTGTCTTGTTGAAAGGATAAGAAACACTGCAAAGAAAAATAAAATCCTAGTGAGAAGATCTTAAGAGAATGTGGAGAATGTGAAGATAACCAATTACAAGCAGTTCAGGTTCTCTCACGTTGAACACATCTCATAGAAATGTCTACGGCACTCCTGGCATATGAAAAAGTTGTGAATGAAATCACAAATGGCTGTAAATGCTATGTGGCTTTCTCCATCTTCCAGCCTAACAGATAGGGAATGTAATAGAACCCATAACCCACAGCTGCAAAGCAACAAGAAACTACCTGAGCCAAACATGAACTCCCAACTCAGATGTATCGTAAAGTGCTCAAAAATTTTATAAAATGTGAAGATGTGAGGCAAGTCATAAGGATGCCTCCAAATGTGCAAGGCATAAACGTCAAGGAATGGAGTTAAGCCTCATTAAAAGGATTATAATAATCTATTAATGATTCTCAGTAGCCAAAAAAAATCTATTAATGATTCCATCAGATAACCAAATAAAGGCATAGTATTTCTATCTATTTAGGCATCTAGATACCAAAAGGTTAGTCTCGTTTAACAAGGTCCTGAGAGACACAAAAATTGATGCCAGGCTGGGTCTCCCTCCAACCCAGGGACAGATCAACATGAATTTGGATGGTTTGCCATGGGTAATCAAGGATCACCTATTGGAGGAGTCTTCAAGGGTTAGGAGGGATTTATGGTTGTATTTTAGACCCATTGGTGATGATGATTTCATTCATGCAGAGTCTATCACTACTACAGGTACTTCATTTAAAACTATCAGTACAATTCTCTGCAAGAATGCCAAATTTAAAAATAAATTTTGAGAAGAGTTGCATTGCTGGGATGGCTGAAGGGGAGATGGTAGAGTGTGAAAACATTTTGGGGTGTAGCATTGTCCAATGGCCTCTGACTTACCTAGGTCTACCTCTTGGAGCTAATCCTAAAGAAGTCAGGTTTTGGAACCCGATGATAGAAAGATTTACCAAAAGGCTTGCCTCCTGGAAAAAAAAAGGGTATTTATCAATAGGAGGAAGGATTACCTTGATCAGGCCTACTCTTTCTAACCTACCGGTTTATTACTTGTCAGTGTTTAAAATCCTAATAGGTGTAGGAAAGAGATTAGAAGATAATGAGAGATTTCCTGTGAAAACCAAAGGAAGGTAAGAGGGATCATAGGATAAGGTGGGAACTGGCTTGCAGTGATAAAAATAAATGGGGGGGGGGGGGGGAGAATAGGGAATATACAAAGAAGGAACACTGCTCTGCTAGGGAAATGGTTGTGGAGAATGCCTCAAGAGAGAGAAATTATGGGCAAGGGTGACCGCAAGTATTCATGGGCTTTCGGATAATGGATGGGATGCTGGAACATTGGCAAGGGAAAATCAAGCATCTCCTTGGAAGGCCATCAATAAAATCCTACCCTTTTTCCTTCCTTACATAGATTTGATTTCTGCAGTAAAAATGGTATTTGTAGAGAAGATGGGCCGAATGGCCCATAGGCTGTTTATCTTTTTTATCTTTTATGTTTTCTGCTGTAATGGGCCTTAATCTGGGCTTTATTCTTTCTTATGTTATGTTCAAAAAATCTCTCTCTGAACTCTAGTTGTCACCACCTTCTTCTTCTTCTTCTCTCTTCTTGCAACTTGGTTTCTGCTACTTTCTTTTGATTTTCTGCAACTTTTTAAACAATCCTTTCCTTTCAAAAGGCTGTTTTTCTTCTTGGTATCAGAGCAGGCTCGACTTTTCCCTCTTTTCACCTCTTTTTTCCCATAACTGAATCGTATGAATAGTTAAATAAACCTACTTCAGCCCAGTTGTTAGTGGTTTCTGGAGAGAAGGGGACTGGTTTTGTCGTCCTCCTGACAGATTCAAGTGTGTTACCCAAAACCCTAATTTTCTAGAGAAATCTGATTGCGGGCCCCACAGGGAGTTTGACCTGGGCGCTCAGTGACTGAAGGTCTTCTCATCCTTCATCTTGAAGATTGAATAAGTGGATTGGTGTTCTGTGAAGTCTACAAGAAGCGGCTGAGATTTCTCTATTTCTCCCAGCTTCCGGGTGTGATGCAGGTACCTGGTACGGCTGCATAGAGGTTGGCTCACAACACAATTTGTTCTGTCTTCATTTGTTGATATCCAAAGTTGTTAGAAGTTATTTTTGAAGTATTTAAGAAGATGAAAGCAAGCATGTTGCTAAATCTGGATAGGTTCCGGGAGCTTCTGTAGACTCTCTATTGGCTGTGACCACAACCAAGCTAGATGGAAGTAATTATCTAGCTTGGTCACAATCAAGGTTTAAAATTTCGCAACGTATCGGATCGTATTGGCCAATACATAACGTTCTGGTACAAGTCCGATACACGATACGCATAGAAATTATTTGTAGCGTTCATTTTCGTATGTATCGGTTTGTATCGAACCGTTTTGGGCCCTATATCAAACTGTTTCAAGTCTGTATCGACCGATACAGTTCCAAAACAATCCGATACAGCCTAATACAAGTCCCCTTCTCTTTCATTAATTTCATTAAATTATATTTAAGGCCGAATTACCTCTCATTAATTATATATTTACTCCTATATTTAAATGAATTTCTCTCTCATTAATTAGTTAATTACTCCTATAATTAATGCATAATTTTAAATTTGAATTTCAGTTTTAGCGCCTAAATGGAATTCTCTTCTCATTAATTCCGTTAATTAATAACCCTCTTTCTCATTAAATTCGTTTTGTTAGTATAAAAACTACGAATTATCAATAGCAAGATTCGAACCCTAGACATTAAGCTTTAAGACCTAGAGGTTCACCACTAAGCCACGCCCTTTTGCTTGGTATTTGTTTATGCATTTTTATTTTTAAGTAATTTTTCTCTTTTTCTTAGTGTATGCTTATCAATAAATGTTAGAATTAATTATTAAAATTTATGTATTAATAAATATTAAGATAAATTATATTGATCATTTTAAAACTAATGTATATCAATATACATTTTAGTTTTTTTTTGGGGGGTTTTTTCACGTTTTAGTTATTCCATCATTTGTCAATAGTTACTAAGTGTGTCTCGATATCTCGAATTTTATATAGACCATTAAATTACAGTTTTTTACTTTTAAATAACTTATTTACAATCATCTAAAACTTGTAACTATTGTTATTAATATGTTTTTTAGAATTTATTTAAACTTTTTAGCATATTTATGCGTATCTTGATTTTTCGTCCGGATCCATACGTATCCAAAGCGTATCAAGATACGTCTCCTAAAATTATCTTTCTGATACACCTTACGTTTCCGATACTTTGAACTTTGGTCACAATCAGTAAAAATTCATATTTGCAGTAGAGGCAAATGGGGTTTTATCCCGGGAGCAAGAAGGCTCCTTCAGAAGATGATCCATCATATGAAAAATGGATGCAAGAAAATTATACGGTTATTGGATGGCTTGTGAACTCAATGCAACCGCAAATTAGTCAGTTCTATTTGTGGATGAATTCAGCAAAGGAAATTTGGGATAGTGTTGCTGAAACCTATTCCTAAAAATTAAATGTAGCCAAGGTTTACAAGATGAGAAGTGATGTGAAGAATTTGAGACAAGGGGAAAAACCATTAGTTGTGTATTTCTCAAAATTGAAGTCTTTATGGCAAGAAATTGATTTGATAGAAGCTGTAGCCTAGGACACCACTAATGATGCTAAGACCTATAGGAAACTTGTTGAGAGAAACAGGGTGTTTTGAGTTTTTGACAGAGGTGAATCTAGAGTATGACATCACAAAGCAAACTATTTTATCCAATGATATTGTTTCACTGTCCCAAGCCTATTCCTTGGTAAGTAGTGAAGAAAGCAGTAGACTTGTCCAAGTCCAAGGGGCTGGTCTAAATGATCACTTTGCTAAAATGGGAATGAAACGCAAGGGAGTTGCAGGGACTCCAAGTAGCTCATGGAAGAAAGAAATTACTTGCGAGTACTGTAAGAAGCCAAAACATACAAAAGACAAGTGTTGGAAATTGCATCCTAAGCTTCTTCCTCTTCGGTTTCAAAAGAAGACTGATAATATGAAGGCAGGGGGTGCCAATATTGTTGCTGGTCTAGATAGTGACAGATACCAAACTGAAGAGATGACTACTAGTGAGCAGTTAGCAGCTATGAAGGCAGAATATGAGAAGTTTGGGAGGATGATCAATCACCTAGAGGGTGTGGCCTCTTCTTCCAACCCTCCAAGAAATTCAACATCTTCTGCATTTGCTCATTCAGGTATACGGGCTTCTGCCAATCATACAACTATTTCAGGTAATTGTAGGATCCCTTGGATTATTGATTCTGGTGCTTCTGATCATATGACTAGCCTTTCCACTTTGTTTGTTTCTTATGATTTAGTTCCTAGCCGTGACAAAATCACCCTAGCCGATGGCTCTTTTGCCCCTATCTAATTGTAGGATCCCTTGGATTATTGATTCTGGTGCTTCTAATCATATGACTAGCCTTTCCACTTTGTTTGTTTCTTATGATTTAGTTCCTAGCCATGACAAAATCACCCTAGCCGATGGCTCTCTTGCCCCTATCTCCGGCAAGGGAACCATCAAGGCTGCAAATTCCTTGGTACTTCCTTCTACTCTTCAATGTACCCAAGCTAAATACAAATTTGTTATCTGTAAGTAGCCTAACTAAGTCATTGAACTGCTGTATAACCTTCTTTCCTTCCTACTGTGTTTTTCAGGATCTGGAGTCTCAGAAAGTGATTGGGAGTGGCCACGAGGCGAATGGAATATATCTGCTGGACAGAGCAATGAACAACCTGGAAAAGCTGCTTTTGGGTCTACATCCACAGAGTCCATCAGTCAAGTCATGTTATGTCATTTTTGTTTGGGTCATCTTTAT
Source organism: Nelumbo lutea (assembly GCF_056320005.1). Taxonomy (NCBI): domain Eukaryota; kingdom Viridiplantae; phylum Streptophyta; class Magnoliopsida; order Proteales; family Nelumbonaceae; genus Nelumbo; species Nelumbo lutea. The sequence continues at coordinate 26,298,130 of NC_142686.1, read as the reverse complement.
TTTTCTTCATTAAGTCATTTATTCCCAGAATTGTTTAAGGGAATTAGTATGTCAAGTCTTCATTGTGAGAATTGTCATTGTAGAAGTAGTTATCCTTTGAGTAATAAAATATCTTCTCATTTTCATATTGTGTACTCTGATGTGCGGGGACCTTACCACTTACCTTCTATGGGTGGCTACAAATATTTTATCTTGTTCATTGATGACTTTTCTCAGTTCACTTGGATATTTTTTATGAAGTCCCTAGACTTGTGAGGCAATTCCATGAATTTGTCCTAACCCAATTTGATACCAGAATTAAAATTTTCAGATCCGACAATGCAAAAGTATATTTGAGAAAAACCTAACCTGTTATCATACTGATTTGGGGGTTATTCACCAAAGCTCCTATGTTAGGATCCTAGAACATAATGGAGTTGCTGAAAGAAAAAATAGGCATATTGTTGAAGTTGCAAGAAGTATTCTATTTGCCTCACATGTCCTTACAAAATTTTGGGGTGATGTTGTTCTCACTACAACCTACTTAATCAACAGTATACCATCCAGGGTTTTGGGGTTTAAGTCTCCCTTCAGTTTTTTTCATCCGGGTATGGATCTTTTTCCTATTCCTCTTCATGTCTTTGGTTGCACTTGTTATGTACATATCCCAAGTGTCCAGAGACATAAATTTGAACCAAAAGCCCACAAGTGTATCTTCCTTGGTTATTCTCCCACACAAAAGGGTTATTGTTGTTTTGATCCAAAGACTGGCACTCGGTATGTCTCAATGGATGTCACCTTTGATGAGCTCTCTTCCTTTTATGATTCTTCTCAGGAGAGGCAATGTCTAAAGGGGGAGAATTTGTCATAGTTGTTTGCTCTTCCCCTTCCTGTCCCAGTTGAGTCTTCTGTTGAGACTCTCCCTCCCTCAAATGAGTCAAGGGAGGATCAGTCATTTCATTCCAGTATTCCTATCCCTCCTCCTTTACCTCCTCGTCCTATTTTTAATCCCAAGTTGCACCAAAGGCAGAGAACCAGAAATGAGCAGATTGTTTCCCCTACAACACATGAGCCTCTTGCACTTCCAGTCACAGAAGAGACAACAGGTACTGATACAGTCCCTTTGGAGTCATCCTTCCCAAACCTTGATATCCCCATTGCTATTAGGAAAGGAAAAAGGAAGTGTACTGCACATTGCATTTCCAAACACCTTTCTTATAGTTTGCTCTCTCCTTCATATTTTGTCTATTTTTCTTCTATTGCTTCTAACCCATTTCACAGGTCTGTGTCAGAAGCTCTTATTATTCCAGAATGAAGGGATGCTATGAGAACAGAAATTGATGCCCTACACAAGAATGAAACTTGGGAAGTGGTTGATTTGCCTGAAGGGAATGATTCAGTAGGCTGTAAGTGGGTTTTTACTATTAAATATCATGCCGATGGCACCATTGAAAGGTACAAGGCTAGGCTGGTTACTAAAGGTTATACACAGACATATGGGATTGATCATCTGGAGACCTTTGCTCCTGTTGCAAAGAAGACTTCTGTGAGAGTTCTGCTATCTTTGGCTACACACTCATATTTCCCACTTTATAACTGGATGTAAAGAATGCTTTTCTAAATGGAGAGTTACATGAGGAGGCCTATATGTCTCTTCCTCTAGGGATGTATGAAACAGATATGAAAGGGAAGGTCTGCAGGCTGAAGAAATCTCTTTATGGGCTTAAACAGTCCCCAAAGCATGGTTTGAAAGGCTTAGGGCTGCCCTTGTTAGCTTTGGCTATGTACGGACACAGTCTGATCATACCCTCTTTGTAAAGAGGAGAGGATCCTTGGCCGTTTACCTGATTGTGTATGTTGATGATATTGTTGTGATTGGTAATGATGTATCAGGGATTAATGATCTCAAATCCTTCCTTCATACAACGTTTAAGATCAAAGATCTGGGGGAATTGAAATACTTTCTTGGCAATAGAAGTTGCTAGATCCAAGGATGGGATCCTTATCTCTCAGAGAAAGTATGTACTTGATTTACTCTCTGAAACAGGAAAGATGGGTGCTAGACCAGTTGCTACTCCTATTGATATGAGTCATAAACTCTCTACCTTAGATGGAATGTTGTTGAAAGATAAGGGAGTTGTTGTCAGTTGTTTATGTATTCAGGTTTAGTACCATAAGGGTACTGTTGTAATTTCTCCTTTTTTTACATTGTTCGGCTGTACTAGTATAAATAATAATATATCATTCTTTCGCTCCCTAAGTTCAGAAGGGGCTTTCAGTCCTCTCGGCTCTCCTCTCCTCTCTCCCTCTCTTCTCTCCTCTCGTCTCTTCACTTGCTCTTGCTCTTGCTCAACATGGTATCAGAGCAAGTCGTCCAGGCCTGAAGGGTGGTGTCAAGCAAACCTGTTGTTCAATGTCGAGCAGATAATCTTTTCATCTCCCAGGGCTGTATCCATCGAACTGCTAATCAGTTGTATTCAGTTCAACCCAAAAGTTATAGAGACTTTTCATCTTCTAGCCCAGAAGTTGTATTCATTGTCTATTTGACTGTAGAGAGGCTATCATCTGAGGTTCGTAGAGGGAGTTCTGGTTTACAGAGAGGCTATCATCTGAAGTTAAAAGAGGTACTGTTCATTTACTGTTTGGCTGCCCTACAGATTGACTGTTTATTGATTGACTGTTCAACCGATTGATGGACTATTGATGGACTGTATTTCTTTAACAAAGCAGTTGTATTCGACATTTTTTTTGTATTTCTTTACCCCTTCGATGGACTGTTGATGTCCTAAAGCAGTTATTGTATTGATCTCAGTCATTGATTGTTCGGCTACCAGACCTGCCGATTAGGGGTGTGGTGAACTTCACCTTGTTTTTCTATTCTGTTGGAGGGTCATATGACCTCTGTACAATTGTACATCATACAGACCTGATTAGGTACTGCAACTGCAATGTTCTTTTCTTGGATTCCTACAAGACCGTAGATTATACAGACCTGTTCCAGTACTGCAACAGCAGTGTTCAGTCTTTGCTCCCAGTGAAACCGTAGGTCAGAAGGACCAGTTTCTATAATAGCCTTGTACGGAAGTACTCCTTTGGTTGTTGTTTTTTTCTTAAACCAGAAATCATGAGTAGTGAAGATTCAGCCACATCTGGAGTTTCCTCAATGCTGAATGGAATGGGTGGGGGTGACCTATCCTTTCCTATGGCTGTTGTCCCTCTTGATGGTTTAAATTACCTAGAGTGGTCAAGAGGGATCAATCTATACATCACTACAAGGGGGAAGATAGACTATATTAATGGGAGGATAAAAGAACCATCCTCCGGGAGTGCTGAATATGATAGATGGAATCAGGAGAACAGTATTGTTATGTCCTGGCTCTTGGTTTCCATGCAACCTCAAATCAGGAAGAATTTCATGTGGGCTGAAACTGCAAATGAAATCTGGGAACAAGCAAAGTCTACATATTCAGAATTGCGACACTATGCCAAAATTTATCATCTGCAGGCAGCATCTTCTACTTGTAGACAGGGGGAGAGGTGTTTATCGGTCTATTACTCTAACTTAACATCTGCCTAGAAGGAGTTGGAACACTACCAGAGTGTGGATTGGAAGTGTGATGAGGATGCTAAGAAGTACAAACAGCTTGTCTCCCAGCAAAGGGTGTTTGCATTCTTACATGGTCTGAATCCTATGTATGAATCTATCAGAGTTCAGATTCTCAGCTCTAAGGATCTCCCTTTTGTTCAGGAAGTCTATGCTCTTGTACAATCTGAAGAAAGCAGGAGAAATTTGATGAACAGCCCTGGTGGGGATGCTATTGTGTTAGTTGCAAAAGGGGGTGTATCTACTAGTGGGGGATCTTCTTCCCGGAAATGAGATCTCTAGAAAAAAACAGAAGATAAGGAAAAATTGTGGTGCACTCATTGTCAGAAACCCCGACACACCAAAGATACCCGTTGGGATCTTCATGGGAAACCAAAATGGGCTCAAGATCTGACTAAGAAGCAAGGTTCAGAGGTGAATAAGAAGTACGGGCAGCAAAATACAAAGTGTTTCGACTGTTGCTACAGTAGTCTGAACAGGAAGAGGAGAAGAAGAAGAAGAAGAAGAAGAAGAAGAAGAAGAAGAAAAGAAGAAGAAGGGTCTGTCGAAAATCTGATGGGTTTTCCCATAAGTCGACCCCCTTAATCTATATTAGATTCTAATCATAGTTACAAAGACAGAAATGACCTTACTTAAGTGTGGGGCAGAGTAACTCTAATAACACTGCCACATAAGCAAGTTACTTAATAAACAAAAGAAGACTAAACTACCCCTATTCGGCACATCTTAACACTCCCCCTCAAGCTGGAGAATATATGTCATATAATCCCAACTTGTTACATAGATAGTTCACTTTCCCTGAGCTTAGAGCTTTTGTAAACATATCTGCCCACTGGTCATTGAAGCCCACATGTTCTGTATTTATCTCTCTAGCAAGAACCTTCTCTCTCACAAAGTGGCAATCAACCTCTATGTGCTTTGTTCTCTCATGAAAGATAGGATTGGATGAGATATGTAGTGCAGCTTGGTTGTCACAGTACAATTTCATAGGTTTATCCATGTGAAACCCAATTTCTTGTAGGAGATTTCTTAGCTACACTAATTCACAGATAGTGTGAGCCATGGCCCTATATTCGGCTTCAGCACTACTTCTGGCTACAACCATCTGCTTTTTACTCTTCCATGTCACAAGATTTCCTCCCAGAAATGTGCAATAGCCTGTAGTAGATCTTCTGTCACTCACTGAGCCTACCCAGTCTGCATCTGTATACCCAACTACTTCAAGTTTTCCTCCTGGTTTATACAATAGCCCACTGCCTGGAGCTCCTTTCAGATACCTCACAATTCTAAGGACTGCATCTCAGTGAGGTATACGAGGGTTCTGCATGAATTGGCTCACCACACTGACTGCAAAGGAGATGTCGGGTCTCGTGATAGTCAGATAGTTCAGCTTTCCCACTAGTTGTCTATACCTTCCAGGATCTTCAAATACTTCTCCTGTATCACTGCTCAACTTAACATTTGGTTCCATAGGGGTCTCAGCCGGTTTTGCACCTAACAGTCCTGTTTCTTCCAATAGATCAAGGACATATTTCCTTTGGCACAGATTCACACCTTGTTTTGACCTGGCAACCTCTATTCCCAAGAAATACTTTAATGTTCCAAGGTCCTTTGTTTGAAAATGATTTTGCAGAAATACCTTTAGTTTGCCAATCCCCAATTTATCACTACCAGTGATGACAATATCATCCACATAAACCACTAATAAAATCTTCCCAGCTTCTGAGTCAGCTGAACACTGAGTGATCAACTTGGCATTGCTTCATTCCAAAACTCTTCACCACTTCGCTGAACTTCCCAAACCAAGCACGTGGAGATTGCTTCAATCCATAAATTGCTTTCTTCAGCCTGCACACCTTACCACCCTCCCCCTGAGCAACAAACCCAGGTGGTTGCTCCATATATACCTCCTCCACTAGATCACCATGGAGGAAGGCATTCTTTATGTCAAGTTGAAAGAGAGGCCAATCATACATAACTGCCAAGGAAATTAGGACACGAACGGAACCAATTTTAGCCACCGGAGAGAATGTCTCCATATAGTCCACACCATACACCTGTGAGTAACCTTTAGCAACAAGTCTGGCCTTCAGACGCTCCACACTACCATCTGGCAAGTATTTCACAGTATACACCCATTTACAGCCCACAGCATGCTTCCCAGGTGGAAGAGTAGTAAGTTCCCATGTTTGAGTATGTTGAAGAGCAGAAAGTTCCTCCTCCATTGCCCGCCGCCATCCAGGTGAACTAAGAGCTTCTTGAACATTGTTAGGTAGGGAAATAGAAGACAAAAGTGAAACAAACTGGTGATATGAGGCAGAAAGACGAGATAATGAAACAAAATTGGAAATGGGATGGAGTGTGGAACTACGTTTACCTTTTTGTAAGGCAATGGGTAGGTCAAGATCTGAAGGTTCAGCAATAGGAGCCATGAGAGGATCCGCAGATGAGGTAGAAGCAGGAGGAGAGGCCGGTGTCGTTCGACGTGTATACACTTGTCGGATCGGTGGTCGTTCAGTAATGACCTGCACTGAATGAGGAGATGAGTCTACTCCAACAACAGCCTCTGGAACTGAATCACTGACAGGAAGAGGAAGAGAAGGTAAGGGTGAGGACAAGGGTGCTTCATGACTGGAGAAGAAGGGGACAGACTCAAAAAATGTGACATCAGGGCAGACATAGCACTTTCAGGCAATAGGATTATAAGAATTGTACCCTTTTTGAGTCCGAGAGTAGCCAAGGAAGACACATTTAATTAAGCGTGCATCTAGCTTGTCTATTCCAGGACTCAGATTATGAACAAAGCACACAACCAAAGACACGAGGAATTAATGAAAACAGAGATAAAGTGGGAAACAAGATGGAGAAGGGGGACCGACCATGAAGAATAAAAGAGGGCATCCGATTAATGAGAAAACATGCAGTGAGTACAACATCACTCCAAAACCGTTTAGGAACATGCATGTGGTGAAGCATAGACCGAGCAATTTCAAGAAGATGACGATTCCAGCCACCCCATTTTGTTAAGGGGTGAAAGCACACGAGATCTGATGAATAATGCCATGTTGTTCTAAATACTGTTGAAATGCAGTAAGAAAGTATTCATGATCATTATCTGAACGAAGAACTTTGATTGGAACACCAAATTGTGTGCGTATTTCAGCATGGAATTTTTGAAAAATGGAAAATAATTCACTTCTTTCTTTCATTAAGTAAATCTATGTCATTCTTGAACAATCATCAATAAAGGAGACAAAATACTTGTACCCATTATAAGACTATTTTGATCGGACCCCAAACATCTGAGTGAACCAAAGAAAAATGACTCAACATACAACTCTCAACTCTTGGACTGAAGGACACACGACGGTGTTTACCAAACTGACATGACTCACATTGTAAAACTGACAACTGACTCAATGATGGAACCAACATCTTGAGGACCTTGAGAGATGGATGTCCCAGTCGGCAATGCCATTGTAGAGGAGTAAGGAAAGTCTGAAGTGCAATTGAAGATCCACCACCGTCAAGGTAATACAATCCACCAGCTTCATGCCCCCCACCAATCTTCTTCCCCGTCTTGAGATCCTGAAAAACACAAGTGGAAGGAAAGAAGGTAACAGAACAGTTAAGAGCTTTGGTTATTTTACTAACAGACATAAGATTGAATGAAAACTTAGGTACGTATAAAACAGATGATAAAGGGACAGAAGCCAAGTCAACATTACCAACACCACAGATGAGAGATGAGGACCCATTGGCAAGTGTAACAGTTTGTGGTGTGGAGGTTTCAGTAAGAGAAGAGAACACACTTGGAGTCCCAGTCATATGATCTGAGGCTCCAGAGTCAATAATCCAGGAAGGAGTTTTAGATGACATGCAAGCGATACCTGATTAGGCATATGTGGCAGTGGTATGCTGTGAAGTAGTTTGAAGGAACCATTCATACTCATCACGCGGAACACTCACCATCTCCCTCCCAGAAGTAGATGTAGATGTGGAAGGTGTTAGGTCTGCCAGTTTACTGTCACTAATAGCAACCTTGCCTGCTACAGCATGATTAGCCCATTTAGAGGGAGGGCCATGTAGATCATAACAGAAATTCACTGTGTGTCCATCCCTACCACAATGAGTACACTTCCTTGTAGAGTTATTTTTTCCTCTGCCACGGCCCCCTCTGGAATGACCTCCCCCTCTTGTACTATGTCCACCACCTCTAACTGTCACAAGTGCTGATTTATCATACTGTGTGGGGTTCTCTGTCTGGCCCAAAGAGATTCTACGAAGTCTTGAGAATACTTCCTCAAGTGTAGGAAGAGTAGAGCCCCCCAATATTTGAGCTCTAACTGGTTCATATTCCGACTTCAGCCCCACTAAAAATCTTGTAACATCTAGCTGCTCCCTTTGCTGTTGCTGAACTTGAATATCTAGAGTAAGGGGATGATAGACATTGAGTTCATTCCTTATATTCTTCATGCAGGCATAGTACTCTTCTAGTGTTTTGGTTCCTTATTGTAAATCAAAGTACTCCTGATACAGCTGATATACTCTTGTTGTGTTATCTTGTCCAGAATATAGCTTCTTAGCATGCTCCCATATATCCTTAGTCGTATCAAGGAACATGAAGTTGGCACTGATTTTGGGTTCCATACTATTCCACAGCCAAGTCATGATTTGAGCATCTTCTTGTTCCCAATCATCAAACCCTGGAGAGTCAACCGGTGGCTTCTCATCTCTAACATGCTTTGCTTTCTTCTCTGCCTTGAGAAAAACTTCCACTGATTTAGCCCATGGAACATAGTTCTCCCCATTTAGCTTAATTGAGGTCATTTGTACTCCTAGATAGTCGGAGGAAATTACTACACTATTTTTTTTTATCATTGTAGCCATCTCCTATTGCTGCCATTGTACTCTTTCACAGTTGTCTCTAACTTTACTTCTCAGCTACAAACTGATTGATGTTGTTCACAGTTTGATATTTCAGGACCTATTGCAGCCTCTAAACACCACTGCTGACTTCACACACTTGTTCTTATTCACACTACTGCTGACTTCACACACTTACGTCCCACATAAGCATCAGATTACCATTCACTAATCACAAGTAGAGGCCCTCTTACAACCACTCAAGCACCACAACACAGCCAAATCTGCTGCACCCAGTTCAGACTTATTTAACACACTTAAGAGGGCATTACACAACCACAAGGAGTTCGGCAAGGTCACTGCATTCTACCTTACACCACTCGGCCACTTACAGCAGCCCTAACACCATTCAACGACTTACAACAGCCCTACACCATTCGACTACTGCACACACAGCCCTTCCTAGGGCAACAATGAACCTAGTTCTCTAGGTTCTACTCAGTACAACAGCTTCTTGTAGGATTTCTACCCAGAAATATAAGTAACACTAGAAGAAGAGAGAACCGACCTTCCTTTGAGAATATCAACCATTCACTACTGAAGTCACTTTCCTTGTTGAAGAAGGTTATACGCAGTAGAGAGACAAGCTGTAATGTTTTTGACCTAGGGCGAACCAATTCTCTCCATTGACTGATCAGAAACAAAGGTGAAGAGTCACGAACAATGTTGAGGTGCTTTACCAACTAACTTAGGTCAGGAGCATGGCTCTGATACCATGTTTTGACTGTTGCTACAGTAGTCCGAACAGGAAGAGGAGAAGAAGAAGAAGAAGAAAAGAAGAAGAAGGGTCTGTCGAAAATCTGATGGGTTTTCCCATTCAGTCGACCCCCTTAATCTATATTAGATTCTAATCATAGTTACAAAGACAGAAATGACCTTACTTAAGTGTGGGGCAGAGTAACTCTAATAACACTGCCACATAAGCGAGTTACTTAATAAACAGAAGAAGACTAAACTACCCTTATTCGGCACATCTTAACACAAAGAAACATCACATGGCCAACATGGCTACTCGGGAGCATCAGCCCCCCATTTCTACTGTGACTCAGACACATCTCACTGCACCTGACCCGAGGGAGGACATTATGAATTCCTTCCGTGACCATTTAGAGCTCTATGGTAGAGCAATTCGTCAGATGGATACTCCTCCCTCAACCTCATTTGCATCTACGCCAGGTAACCCTGCCACTGCTTTCCATGTTGCTTCTCACACCCATGACTCTCCATGGATCATTGATTCTAGAGCATCAAAACATATGACTGGTACGTCCTCTTACTTTCAAACATATCACCCTCTGTCTGGAAGAGACAAGGTGAGACTAGCCGATGGATCATACTCTTCCATAGCTGGTCAAGGCACTCTCTCTCTTCCTCTTGGCCTTACCCTCTCTGATGTTGTTCATGTTCCAAACTTTCCCATTAATTTGTCCTCTGTTAGTAGTGTTACTAATTCCTTGAATTGCTCAGTGACTTTTTTCCCTTCTCATTGTGTGATTCAGGATCTAGCCTCGAGGAGGACGATTGGTAGGGGTCGTATGGCTGATGGACTTTACATGTTGGAGAATAAGGTTGATCTTCATGTTACATAGTCTATGAGTCAGTCTTGTAAGAAAAAAGTATATTTATGGCATTGTCGTCTTGGTCATTTGTCTGTTGAGTCTTTGAAAGTTGTATTCCCAGAACTGTTTAAGTCAGTGTCTGTCTCTGATTTTTCTTGTCAAACGTGTCAGTTGAGCAAACATTGTAGAACTCATTTTCTTCAAAGACATAGTAAATCTGAATCTCCATTTCACGTTGTTCATTCTGATGTGTGGGGCCCTGTTACTTTACCATCTGAGGTGGCTACAAGTATTTCATTACCCTCATTGATGATTATTCTAGATTTACGTACCAAAAATCATTCAAGATTTCTAGTGGATGGTCTTCACTCAATTTCAAACTGAAATCCAAATTTTCCAATCAGATAATGCAAAAGAATTTTTTCATAGTGACCTCACGGAATTTTTTGCTTCGCATGGTTCCCTTCACCGTAGCTCTTGTGCCCGCACACCACAACAAAATGGTGTGGCCGAACGGAAGAACCGACATCTCCTTGAAGTGGCTCGAGGTTTACTACTTCATATGAATGTTCCCAAACGGTTTTGGCTTGAAGCTGTTCTTTGTTCCACTTACCTTATAAACCATATGCCCTCTCGTCGGTTAGAGTACAAAGCCCCACATCAACTTCTCTTTCCTAAGGCTCCCCTTCTTTCTATTCCTCCTCGTGTCTTTGGTTGTCAGTGTTTTGTCCAAAATCTGTCTCCCACCCGTGAGAAATTGGATTCTCGTGCTATACCTTGCATATTTCTTGGTTACTCCTTCACTCAAAAGGGATACCGTGTTTATGATCCTGTTTCTCGTAATTCTATGTCTCCATGGATGTTTCTTTCTTTGAAGATGAGCCTTTCTATCCTGTTTCTCCTCAGGGGGAGTGTAGACATGAGGAGAAACTGGTTCAACTTCCCTCTCTCCCTGACCCTCCACCTTTTTGTGTTTTTTCTGTCGTCGCAAAGGCCAGCCAAATCCAAGAGCTGTAGAGAATCCGGAAGCTATACCTCCAGTGCCAACAGACTCCTCGAGGGAGGATCATACTCACTCAGGTATTTTAGCTCCCAATGATGTCCTTGAATCTATTGAAAATGATTCCTCTACTGCTAATGATCTTGACCGTCCTATTGCTCACAGGAAGGGTGTTAGATTGTGCACCACAAAACATTCCATTTCCAACTTTGTCTCCTATGAGAACATTTCATCCTCATTCCGTGCCTTCCTTACCTCTATTGACAGTGTCCCTATCCCTAAGAATGTGGCAGAAACTCTTTCAGTTCCTGAATGGACAAATGCCATGAGGGAAGAAGTTAATGCCCTTCACAAAAATGGCACATGGGAACTTGTTGATCTTCCTAAGGGAAAGGTTCCAGTTGGATGTAAATGGGTGTTCACAGTCAAGCATAAGGTTGATGGAACAGTGGAAAGGTATAAAGCTCGCTTAGTGGCAAAGGGATTTACTCAAGTGTATGGAGTTGATTATGCAGAAACTTTTGCCCCCGTTGCCAAGATGAATTCCATTAGAGTCCTTTTCTCTCTTGTGGCCAATCTGGATTGGGTTTTACACCAGTTGGACATCAAGAATGCATTCTTGAATGGTGACCTTGAAGAGGAAGTGTACATGATTCAACCTCTTGGGTTTCTAGCCCAAGGCAATGAACAGAAAGTGTGCAAGTTGAAGAAGTCCTTATACGGGCTAAAACAATCACCAAAAGGTTGGTTCAGTAGATTCCATGTGGCAGTTCAGCAAAAAGGATACAGGCAATGTCAATCAGATCACACACTGTTCGTGAAAAAAGAAGGTAAAATTGCTGCTCTAATTGTTTATGTGGATGACATAATTGTTACTGGTGATTAGGAGGACGAAATTCAGAAATTGAAATTTTTTCTTGCAACTCAGTTTGAAGTGAAGGATCTAGGACCTGCCAGATACTTCCTTGGAATTGAAGTTGCCCGATCAAAGAAGAGTATCTTCATTTCTCAAAAGAAATACGTCCTAGATTTACTTCAGGACACTGGAAAGATGGGGGTGAAGCCAGTTGACTCTCCCATTGACCCCAACCATAAATTAGGTGACAACTGTGGTGAATCACTCAAGGATGCGAAACAGTTTCAGAGGCTTGTAGGGAGATTGATATACCTTTCTATGACTCACCCAAACATTGCATATGTTGTTGGTGTCCTCGATCAATTCATGCATGCTCCTAGGTCTTCTCATCTTGAAGCAGCAGAGAGAATCCTCCGATATTTGAAGAAGTATCCGGGTACTGGTTTGTTGTTTCAAAAGCACGGACATTTGAAAGTTGAAGTTTATACAGATGCTGATTGGGTTGGATCCCAAAGTGACAGAAAGTCTACTAGTAGCTACTGCACCTTTATAGGAGGGAACCTTGTTACATGGAGGAGTAAAAAGCAAAATGTGGTAGCTAGATCCAGTGCTGAAGCTGAATATCATGCTATGGCCCATGGGATTGCTGAAGGCATGTGGATAAAGAATTTGTTGGGGGAGTTGGGTTTCCCAATGACCAAACCTATAACTCTATTTTGTGATAACAAAGCAGCTATAAGCATTGCTGCCAATCCGGTGCTACATGATAGAACAAAACACATCAAAGTTGACAAGCATTTTATCAGAGATAAAGTTATCACAGGCGAAGTGTGTACCCCCTATGTCACTTCTGAGAACCAGCTTGCAGACATCTTTACAAAGGGTTTAAACCTTTCCAGACATCATGATCTTTGTGATAAGTTGGGCATGATTGATATCTATGCCCCAACTTAAGGGGGAGTATTGTCAGTTGTTTATGTATTCAGGTTTAGCACCATAAGGGTACTGTTGTAATTTCTCCTTTGTTTACATTGTTCGGCTGTACTAGTATAAATAATAATATATCATTCTTTCGCCCCCTAAGTTCAGAAGGGGCTTTCAGTCCTCTCGGCTCTCCTCTCCTCTCTCCCTCTCTTCTCTCCTCTCGTCTCTTCACTTGCTCTTGCTCTTGCTCAACAGGAGTCTTCCAGACACTACTTGGAAAACTTCTCTATCTATACATGACTCGGCCAGACATTGCATATGTTGTCAATTCATGCGTGCTCCCAGGGATACTCACATGGAAGCATTAGAGCGGATTTTGTGTTATTTGAAGGGTTCCCCTGGAAAGGGAATTCTATTTGCTAAGAATGGCCATATGAAACTTGAAGCTTACACAGACGCTAATTAGGCTGGAAACATTGATGACAAAAGATCTACCTCTAGGTACTATAGCTTGGTGGCAGGTAATATTGTCTCTTGGAGTAACAAGAAACAATCAGTTGTTGCCCGATCTTCAGCCAAAGCTGAATACAGAGCCATGGCTCATGGAGTTTTTGAACTACTGTGACTTAGATCCTTGATGGAGGAACTAGGTATTAAGCATGATAAGCCAATGATGTTATACTGTGATAATCAGGCTGCCATCAACATTGCTCACAATCCAGTACAACATGACAGAACTAAACATATTGAAGTTGGCAGACACTTCATTCAAGAAAGAGTAGATTCTGGAGAGGTGTGTCTACCTTTCATCACTTCTGAAGGACAGTTAGCTGATTTCCTCACCAAGGGCATTCCCAAGGCTAAACTTCAGCATGATACTGACAAGCTTGGCATGATTGACATCTATTCTCAGCTTGAGGGGGAGTGTAGAGAAGATGGGCCGAATGGCCCATAGGCTGTTTATCTTTTTTATCTTTTATGTTCTTTTGCTGTAATGGGCCTTAATCCGAGCTTTATTCTTTCTTATGTTATGTTTTTTAATTTTCTACCCAACTAGGGGCCTCTCTGTAAAATTACTAAAGTTTAACTTAATGAAATGGAATTAGGGGTGTAAGAGAGGAGGTTATGGTGTAAGTGTTAGATAGTGTATGCCCTTAGCTCCAATCAGATTGATGTACTTATTGTCATTTATTGTAAATGAATAAAGTGCATAATTGATTCGTGTTATTTTAGTGTGTTTCTGTGTAATACCCTTAAACTGGACACTTATGAAACTTGTGTTAGTTTAGAATCTTCACAGTCGTTGGATAGATCTAGGGAGATTTATCCTGCCAAGGCTGACACTGATGTGCCGCCAAGTTGGTTAGGGTGGCTTGTCTCATCTGCTAGGGTGAGACCTGAGGTACATGCAGTGTGTTTTCTTGAAACCCTGAATCGGACCAAATTCTAGTATTGCCCTGGACCTTGGAGATAGATGGGCAAAACTAGAATGTTACACCTAACCCTAGACGCGATTATGGTATTGCACTAGGTGTCAGATTGGCCTGTCTTTGATATGCCAATCAGTAAGATCCTTAGAGGGGGTCAAAACCTGGGTATGTTGGGATAGTCCGAGAATTCACCTGAGTGGGTGATCATAGTGACAGGATCAGCCCCTTTGTCGAAAAAAGTGAATGATTGGGGAATGCACTCTCTCTTATGGAAACCTAAACTGCCGGCAGTTGATTTCAAACTTGTTGAAATTTGTTTTGCAAAATATATTTATATAGATATACTTATATATTATGGTTTCACAAAATGTTTGCAAAAGGTTTTAATTCCTGGGATCCATGTGAGTAGAGAGTGCAACACTATACCTTGTAGCCAAGGGAGAGGTCCTCTCTTGTAGGTTAGTGTTTGAGCATTATGGGTTGAGAGGTGGCTGCCCACAGTCCTTGGGCTAATCTTGCATCTGCCCACAGTCCTTGGGCCTTCATAAGGTGGCTGGACCCAAGGACCATTTAGTGTAAATGTTGGGCCCATTAAGAGCCCATACTGATGGACTCAGAGGTTCACTGTGTTCTACAGTGAATTCGGCCAAGCCTTGTAACAGAGGTTGGGCTAAACCCATGTGGCTGATGTGTAGATCAATGCTAGGGTTCCACGCCATACAAAGAGAGCCAAGCTAGCCAACATATAAAAGGGAAATTGAGCTACATGACTTAATGGGCCTAAAGCCCATTTCGAACTACGCTTAAGTGTTTTAATTAAATGGGACGAGTTTGACTTATAACCTGATCAGAATATAAAATAAGTCATCCATTTCAGAGTTCAGATCCAAATATCAGATTTGGATCAAGAAACTCTCCTAATTGGATTAGGAGGCTGATCCAAAAAAGGCTATAAATAGGGGGCGAATTCACCAATTTCACTCACTCAGAAATCTGCAAAATTCTTCCCCAGTTCTTGCCGCCCCTACCCAGTTCGATCTCCATTCTTGGATCTGATCAAGAATAGTTCTTCATATTGTTTCTTGCTAGAAGAAACAATTTAAAGTCGTGCTCACCAGCCCCTTGCCTAATTCTTGCTAAAGAATCAGGGTTCTGACTAAAGAACCATCCTGTTGATCCTGCCTCACCATAAGCTGTGTCATCTTCAGTGGAGGCGGGTTTTGGTCAACTCTTTAGGCGTGAACACCTACGTTGGGAGTTACTATTATTCTGTATCAGATATTTTCCTACTTGCTAAATTTTTGTTTCAGATATGGTCCGATTTGTTTCAAGAACGAATCTTGAAAAATGCAGTTTTTCTAAATCATGGAATAGGATTCCCAGATGGGAGAAAGAAATTTTTGAAATTTCGCCCAGCCACCCTACATGGTTCGGCCATCCATATGATGGATCTCCCTTTCCTTCAATAGGTTAGGACTTAGGATTCAGGAGGGGCATAAGAGATTCTAAACTTCAAAATGTGATGAGCTTGCTCCAATTGTTGGAAGAAGTATTCCTTGATCCCTCTAAGCTGGATGGCCGATATGGACAAATGCTCCTTTTGGCTCCTCTTGTGCTTCATTCTTTAGAGCCCTTTCCAACCCTCCATTAGTTCTTTGCCTTCTTTCCCAACAAAGGAGATATGGTGCAAGCCTATTCCTTTTAGGATTGGAGCTTTTATTGGGAAGTTGTCCACGAAAAGATTAACACTTGTGATTTGCTTCAAAGAAAGCGCAAAAATTGGAGTTTATCCCTACACAGGTATGTCTTATGCAAAGCTAACGATGTTGGGTGTAGGTGGAATCCACTTACTTATCTCTTGTACTTTGACTGCATATATTTGGGAATGGTTTCTCTCTTTGTTGGGTGTAGGTGGAATCCTCTAGGTGATTTGCAAGGTCTATTTGCTCCAACTTCCTTCCCCATGACCAAATAAGAAGGGAAGACTAATGTGGAGATGCACTAGAGCAACAATATTATGGATGATATGCGAAGAAAGGAAGTCAAGAATATTCATGGAGAAGTTAGGATCACCCACTAGCTTAAGTCTCTAAAAATCTTCTCTAATGCTACTACAGATGACATTCCTAGAAATTGGAAGGAAGTGTCAATTTCTGCTCCAAACAAGGCTGCTATACTCATCCTTGGTCCCCACCAGAAACAAGATTTATCAAACTTTGATGATGGTAGCATGGGAAACCCAGGACTATCAGGAATTGGAGATGTATTTAGGGATGAAGAGGGGGGAATTATTGCTTTATACTCAGGCCTGGTAGGGGAGGAAGACTGTCTCAGAGCAGAGGTTTTGGCAATGATAAAAGGAGTGCAAAGGGCAAGGACTTTGAACATTAGGAAGTTAATAGTAGAAGGGGATTCACAATTGGTTGTAAATTGGCTTCAAAGTGAGGGAATGAAGATGTGGATTTACAATAATTAGAAGAAAAAATTCAGGTGGTTAACAAGGGACATGGAAGATATTAGCCAAGCAATGGGTGGGATGACAAGTTCTTTTCCGGGCACAATTGTAAGAGAGGGGTGCTGTTAAGGGGAGAGATGAGTGTTTTTATCTCTCACTGTCTTTACTTTGTATTTTTAATCCTCATACCATACCATATTCTTAATATTAATGAAAGTTTACAGTCATTGATAAAAAATACGATAGAAGAGGATTGTGAAGGGCGCCTTTACATCATCATACCAGATAGGCTAGGTATTTAACAGCCAGGGGATTTGAGAGAGCTGGAGCTCTTTCACCGGGGAGGGGGGGGGTTAAAAGATTGCTGCAGGACAGGAAAGAAAGAGTCCAACTAGTTAGCAATGGTGGGTTAAAAGGATGAGAAAGAAAGAATAAAAATCTGATATAGGAAGAAAGAAGAGAAAGTAGTTAATCCCATATGAGAGAAAGAACTCAAGCACTCATAATTTAACGCTGAATATGGCACCGAACTAGCCAACTCCATATAATTAGGACAGTTTTTAGATGATGATGATGGCGATGAAGATGATAGGGAAAAGGAAGAGAAAGTATAAGTATTTCAGATCTGAAACATATAAGAAAAGGAGAAGAGGAAGGGTGGAAAAAGAGATCGCATCTTGAGAGAGAGAGAGAGTTCACTCACTCTATGAAAATTTAGACTTGGGTGTAACTACGTTGACACTCCCATGAAAATTGGATTGATGCCACATGACCATAATCATGATTAGTGGTGTTGTCCTATGAAGTTAAAACATATCATACTTGATCATCCTTGGTTGTATGATGATGGTTTTATACTTGGGGCTGGTTGGAGTGTTTCAGCATTTGTACTTTAACTTCAAATCTTAATTTAATCAATTCCTTTTGCTGATAAAAAAAGAGAAATTTTATTAACATGTATGCATGGATATTGGAATGTAAAAGAAAAGAACATGACATTCTCTAGAAAAGTTTGTCTACATAGGTGCACCAGGGCAGCAGTCATTTGGACATTTTGGGAAGAAAGGAATGTAAGGTTATTCAAGAGAAAAGATGCACAAATGAAGCATTATCAAGTGCACCACTGTGAGAGTGGTGCATTGGATAAAACCATGGATATCTTTTCAGCATTCTCAACAGATGACATCAATGTTCTAAGATCCAGACCGGACACAAAACTAGAATCTTTACCATGTTGTAGGTCAAACGGTTTGACCATGAATCACCAAAATAACATATATAATATAATTTATAGTTACATCATGGTGGCTAGATGGTTTGTTACTTAATTATTGATGCAAATGATCAGGGTTCAAGTCGTACAACTCACACTTTCTACAGATTGTATGTGCATTAAAGCATAGATAGATAGATAGATAGATAAATGAATGTAAATAACAAGATGGATTAATGTTAACAAGGCAACGGACATAACTAAAAGGTCATGAGTTCAATTCTTCCTATTAGTGTCGTAGTGTTTGATTGATTTAGTGACCCGGGAAAGTTGTGAGAACCAGTTGGGTCGTTGAACTTGAAACTCGGCCGTTTTTCAGCAGTTCTTCTGGGTTTTGACCAGTTCTACCAGTTTTTTCAAAAAATTGAAAACTGGGACTCAATAAACCGGAATACCTTCTGGTTCCCAGGTTGAACATTCTGAACATCCAGTCCAGTCTGAATCTTACAACATTGAATGATGTAATTACAAAATGGAGGTAGCCAAAGCTTCCTTAAAAAAGTAGTAGCTTAAATGCAGTGAAAACCATGTAGTAGAGGACCTAGAGGTGTCATAAAGTTTAACTTTTTTTATAAATGGTGTATAACTGCATTACTATGCTGAATAAAAGAGGGTGAGGAACCCTCACAAAAATCCTACAAGATGTATATCAATATATACTATGACATGTACATTATGTTCTGTTGGTGACTATCAAAAATGATGTCAGTCCAATGATGGGTCCAACTACTTGTAACATCATAGAATTGCTTCAAAACCCTGCCCACCAGACCAAAATCCTCTCAATTTTGCCAATAAGCTGCTCCTTCGTGATGCCTTGGACTGAAAAATATGGCTGTCTCTTTCCTTGCACACGTTCCAACAAACAGAAAAGGGCACCAGCCTCCACAGAATCTCCCATCTGCTTGAGAAACCCTGAGCCCTCCAAGAAGTAAGAAGCTCTGCCAGAATCAGTGGAGACAACCACTGCATCTGAAAAAGGTTCAAAAATGACCACACCAAGTGAACAACAACAGGTCAGTGGATTAAGAGATGATTAACCAATTCTGGGTTCCCCCACAAAGAGAGCAAGTGTTGTCCACAACCATTACCATTCCTCTATGGATTAGGTGATCAACAGTTAGAATCCTGTCCCATGCAGGCTTTACAAAAAGATGGGCACCAGATACAGCCCACAGATTTTCTCTATTATGTACGTCATGAGCTTAGGAGCTCAAAATCTATAGCTCTATGCCATTGACTACAAAAGTGAGAGCATCTAAAATTATGGAATTCCTCAAGAACCCTTGACTAGAAGTCTAATTGTTTCTCCACAAGGTCGACCATCCTTACTAGTAGAGCTTTTTCCCCTGAAATTTTTGTTGTTCCTTTCCTCCCATATTCCCCAGCAAATGGCAGATAGAAGCATCTTTCACAGGATGATACCCCTCTTACTAAGACAACTGATTAGCCAGGAAAATAAAAGTGTGTGGGTATCCTTTGGGATGAGCCACTGGTACCCCAAGAGGTGTAGGAAGTATGATCAAATGTTGATGGCAGTACTGCAATGAATTAATAGGTGTGTCACTGATTTGTCCTCCTGAGATCACACACTACGTCTGTTTGCTAGCCATATGCCTTTGGATTGTGGATGGTCAAAAGTGGAGAGCTTATTGAGGACTACTCTCTCCACATGAAGAACAACACCCTTGATGAGACTGGGACTTCTAAATTCATTTCCAATCCACCATTTGTCCTCTCTGCTCGATTAATTTGATAAAAAAGGAGCCAACTGAGAATTTAACATCCTGTCCTGCCCTCTAACATATTTGGCTCTCCCTGTTTGGGTTGGGTTGGATCTTATTTACCATCTCCAATAAGGATACCAACTCCAGCTCCTGATCATGGACATTCCTTCTCAATTTCGGGGTCTACACCACTTGACCTCCCTGAATTTGGAAATAGTCCCCCACAAAATCCTTTCCTGAATGGTTCATTGCTTTGTCTTTTAGTGGATAAAATAACTAATTAGTAAGTATTCAAGAGTATAGTAATCAACTCAGCTTTAGCTTTGTCCATTAAGGAGCTCACAACCTCATTAATAACTTATCCACTAAAAGGCAAAGCAATAATTCATTCAGCTCAGCCACTTCAGTTGTTACCAAACGATCCCTAAGAAAATAACCTAGCTATCCATAAATACATAAAACTGGGAGAATCTTAGATATGATTAATTCCTCCTGCATTATCAACTGAAAAATGCATGATGCCTAGAATAAATGGATCACACAAGTAGAAGTTAAGCATTACGCAAACCAAACAATATAATAGATCACAGTGACAGTTCCTCATCCAGTTCACCCCTCCCAACACCCCAGATAGCTGGGACCAACATTGGGTAATGCCTTTTATAGTGACAGCAATTACAACAAAATGAGAAAAAATAGGAGATTACCTATAGCCCCTTGTTTCATTCTTGCTGCCACGACAAAAGATCTGGCATGAAACACCAATACAATAGGAGAGAGAGTCAGATATTGCTCTCACTGAACAACATCAGTAATTACCATAATAATGACTATAAAGTAACAAGGAAGAAGAAGACTACAAAGGAGTTGAACTCGCAGCAGATTTATGTAAAACTAAGAAGAGAAAATAAACAACTGAACATTCATTAATTGTATTAAAGAAATATGAGAAAGACTATTCCAACAAAAAAACACCACAATACCGTACATATTAGAACTGAACTACCTGACAAACTAACCAAATAGAATGAATCACTTGTCTATTACATTCCATAATTAAGCGACCTGATTGCAAGGAGGACATGAAGGAAACAAGTCCCCACTAGTGTGTATGTAGTGGTTGAAGAAAGAGATAGCTAAGAAGATGAGATTAGAGATTGCAGCAGAGTAAATAGAAGAAAGCAGCAAATAATAGATAGAAAAGGATGAAGTGATTAAGAAGAGAGAACAGGTTGAAATCATTTAAGTGGTCCAAGTAGGAAGCAAGTGTTGGTTTGACTCCCAGTTGGACCAAGCTGCGAGACTGAGCGGACCCAAGCCATATTGACTCAAGATGAGCCACATCCTATTAGATTGGAAGCAGGGGAGGATGGTTCAAGGTTTAGTTGCGGAATCTCAGCAAGAGAGGCGGAGCAAGGGCAAGTAGAAACAGTGATAGTGGGTGCAGCTGTGCAGGAGGTTCAAGGAGACTGAGAAAGCTCAAAGACTGAGTGAAAAGCGATTCAAGAGGTCTAGCAAGAAGCTGGCATGCCACTCGATAGCGACAGCAATAAGTGTTGCAGACCGGCAGCAGGAGATGCAGATAGTTATTGCAGAAGAAGGGATACTTTGTAAGGAGCTATTTGGGCCAGAGAATGGAGCAGGGGAATGATAGGTTCCTACCTATTACAGAGTTTCTTCGAGGAAAACAGGAAACCACCTCCTGAAATGGACTGGAGTGAGAAAGGAGAGAGAGGGAGAGAGTTAGAGAAGAAGATAGAGAAGAGGGAGAGAGAGAGAGAGAGAGAGTTCAAAATTCAAATTCCAGTTCCTCCATTTCATTTTATCTGGACTTATATCAGCTTACATCCAGATCTCAGAGAATTCAGTTACATCCAACTCTGTAGGTTACAACAAAGCTTTTGGTACCCAGTTTTAGAAAGGTTCACCAAGAAGCTAGCAGGGTGGAAGAGGAATTATATCTCACTAGGAGGTAGAATCACTATAATCAAGTCCACTTTGACAAACCTTCCAGTGTATTTTTTGTCTACCTTCAAGTTACATGTCAAAGTTGCCGATAAGATAGAAAAGAACATGAGAGATTTTCTGTGGGAACCGGGAGACTCAAAAAAGGACCATCTAGTGAAGTTGGAAGTAGTTTCTAGGAAAAAGGACTTCAGGGGTTTAGGCATTGGCAAATATTAGATTAAGAAATTTGCCATTGTTAGGAAAGTGGTTATGGAGATTTCCCCTAGAGCAGGACAGTTTGTGGCACTTGGTGGTGGAAAGTATTCACGGGATGGCAGCTAATGAATGGGATGCTGGCGTCGACCCTAGGGCTACTCACTTCTCCCCTTGGAAATCCATTGCTGGAGTCTTGCCTTTCTTTCGCCCTTTCATCAGATTTGATCTGTGCTCAGGCAATAAAATTCTGTTTTGGGAGGATCTTTGGTTTGGGAGCGTCCCCCTTAAGGACAGATTCCCGGTAATTTATTCTCTTTCCCTAAATAAAATTCAAAGTCATTTCCTCTTTCTATGTATCTGAGGGGACCTAGAACTTGGGTTTGAGAAGAGGATTGAGAAATTCAAAATTTGCTTGTGCAGATGAATTGTTCTCTGTGTTGAACTCAGTTTTCCTAGATCATTCTTGCCCAGACAGTAGAATTTGAACAGAATCCTATTCAGGGACCTTCTCTTGTTCCTCTTTTTTCAATGCCCTAATTCAACCTTCTACCGTGCCTATCTCCTTTCCTACTAAAGAAGTGTGGTGTACTCATGTTCCACCAAAGGTCAGGGCTTTTTGCTAGGAAGTGGCTCTCCAAAAGATCAACACTATGGATGTACTTCAAAGAAAAAGGCCAGATCGGTGCCTTTCCCCACATGCCTGTTGCCTTTGCTTAAGAAGTGGTGAGATGGTGACTCATCTTTTGATTTTTTGTCCTTTTGCTTCTTGTTTGTGGGATTGGTTCTCTTCTCTTTTTGGTTGCAGATGGAATCCCCCCTCGTGTGTGCTGAATCTCTTTGACTCTAGCTTCTTCCAACAACCAAAGAAAAGAGGCAAGGTAATGTGGAGAATAACAAGAGAAGCCGTCCTTTGGTCAATTTGGGATAGGATTTTCCAAGGACAAGAAAAATCCAAAGAATCACTTGTTGAGGCCATTGAAAGTGCAGCAACTTTTCAAGGACTTCTCCTCAGCTGACTTAATTAGAAATTGGAGCTCTATAGTTTTCTCCTCTCCCTTCTCCCTTGTAATTCAAGAGGTTTGGTTACCACCGTCTCAGTTCAGGGTGAAATTAAACTTTGATGGAAGCTCATTAAGTAATCCAGACCCGTTGGGAGTTGGGGGTGTCTTCAGAAATAAGGAAGAGTTTTGGCCCTTTACTCGGGCCCAATTGGGGTGGGAGATTCCTTGAGGGCAGAAGTCACGGCCTTACTTCAAGGACTGAAATTGGCAAAACAATGGGATATGCAACACTTAGAAGTGGAAGGAGACTCCAAGCTGGTAATAGGGTGGATGCAATCTAGAAACTAGGCAGTATGGTCAGTTGGTCACTTAGACAACCTCTAAGAGAGATGTTTAGCATATCAAGGTAACTTGGGGTGCAATTTAATTGGGTAAGAAGGTCAGCAAATGGAATGGCTGACACATTAGCTAAGCAATGAGTTATTAGGGAGACTTTGTTTTGGGCTTGTTTATAAGACTTTTATTCTGTTTTTCCGTCCATCCTTTGGGTGGTGATAACTATACTCTCCTTTTAATATCTTTAATGAAAGTTATTGTTTCTTATAAAAAAAAAAAAAAAAAATCTGTAGGTTCCCACCCACATGTAATTCCCCAACTGTATGCTTACATGGCTACTGTAGACTTGCTTGATGGTAGGCAAGTAGCACGTGAGGGCTTGGTGGGCTGCAGCTCTAGTTCTGGGCCTTAGCTCCTTAGGCCTGTCTGGTGTCATTACAGGGAACCTTGGGAGATAGAAGCAATTGGTATTCATCCACTTGCAACAATACGACAGGTCACTGGCAGAATGTGGGCAGATTAACCACCAGGAAAAAAATAACAACAATGCTCTAGCAGTGGTGGGGGTTGTTGCCACGGGTATTTTAGTCCTTTTATCTTTTATTAAGTTGTTATGACCTCACCCTAATATAAATAAAGTAGAGGGCGCTGCCAGCCCATCTTTTTGACCCTCAAACATTCTCTTCATGTCTCTCTTTCTTTCTCACTGTCCTCTCCTCTTCTCTTCTGCACCTTCTCTTCTTCCTTGATTGAATTATCTGGTATCAGAACAGGAATTGTGATCAATTTCATTTTTTTCCTATCTCTTCCATCTTGATCTTCTTTGTTTTTGACTAGATGTGCAAAACAAGAGCCCGGGTTGGTCTGAAACCCTTCTTCCTCATCTTTCTTCTCTGTTCCTTGGTCATGGCAGCAAGAGAACCATCCCTTGTGGTGACCAGTGGACTGTAATGGAGGCTTGAAGACTTCCTGTATGGTTTTTCTTGGATTGTGGGATTTGTTGGTAGCAGGGGGTGTATTCCAACTGCAAGTTTTTAGTGGAAAACAGTATAGTTGATAGTCCTAAGCATGTGGAGAACCTATTTTAGGTTGCTATCAAGTGTTTGTGATCATTCACTGAAGTAGAACCTGCTCAATCAGTGGTGTGCAGATCTGACTAGGTTTGTTCCTTCATAAAGGTGAACAGGTGATCATTAGTGGTTGTCTGTGAAACCTGGGTAGCCAGATCCTTTTTATTATATCAATTTTTTTGTGTTCTACCCTGGCAGATCTGATGGTTAAGCCTTGTGTTCTACTTGAAGTGTGTTTTCAGTTTGATTAAGGGCTTATGTAATCAGTTATCTTTACTGTTGTAGAAACCCATCCTGTTATAGCGATCTCAGTTATACGACATGGCTGCTGAATCAGCAATATCGGGTATCACTTCATCATCCATCAATGGTAATAGCGTGGGTAACATGTCCTGCTGCAATTGTGCCTCTTGATGGTATGAACTATCTGGACTGGTCCAAAGGTGTCAAGCTGTTTGTTACTGGAAAGGGTAAAGCTGGTTATCTGAATGGGAAGATTAAGGAGCCAAAGGAGGGTACTGTAGACCACAGTGGGATCAGGAGAACAGTATAATCATGATATGGCTATTATCCTCCATGCCACCTCAGGTGAGAAGGAATTTTATATGGGCTAAAATTGACAAGGAAATTTGGGAGCAGGCCAAGACTACCTCGCCAAGCAGAGTCGCTATTGCTCATGTGTACCAGTTACTAGCAGAATCTTCTGTAATGTGAACAGGGTGACAGGGTGACACCCAAGCCTTTCTTTCTGCCTATTATTATGTACTTACCTCTACCTAGAAGGAGTTAGATCATTATTTTTTTATGAATAGGAGTTAGATCACTATCAAACTATTAACTGGAAGGATGACAGTGATGCCAAAGGCCTATAAGAAGATAGTTTCAAAATAGAGAGTGTATGCTTTCTTATTGGGACTGAATCCTATATATGAACCTGTAAGAGTGCAAATCTTGGATATTAAGGAGTTTCCTTCAATTTAGGAGGCTCATGCACTTGTGCAATCTGAAGAGAGTAGGAGGAATGCTATAAATCCTCCAGAGGGGAACAGGTTGCTCTGGTGGCTAAGGGTGGTATCAGTGGGGTAAAGAAAACTAATTTGAATAGGAAGTCTGAAGGTGATGAAAAGGACAAACTTTGGTGTACTCACTGCCAACGACCTAGACATACAAAGGAGACCTATTGGGATCTGATTGGGAGACCCAAGAAGAACCAGAAGAAGCTGCTACATAAGAGAGTAACTTGAGCAGTGTGTTAGAGTCCTATGCTTGTTACAAGGAGTATCCAATAGTCCGTCCATCTACCTCATTTACCTCTACAGCAGGTAATCATGCTTCTGCCTTCCACGTGTCCTCTGTTCCTCCAGAATCCCCTTGGATCATTGATTTAGGGGCTTAAAACCACATGACTAGTAAGTCATCTCTCTTTACCTCCTATTAGCCTCCCTGTGGAACCTCATTTCCTTTAATTAATAAAGAAGCATCTTTTCCTTTTAACATTGTTCATTCTAATTTGTGGGGTCACACATCTGTGATTTCTGAGGGCAGTTATATGGATGCTTCCTTTTTGAGAGTCGACCCTACTTCTCTGCCTCTCCTCTCCAAAACCTATTTGTTTTGCGTGTTCTTACGTAAATGGCGTTGTAAGGAGTAGGCAAGTTCAGAAGGTGTGGAAAGATCAATAATCATGCGACCGATACCACCAGACTCCTTGGAGACAAACCTAGAAGGTAGTACATGTCCCTCCTAGTTGGGTGCATTCCTATTGATGCTTTTGATCCTGTTGATAGTATCCCTATGAATGACCTCAATATTCCCAGTGCAAAACGTAATGGTATCCATTCATGTACTACCAAACTGATGCAGGATCTTTGTGAATCAGCACTATTCTGGCAACCAATTTAGGTCTAAGTGTGTAGCACAACCAAAGAACTAATGGAGAAAGAAGAGAAGAGATGGAAACGAGATAAAACCCTAGGAAATCACACCCCCAATTTGGCAATCACACCAAATTCTGTAGAGAAACTTTCTTTGTTCATCAGCAAAAACTGTTCCTCAAATGAGCCTTACAAGCTTAATAAGAAGAAGCTTCCAAAGGAAGAAACTTGCCCCCCAAGTTAGCTTGCCCAATAAGCCACTTACAAAAGAAGCTAAATTAGACTAAACTTGCCCCAAACAATTATAAACATAAAGCCAAACAAATGGAAATTACTAGACTAAGACCTGTTCCCAAACATAACCCACTAAACATGCAAGTTACAAAAATACCCTTGTTGTCCAAAAATGTAAGAAAACCAAATAAGTCCTGTCAAGCATCAAGCTTAACCACACAAAGAGCATCTTAAGGTGGATTGAAGACTCTAGGGTCTTCCCAAGTTAATGCATTGCTAACCCAGCTCCCATGTGGGCCCCACGTCTTCATAATGATGCCAAATGAGCATAGGAGCAGCTTTGGTTCTCTTTTGATATGCCTTAAGTTGATCCCCATCACAAACACCCTATTGCTAACTTTACCTCCATTGAGAACCTTTCATCTTCTTTCTATTTTTTGTCTACTACCTCTAGTGTTTCTATTCCTAAGGATGTGGTAGAAGCTTTGATTATGCCTAATTGGACAGATGCAATGAAAGAAGAAATGAGTGCTCTCCATAAGAACAAAACTTGGGAACTTGGAAAAGAACCAATGAGATGTAAATGGGTGTTTTTAGTGAAACATTGTGTTGATAGATCTGTGGAGAGGTAAAAGGCGAGGCTTGTTGCAAAGGGATTCACACAGATGTACAGGGTTGACTATGCTAAGACCTTTGCACCTATAGCTAAGATGAATTCTATACATATGCTTCTTTTCTTGGCGGCAAATCTTGACTAGAGTCTTTATAAATTGGATGTCAAAAATGTTTTCCTCAATGGAGACTTGGAGGATGTTGAAACTGAAGAGAGGAGAGGAGACTTGTGTGTTTCGGCAATGAGGGTTCTAAGAAGAGTTTTTGAACAGTCTCTATCTCAGCCCTCTAACACTATTTTATTAGATATTTTTGAGTAATTACAAGGAAGCCCTTAGTTGGGCAGAATTTACAAAGAACTTAAAAATAACTTAACATTGACAGGATGGACCCAAAATAACAAGAAGAATAAACAACCTATGGGCCATTCGGCCCATCTTCTCTACACTCCCCCTCAAGCTGAGCATAAATGTCAATCATGCCAAGCTTGCTGGTATCATGCTGAAGTTTTGCCTTGGGAATGCCTTTGGTAAGAAAATCTACCAATTGTCCTTCAGATGTGATGAAAGGAAGACACTTCACCCGAAGAGACCCTTTTCCCTAATGAAGTGTCGATCAACTTCAATATGATTGGTTCTATCATGTTGCACTGGGTTGTGAGTAATGTTGATGGCAGCCTGATTATCACAGTATAACATCATTGGCTTGTCATATTCAACTCCAAATTCTTCCATCAAAGATTTTAGCCATAATAATTCAAAAACCCCATGTGCCATGGCCCTGTATTCTGCTTCAGCAGAAGACCGAGCAACAACCGATTGTTTCTTGCTTCTCCAAGAAACAACATTACCAGCAACCAAGCTGCAATACCCAGATGTAGATCTTCTGTCATCAATGTTCCCGGCCCAGTCAACATCGGTGTAAGTTTCAAGTTTCATATGATCATGCTTGGCAAACAGAATACCCTTTCCTGGGGAGCCCTTCAAATAACTTAGGATTCTCTCTGCAGCTGCCAAATGAGTGTCTCGAGGAGCATGCATGAATTGGCTAATGCAACTGACTGCAAATGCAATATTTGGCCGAGTCATGCATAGATACAAAAGTTTCCCAAGAAGTCTCTGAAAGATTCCTTTGTCTTCTGACAATGTCCCTTCTAAGGTTGAGAGTTTATGACTCATATCAATAGGAGTAGCAGCTGGTCTAGCACCCATCTTTCCAGTTTCAGAGAGCAAGTCAAGAACATACTTTCTTTGGGAGATAAGAATCTCATCCTTGGATCGAGCCACTTCTATGCCAAGAAAGTATCTCAATTCCCCCAAATCTTTAATCTCAAACTCTGTATGGAGAAAAGATTTTAGATCTTGAATTCCTGAGGCATCATTACCCGTTACTACAATATCATCTACATACACAATGAGGTATACTGCCAGAGGTCCACTCCTCTTCACAAAAAGAGCATGATCGGACTGTGTCTGCACATAACCAAAGTTAACAAGTGATGTTCTAAATCTCTCAAATCATGCTCTAGGGGACTATTTTAGTCCATAAAGAGATTTCTTCAGCCTGCATACCTTCCCTTTTATATCAGTTCCATACATCCCTGGAGGAAGAGACATGTAAACCTCCTCATGTAATTCACCATTCAGAAATGCATTCTTCACATCCAATTGATAAAGGGGCCAGTCAAAGTGAGCAGCTAAAGATATAAGAACCCTCACAAATGTCATCTTGGCAACAGGTGCAAAAGTCTCTAAATAATCAATCCCATATGTCTGTGTATAGCCTTTTGCAACCAGCCTAGCCTTGTACCTTTTAATGGTACCATCAGCTCTGTATTTGATAGTAAAGACCCACTTGCAACCAACAGGATCCTTCCCTTCAGGCAAATCCATCACTTCCCATGTGTCATTCTTGTGTAGGGCATTTATTTCAGATTTCATAGCATCCCTCCATTCTGGAATCTTAAGAGCTTCTGACACAGACCTGGGAATAGGATGAGAAGCAACAAAAGAGAGAGACGCAAAATATGAAGGCGAAAGCAAAGTGTAAGAAAGGTGCTTGGAAATGCAGTGTGTAGTGCACTTTCGTTTTCCTTTTCTAACAGCAATGGGAATATCAAGGTCAGGGAAGGATGAATCCAAAGGTGCTGAATCAGTACCTGTTGTCTCTTCTGTGACTGGAAGTGTAGGAGGCTCATGTGTTGTAGGAGAAACAACCTGCACATTTCTGGATCTTTGCCTTTGATACACCTTGGGATTGAGGACATGACGAGGAGGTAGGGTACCAGGACAAGGAGAATGGAATGACTGATCCAACCTTGATTCATTTGAGGGAGAGGCAGACACATCAAGGGACTCAACAGGGACAGGAAAAGGAAGAGCAAACACCTGTGTCAAATTCTCCCCTGTGGACAATGTCCTTATGGAGAGGAACCATAAAAAGGGGAAGACTCATCAAAGGTGACATCCATTGAGACATACCGATTGCCAGTTTGGATCAAAACAGCAATAACCCTTCCGTTTGGGGGAATAACCAAGGAAGATACACTTTTGGGCTTTGGGTTCAAATTTATGCCTTTGGACACTTGGAACATGTACATAACAGGTGCAGCCAAAGACACGAATAGGAATAGGAAAAAGATCTTTGTCCGGATGAAGAAGAGTGAAGGGAGACTTAAAACCCAAAACCCTGGATGGCATGCGGTTTATGAGATAGGTAGCAGTAAGTACAGCATCACCCCAAAACTTGGTAGGAACATATGAGGCAAATAAGATACTTCTTGCAACCTCAACAATATGCCTGTTTTTCCTCTCAGCAACCCCATTCTGTTCTGGGGTCCTAGCACATGAGCTTTAATGAATAACCCCCATGTCAGAAAGATAACAGGATAGGTTTTTCTCAAAGTATTCTTTTGCATTGTCTGATCTGAAGATTTTAATCCTGGTATCAAATTGGGTTAGAACAAATTCATGGAATTGTTTTACAAGTCTTGGGACTTCATCACGGGATTTCATCAGGAATATCCAAGTGAATCGTGAAAAATCATCAATAAACAGGATAAAGTATTTGTAGCCACCCACGGAGGGTAAGTGGTAAGGCCCCCACACATCAGAATGCACAATATTAAAAGGAACAGAAGATCTTTTATTTCTCAAAGGATACTTGCTTCTACAATGCTTTGACAATTCACAAGACTCACAATGAAGATTGGACAGACTAATTCCCTTAAACAGTTCAGGGAATAGATGACTCAAAGCCAAAAAAGACAGATGACCAAAACGACAATGACACAACATAATCTGACTAACAGACTCTAAAGAGACAGATCCAAGAGCAACATTCCCAAGATGATCAGTGCATTGTCCCGGAATATCAAGCAGGTATATTCTGTTCGCCTCATGGCCACTCTCAATCACCTTCTAAGACTCCAGATCTTGAAAAACACAGTAGGAAGGAAAAAATGTTACACAACAGTTTAGTGACTTGGTTAAACTGCTCACAGACAACAAATTTGTATTTAGTTTAGGTACATGAAGTGCAGAAGGGAGGTACAAGGAATCTGTAGCCTTGACGGTTCCCTTACCAGAGATAGAGGCAAGTGAACCATCAGCTAAAGTGATTTTATCACGTCTAGGAAGTAAGTCATATGAAACAAACAAGGTAGACAGATTGGTCATATGGTCAGAAGCACCTGAGTCAATAATCCAAGGTATCTTGAGATTACCTGAAGAAGTAGCATGATTAGCAGAAGCCCTTATACCTGAATGAGCAAATGCTGAAGTAGTAGATTTTCCTGAAGGGTTGGTAGCAAAGGTCACATCACTCAGCTGACTGATCATCTTCCCAAACTTTTCATATTCTGCTCTCATGGCTGTCAACTGTACAGAAGCAGACATCTCTTCACTATCTGGCCTGGCAGCTACATTTGCACTTCCTGATCTTTTACTATCATATTTTTTCTGAAACCTGATGGGAACAAGGTTAGGATGTAACTTCCAGCACTTGTCTTTGGTGTGCTCCGGCCTCTTGCAGTACTCACATACAACTTCTTTCTTTCCTGTGCCACTAGAAGTTCCAACATTCCCTTTAGGTTTAATCCCCATATTGGCAAAGTGATCATTAATATCAGCCCCTTGAACCTGTACAGCCCTTCTGCTCTCTTCACTACTCACCAATGCATAAGCTTGTGACAAAGATACACACTCCTTGGAAAGAATATTCTGTTTTGTGATATCATATTCCGGGTTAAGTCCGGTTAAGAACTCAAATACCATGTTTCTTTCAACCAGTTTCCTGTAGGTCTCTGCATCATTGGTGGTGTCCCAGGTTACAGCTTCTATCAAGTCTATTTCTTGCCACAAAGACTTCAAAGTTGAGAAGTATACAGATAATGGTTTCTCCCCCTGTCTCAGATTCTTCACATCACTTCTCAACTTATAGGCTCTAGCCACATTTAGTTTTTGGGAATAGGTTTCAGCGACACTATCCCATATTTCCTTTGCTGAATTCATCCATAGATAGTGCTGGCTGATCTGTGGCTGCATTGAGTTCACAAACCACCCAATGACAGTGTAATTTTCTTGCATCCACTTCTCGTAGGATGGATCATCTTCTGGGGGAGCCTTCTTACTCCCGGAAATGAACCCCCACTTTCCTCTACTACAAACATGAATCTTTACTGATTGTGACCATGCCAGATAATTAGTTCCATCTAGCTTAACTGTGGTCACAGTCAATAAGGAATCACTTGGAGTCCCCTGACCCAATCCATATTCAGCACCACTTTTGTTTTCAAAATCTGAGGAGTACATCATGTAAACACTCCAAATATGATTTCAGATGACTTCTACAAGTATGCTAGATAAGAACAAGCAATAACTAAGTTCAGCCGACCACAAGGAGACAACACACAGTTCAGCCGACCACAAGGAGACAACACACTGAGTTCAGCCGACCACAAGGAGACAACACACTGAGTTCAGCCGACCACAAGGAGGCAACACACTGATTTTAGGCTTCAAGAAGAAATCAGAAACTCCTAGGCACTGTGCACTTAGCCGAAGTACCTTTTCAAGGTTGTACACTCAGCCAAGAAGAGTAAGTACCAATCGGTATTGCTGAATAGGCCTTTTCACAAACACAGTGTGGGCAATAGAGACAACCCCACTGTCAAAGAAGAGAAAAGACCCCAAAAACTGTTCGTATAGCCCTCTAAAAACAGCCGAACAAGAGTAACAATACACAGCCTTGTTACAAGGATGTTTCGACAGATTTTAACAGTCCAAGAAGAAGAGAAAAAACAGCCCAGAAATTTCTGGGTTAAACCAGATTTAATGGAGTTGAAGGTAGTACAGAATAGCTAGGATTTTCGAACACTTCAACAGTCCAAACACAGTCGAGCTTCAAAAACAGAACCGAGCTGTTCCCCTTCCCCTTTTTTCTTCTTCTCTGATTCTTCCTGGTCACCGAACCCCTTCTCCAAGAGATTCTAGTCT
Source organism: Nelumbo lutea (assembly GCF_056320005.1). Classification (NCBI taxonomy): domain Eukaryota; kingdom Viridiplantae; phylum Streptophyta; class Magnoliopsida; order Proteales; family Nelumbonaceae; genus Nelumbo; species Nelumbo lutea. The sequence goes on along the minus strand of NC_142686.1, from coordinate 26,265,612 downwards.
TGGGCTTGTCCAATGACCTCCAAGAATCAGGTAGTACGTGACTAAGCCTCCAGCCCTAGGACGTTCTAGTTCAGATATGCTTTGATACCATGTTGAAACTGAAGAGAGGAGAGGAGACTTGTGTGTTTCGGCAATGAGGGTTCTGAGAAGAGTTTTCGAACAGTCTCTATCTCAGCCCTCTAACACTGTTTTATTAGATATTTTTGAGTAATTACAAGGAGGCCCTTAGTTGGGCAGAATTTACAAAGAACTTAAAAATAACTTAACATTGACAGGATAGACCCAAAATAACAAGAAGAATAAACAACCTATGGGCCATTCGGCCCATCTTCTCTACAGAGGAGGTGTACATGATTCAACCACCAGATTTTTAGGTTAAAGGAAGTGAACATAAGATTTGTTGGATAAAAAAATCCTTATATAATATCTAAGGGTTCGGTTGAATAGATTTAATGAGGTGGTTCAATAGATAGGGTTTAGGCAGTGCCAATCAAATCGCACCCGTTTGTAAAAACGAAATAGGAAAAGATTGTAGCATTCATTGTGTATGCCAATGACACTATCATCAATGGCAATTGGGAACCAAAGATCAAAAGACTGAAGGAGCTCTTAGTCTCCAATTTTGAAGTAAAGGATTTGGGTCCCCTTCAATATTTCCTTAGGTTGAAGTTGCTTTCTCAAAGAAAGGCATCTTCATCTCTTAGAGAAAGTATGTTCTTGACCTTCTATAAGATACTAGGAAGCTAGGGGCCAAACCAGATAAATCCTCCATAGGTTATAATGACAAACTTGGAAATGATGAGGGAGAAGCAGTTGTTGATGCTAAACAATTCCAAAGACTTATTGAGAGGCTATTGTATCTCACTACGACTTGCCCAGATATTGTCTATGTTGTTGGAGTACTAAGCCAATATATGCATACCCCCAAAACATCAAACCTTGCAGCTGCAGAAAGGATGTTTAGAAACTTGAAAAGGGTTTGTAGACAAAGTGAGGCAGCGATGGAATGAACCTCTGCTACCTGTATTGAAACTATTGATAAAACACAATTGAATCCTCCCACAATAGATGATTCAAGAAGATGCTTCTAAACTTCATGACAATATCTAAACACCACCAAAATTATTATGCTTCATCACTATCATACGAAAAAGCATACCTTTTGCATGAAGCCTATGGTTTAAAGTATCGATGCACCCAAATGTATCGGCAGGGGTGCATCGGTGCTTTAAACCATGCGCCTTTATTTTTTTAAGTTTTTTTCAAATTTTCATTTTAATAAATATTTGTATATTATTTAATAAATAAAGCAAATGGGTTCCTGAAAACACCTTTAAACAAGTGTATTGGAACCCTGCCGATACAATACAATATGCCTGATATGGGGCATATCGCATCGATACTTTGAACCTTGATGAAGCCTTCAACTGAAACATGGAATTATGACCCTCTTGGGTGGATAGTGATCAAAGTTTCTGCTTCTCATAAGCTAGGCAACTTAACAGGCAACTAACAGCTTAATGAAGATTATCCAAAAGTTAGAACTTTAAGGCTGTTTGGGAGTGCTTAAAAATAAGCACTTATTTTGGGTCGGGACCACACCAATAAGTGCTTATTTATGTTTGGGAAATAAAAGCCCAAATAAGTGTTTATTCCCAGGGATAAGCACTTATTCGAGAAGCCCAATTTTTGGGCTTATTTTTTAGTGTTTATTTCCTTTCTGGCATTCCTTGGCCCGCCACATCATTTTGAAAATACATATACTGCCCCTGCTTGAAATAAGGGTTTTTTCACCAAACACTCATGAACGCTTGTTAGAATAAGCACTTATTTTTCAAATAAACACAGCCAAACTCTGCCTAAATAAAAGACATGATCTCTTAACTCCAAGTTCTATGAATAAAACAGTGATTAAAGATTAGTGTAGAATATAGAACAAAAGTATAAACTTTAATGGCAATTTTCTTCTCACCCAATATCCACGAGGAATTTCTTTTCCACAAATCTGAAAACCCTTAAATGCGTCATTTCCATGATAAGTTGCATTTTTTTCTATATTAACTGACCATAGATCTGAAGGCCACAAATCATCAAAGTTCAAAAGTATTTCTGCACTTCCCTTTCGACACCTGATAAACAAAATTGTTTGTAAAACTGAATGCAGCTTATTAAGTAGATCAAAGATGCATAATGGTAAGTCCAATTTCAACCTCCTGGAAGGGTGATGAGCCACCAAGAGTTGAAGAAACCTTATAAGTGGATCCCGAGTCTCTGATTTTATCATCTGCAGAACAAAATTACAGGTGAGTTGAATTGAAGAATCACTATGATAGATAATAACATAATCTAGACAGATAATTGTGTCATACCTTGTGTTCAAAAATGATGTCGAATGCACTCCAGGTTGCCTCTTCAACATCATATAAAGCACGTGCAATCTTTCACAGTATATGGATTACACAAATTAAACAATATGCTTGAATTTAAGTAAAGCCATTTTAAATCCTCATACAACAGAAATCAAATTGGAGAAATGTTTTATCTGATAGACCTGTCCAGGATCTGATGCATTCAGTGGAAGGTTCTCGCTCTCATATTTCTCATCATCCAAGCTGTAAGAACTGTAAACGCACAGTAATAAAAATCTGTCCATCAATCCAATTTGAGAATAATAATTGCAGTGATGCACTACCATAAATTTCATTGAAATGAAATACGTCAACCCACACAAAAAAAATGAAAAAGGCAACATCAACTTCTTCAAAGTACATAACAGCAGCATTTGAGGCAGCAGTCTTGATATATTTTCATCAATTAATACCGTCTTTCATCAAAGAAGGGTAAAAACAACAGTGTTTCATCTTATTAATACCTTTTTCTATGGATACAAGCACTAAAGAGAAATGATCAAACTACAAGGGAACTGCAATTTATCTTTTTTTATTTTGCTTTAAAATAAAAAATATATAGTAAGCATTATTTTTATTAATGACTTAACTATTAAAAACAACCAAAACAGAGCAAAAGATGGGATGGAGATAAAATCAAGCTACAAAAATACCCAATAAGAAACAAGGGTCACCCCCAAGCCTTTCCATGATTATCCAAGAATGAAACCCACCAAAAAAAGCATGTGTGGTAAACCAGGTTCCTGATTTACTTTTACTATTACTATTTTTTTTTTTAAAGTAAACTACTATTATTACTATCATCATCATCATTTTGATCAATAACTGTAAAAATAGTATTACAAAGATATGAAAGAATATCACATATGTCAAGCATCATTTGCCTCGCAGGTCTTTTCCACCTCCCCACAGCAGCACAAGAGTAAGTACCAAGAATTACTATTAACTGTTTTAAATATACACATACTGACATATACATATATGACATCATACAGAAAAAAATACACATATATAAGGGTGTCAATGGACCGGTTTTGGGTTGGACCCCGTCCAACCAAAATCAATTTGGATGGATTGGATGGACCAATAAGACATAATGAATTGGACCAGTCCAGAGTTAATCGTCTAAAGTATTTATTGGATTGAGTTGGATTGAATCAATGTCTGGTCCATTGATAAAAGATAAGAATATAGGTGTCAATGGACCAGGTTTGGGTTGGAACCAATCTAAATTAATACAAATTTGAACAGATTGGACGGTCCAGACATTAAATTAGACCAGTCCAAAATATTCATTGGATTGGATTGGACCTGATCCATTTATAATGGACACACATTGGACTGGATCAGATTGAACCAAATCCAGTCCAATTGACACCCCCTACACATATACCGTTTCTATGCCTCCTGTCTCTTCCCTTCTTTTATAAGTTCCTTTTGTTATGTATGCTTATATGGATGTGATTAAACTATGTACGATGACAATCAATTTTCTGAATTTTCACCATCCCAGATACAGTGTCCTGGTTACATCACATGAACCATATGCTAACCATCATACAAGGAGAAAATTATTTTATCATATACATTTGTTTCCAAATATTAGCTACATCTCATTTATTTTTGCAACTTAGATGAACTATATTGTGTTTGAAACACATTAGTCATCCTATATCTAAATTTCAAAGCATTCTCTTTCATCTCATTTTATTTTTGTAAGTAAACTTTGCTGATCTGCCTCCTTTCATGTTTTCAATGTTTCACGTCAGACACCTTTTATCAATGTTCAACGGATACATTTGTTCATCTTTCTTAGATAGTAATCAAGCAAAGAGGGAGCATCGAATTCAAACTGTTACCTGTTAAGTATATAATTTTAGGGTGTATGTTTGTCGCTCCATATCTAATGCAGTAAAAGTCAATCAGAGAGGATATTTTTTCCCTGTTCATGGCCTTAGATTGATGGCCACCATAGGTTACTATCACATTGAGGTGGAAGGTGACTCTCAGACAGCTACTGGTTGCATGTGCAGACTATTCATAAGATAAGCAATATTTTTGGTTTCTAAACTGAACATCATCTCATCAAGGATTCTATGAGGTTTCCTAGAACAGCTAACTGTGTTGCAGATTTATTGGCCAGACATAAGGTTGACAGTAAGGCTGCATTTTTCTGTGTTTAAAAGGTGGAAATAAGAATTTCAGCTGTAAAAGGGCAAATAATGTAACTGAAACCTATAGAATGTAAATTTAAAAATTTTCCACCTCTTTTACAGAGAGATAAAGGAGACTTGAGTAAAAACAAATTTGTTAGAACAAGAAGAAGAATTAAGAAGATAATGGTATTGAGAGAACACTGACCAAAAACCAAAAGTGCCTCTTTCTATTAGACTATAAATACAAGCAGAAACTCTGCACATCTTTATCCACAATTGTTAATTTTATTAATGTAAATCAAAGTTCTACAGTGTGCTTTAGTAAAGTACCATCATCCTAACTCCTAAATGTTCTAGAAATTTCTTCCCAAATTATACAGCATGCATCAGTCTACACGTCCTCTATTATAACATCCAATATAGACTAGAAATCTCTTTCTCGCTGTCTCATCCTCCTAATGAAATCCTTCCTGCAGATCCATGTAGAAACCAACAATGGTGTAGTAAATTTCACTTGGTCTTTACTGTTAAACCAGAAATATGTAAAGACCTCCCCTCTTTTATAAGTTCTGACACTTTTTCTTATATTCCTATGTTCCAGACTCTTCCTAATGCAATATCACTTCAGTCATCACTTTTCAAGTTTAGTAACATGTTCATTCAACTAAGGATGAAATAAGATTTCTAGTGCACATGTTCATTCATGGAGCCCAGAAATGCACATGTTCATTCATCCAAGTGCAGAAGCACAAGGATGAAACAAGATTTCTAGCAATGTTAATGTTAAAAAAAAAAAAAAGAAAAGAAAAGAAAAAACAGTACCATATAATAGAGCATGCTTTTGATGCCTTGATGCCCTTTTCTCATGCATGAAATAGAGTTCAAGCTTGGATAATTGGTAACTGTTCATGTCATCACTTTTTTTATGAATAAATATAATTTATTAATTCAGAAAAGGCAGTACAGGGAACTCAAAAGAGGCACGAGCTGTTACCTCTTCAGTACAGTATTACATCAAATAAAAAACAGAATTAGTCATAAATACAATTACAAAGCAGCCCAAAATAACTGTTCCCTGGTAGCCCCCTGCTTAGCTATACATCCGCTAAGGTGTTTGCTGATCTTCCCTCCCAACGAAAGACTGTCATATTTCTTGTAAACCGGTTGACTTTCCTTTATAAATCTTTGTGTTGCCACATGGCTGAAGCTGGATCTGTCAGCCATCCCACAGCAATTTGAGAGTCTCCTTCAATTACCAAATGCTGAACTCCTAATTGTTCTGCAATCTGAATCCCTTGTACCGCCGCCAAAATCTCAGCTCTATTAGAGTCTCCTAATCCCACAGGACCTGAAAACAAGGCTAATATATTGCTCTCCGTATCTCTTAGTACCCCTCCTATTCTCGATGGGCCTGGGTTTCCTTGGCTGCTGCCATCAAAATTCAGCTTTACCCATCCTTTAGGCAGAGGGATCCACACTGCAAAAACCCTGTCCTTCCTTGTATGGTTGTTAGCCACCACTAACCAATTTCTCCAAGTATCATCAAAGGAAAAAGTATGAAAGAGGTCCATAGTTCTCAACCAATGAAAGGCCCTAATCATGATGCAATCCTCAACAACCTGAATGCTTCTTTCCTTTTCCTTGAATATTCTTGCATTCCTTTCTTCCCAAATTATCCACAATGCGGCTGCTCTAATACATCTCCACATCATTTTTCCTTTTTTTGTAGGTCACACAAAAAGGAAGGATCGAATAGCTGACTTAAATCTGTGGACAAATTCCACCTACACCCAAACAAAAAAAAAATCCAACTCCAAATAGCTCTAGAAAAGGAACAAGATACAAGTAGATGGGAGCAATCCTCCCCATTAGCCCTGCAAAGTACACACCAGTTAGGGGATAAACAAATGAAAGGCCTGTTCTTTTGCAAGCAGTCCAAGGTATTAATATTTCTATAAAGCACCTTCCAGTAGAAAATAACAATTTTTGGTGGAACAGGTCTAAACCAGATCTCCTTGGTCAGAAAACCCCTCTAACTTGGGGAAGAGGAGGGACTTCAAAAAGGAAGCACAAGAGAAGTACCCTTTTGGATTAGGTGACCATAATCTCACATCCAAACTAAGAGGGTCCAAAAAGACACTGCCAAGAAGGGACAACAGATCTGAGACATTGTTAAGTTTATCATCCCTCAAACCTCTCTGAAAGCCAAAATCCCAAGTTAAGGATGAAGGTGAAAAAGGAGATGGAAGAAAATGGGAGATAGCTTTTTCCTTGTAAAGGGAAATAGAATAAAGAAACGGGAATTGGTCCTTTAGAGCAGCAGTCCCCACCCAAGTGTCTTCCCAAAATAAAACAAGGTTACCAGAATTGATATCATACCCGACAAAGTTGAGAAATTGAGGGAGGATACTTTGGATTGCTTTCCAAGGAGATGCCAACGTTGCTTGTCTTGATACACCCGCATCCCATCCGTTTCCCAGTCTTCCATGTATGCTAGCTATCACTTCATGCCACAATCTCTCCCTTTCTCTAGGCCACCTCCACAACCATTTTCCTAATAGGACTTTATTCTTGAGAGTTAACCAATCTAACCCCAATCCACCTTATTCTTTGCTCCTACAAACTATTCCCCAATTAATTATGTAAATAAACCCTAGCAGATTCTAGGTCGAAGTAGAGAAGAAGAAAGAAAAGATAAAGAAGAAGAAGAAGAAGAAGAAGAAGAGAAAGAGCGTTCGGCCAAACTAGAAGAGAGTAAAAATCACACTCCCCTAGCTGACCCACTTGTATTTATTCAAAAACATAGAGTTACAAGAAAGACCATTTTGTCCCTCATAGAAGATGGGACACAACTTAGACTCAGATACAATAGACCTTTCACTCTCAAGCAAATAATCCAGAATGACCAAAATACCCCTGACTCGAGCATTCTAACACTCCCCCTCAAGATGGAGATATCATATAGTCCCAGCTTGTTAAAAATGTAATCTATTCTTCCCCGAGACAATCCCTTTGTGAAGAGATATGCCCATTGATTTCCTGAGCTCACATGAGATGTGGTTATCACCCCACTTATCACTTTCTCTCTTACAAAGTGACAATCAACCTCAATATGCTTAGTTCTCTCATGAAAGACAGGATTGGAAGAGATGTGAACAGTAGCTTGGTTATCACAATATAGTTTCATGGGTTTGTCAATTGAGAATCTCATCTCTTGAAGCAAGTTCTTCAACCATACTAATTCACATGTAGTATGGGCCATAGCCCTGTACTCTGCTTCTGCACTACTTCTTGCCACCACTGTTTGTTTCTTGCTCTTCCAAGTTACAAGATTGCCACCAAGGAAGGTACAATACCTTGTAGTTGATCTCCTGTCTGATATAGAATCAGCCCAGTCCGCATCTATGTACCCTACTATCTCAAGAGTTCCTCCTCTTTGGTATAATAAATCACGACCTGGAGCACCCTTTAGGTACCTAACAATTCTCAGAACAGCTTCCCAGTGAGGAACCCGAGGATGTTGCATAAACTGACTCACCACACTCACAACAAATGACATGTCTGGTCGGGTAATGGTCAGGTAGTTCAATTTTCCCACCAACCTTCTATATCTTCCAGGATCATCAAACTCTTCACCTGCATCAACACTCAACTTGGCATTGAGTTCCATAGGAGTCTCTGTTGGTTTAGCACCTAAGAACCCTGTTTATTCAAGTAGATCAAGAACATATTTTCTTTGACGTAGGTTGATCCCATGTTTTGACCTCGCAACCTCTATTCCCAGGAAATACTTCAGCTTCCCCAGATCTTTCATATTGAAGTGGTCCTGTAAGAATTTCTTCAACCTGTCAATTCTGTAGAGAAGATGGGCTGAATGGCTCATAGGCTGTTACTATATGTTATCTTTATGTTCTTCTCTGTAATGGGCCTTATTCTGGGCCCATACTCTTTTATGTTCCTCTTTTGTAATTTCTTGTCCAACTAAGGACCTCTCTTGTAATTACTAAAAGATTAACTTAATAAAAGTGTATTAGAGAGTTAGAGGGAGGTTGTTCGAAACTCTCATCCTCTAACTCTTCTTGCCGTAGCTCTCTCTTCTTCTCTAATCTTCTCTTGCTAGTTTCCTTTGTTTCAAACACAGTCCCTACTTCTAGGACTGTTTTCAACTAATTCCATTGCTATCACTCCCAGTTATGACAATATCATCCACGTACACGACTAGCAAGATTTTCCCATCCTTTGAGTTATAGCTGAACACAAAATGATCAACCTGACATTGTTTCATCCCAAAGGCTTTCACCACTTCACTAAACCTACCAAACCAAGCATGTGAAGATTGTTTCAATCCATAGATTGCCTTTTTGAGCCTACACACCTTGCCAGACTCCCCTTGAGCAACAAACCCTGGTGGTTGCTCCATATACACCTTCTCAACGAGATCACCATGCAGGAAGGCATTTTTTATGTCAAGTTGTACAAGAGGCCAATCATACATAGCAGCTAATGAAATCAACACCCGAACTGAACCAATCTTAGCCACAAGAGAAAATGTCTCCATATAGTCCACACCATACAACTGAGAATAACCCTTGGCCACTAACCTCGCCTTCAATCGCTCCACACTGCCATCAGGAAGATACTTCACTGTGTAGACCCATTTACACCCAACCGTGTGCTTACCAGGAGGAAGAGCGGTGAGTTCCCATGTGTGATTATGTTGTAGAGCAGAGAGTTCTTCTTCCATGGCTTGCCGCCACCCTGGGGAGGTAAGAGCTTCCTGGACAGTCTTGGGAATGGGAACGGATGAGAGTAATGATATAAATTTGCAATGAGAAGCAGAAAGGTGAGCAATAGAAACATAGTGTGAAATGGGATGAGAACTACAAGTACGTCTACCTTTCCGCAGAGCAATAGGAAGATCAGGATCTGAAGGAGAAGGAGCAGTAGTAGGATCTGTCGACAGGGACTGAAGTGGAGGAGGGCCCGATGCACCTCTGTGGGTATACACTTGAGTGATTGGCAGCCTCTCAGTAGTAACAAGCATAGGATGTGCATCTGCAGTAGAAACAGGAGCTTCTGGAATGATGTTCACAACAGGTACAGGAAGGGGAACCACAGAGGGAGAGGAAGAGACCCCAGCATCTGAGAAGAACGGAACTGATTCAAAGAAGGTGACATCAGAGTACACAAACGATTTATGGGATTTAGGGTTATAACACTTATACCCTTTCTAAGTCCTTGAGTAGCCAAGAAAGATACACTTAGTAGCTCGAGCATCTAGCTTGTCTCCCCCAGGCCCCAAGTGTCGAACAAAACAAACACAGCCAAAGACTATTGAGGTAAGAGGAAATGGAGACAAAGTGGGAAACAACTGACTTCCAAGGATTGACATGGGCATCCGATTGATCAGAAAATAGGATGTGAGAACAACATCACTCCAAAAATACTTTGGGACATTCATATTAATCATCAAGGACCGAGCAGTTTCAAGAAGATGTCGATTTTTCCGTTCAGCTACACCGTTCTGTTGTGGGGTGTAGGCACAAGAAGATTTATGATTGATCCCATGATGTTCTAGGTATTGCTGAAATGGTGAGGAGTTGTATTCTTTGGCATTATCAGAGCGAAGAATTTTAATATGAACACCAAATTGAGTGCGTATTTCAACATAAAATTTTTGAAAGATAGGGAACAACTCACTACGATCTTTCATAAGATAAATCCATGTCATCCTTGAAAAGTCATCGACAAAGATTACAAAATACTTATACCCATTGTATGACACCACTTTAATTGGACCCCATGCATCAGAATGAACTAAAGAAAAAGGACTTGAGACACGACTATCAACTCTTGGACTAAATGAGACTCTACGATGTTTACCCAATTGACATGACTCACAATGTAACGATGAAAGATGACTCAAGGAAGGAACCAGTAACTTCAAGGCCTTGAGAGAAGGATGACCAAGTCTGCAATGCCATTGAAGAGGAGTAAGAGATGATTGAAAAGCTACTGAAGGACCACCACCATCAAGGTAATATAATCCACCTGCTTCATGCCCTCCACCAATCTTCCTCCCCGTCTTGAGATCCTGAAACACACAAGAAGAAAGATAGAAGGTTACAGAACAATTAAGAGACTTGATTAATCTGCTAACAGACATAAGGTTAAAAGGGAACTTAGGGACATATAAAACAGATGATAAAGACAAGGAGGAGAGATTAACATCACCAACACCACAGATAGGAAATGTAGAACCATTAGCAAGTGTAACTGTTTGAGATGTGGAGGAGTGGGAAAGGGAAGAAAATACATCATGAGTCCCATACATATGGTCCGAGGCCCCAGAGTCAATGATCCAATGTGAGGCTTTGGAAGCTAAGCAAGCCATACCTGAATGGGCAAGTATAGCGGTGTTCTGTTGAGATGTTTGAATGAACTGCTCATATACTGCACGTGGTACACTCACCATTTCCTTCTCAGAAGCACAAGTAGATGTGGAGGGGAATGGGTCAGTTTGTTGACTTTCAGTAATTGTGCCACTACCCTTAGTCATAGCATGGTTAGCCCAAGTGTTGGGTGGACCACGCAAATCATAGAAGAAATTAACTGTGTGCCCCTCTAAACCACAATGTGTACACTTTCTCTGAGTATTACTCCTTCCTCTTCCTCGGCCTCCCCCTGAGTCCTAGCCTCCAGTCCAACCATTGGCCCTGCTAAACATGTGACCACCACAGTTGCTTGGGAGTCCACTCCTGACACCACCACTTCTATTTCCATGACCACCCCCTTTAGTCACTACCAAACCAGATCTGTCAGAGAGAGAAGAATGTTCTACCGACTCAATGGATGTCCTCTTAAGACGAGCAAAAACTTCTTCAAGTGAGGGAAGAGTAGATCCTCCCAATATTTGTTCTCTTACAGGCTCATACTCAGCCTTCAACCCCACAAGAAACCTTGTCGCATCAAGCTGCTCATGTTGTTGTTGTTGGATCTGAACATCTGATGTTAGAGGATGATACACATTGAGCTCATTACAAATGTTCCTCAAACTTGCATAGTACTCTTCTAAGCTTTGACTCCCTTGCTTCAAATTGAAGTACTCTTGGTACAACTGATACACCCTAGTTGTATCCAGAGTACAACTTCTTAGCATGATCCCAAATTTCCTTAGCTGTATCTAGGAACATGAAGTTCACACTAATCTTTGGTTCCATGTTGTTCCAGAGCCATGTCATTATTTGTGCATCTTCTTGTTCCCAGTCACTGAACCAAGGGGAATCAGAGGGAGGTTTCTCCTCTCTTACATGTTTTACCTTCCTCTTGGCCTTCAAGAACACCCCCACAGATTTTGTCCATGGTGCATAATTCTCACCATTCAACTTGATGGATGTCATTTGAACACTTAGATAGTCTAGAAAAAGCATGACACCTGTTTTGTTATCATTCCCATTTTCAAATGAAGCCATCTTAATTATTTCACCTTCAAATATACAACACAACCTCACACTCTTTCACAAGGCTTATCTCACTTGTAACACCACCAACTCCAGCTTCTTTAAATACACATTACGCACCACACACAAAGGCTGAAATCACGTCTTCACATCAAACACCTGGGCTGCACACTGTAGTACCATCTACCATCAACACACTAAGACTGAAATCACTCAATCTTCACATCAAACACTTGGGATGCACACTGCATAACTGATTACACACAAGGTCTAGGAGATCACTATTAAATATTTAGAAACATAGATACACCAATCACCACGACATAACCACCACCAATATTGCTGTTGTGAACTTCAGTAGTCGACAACTCTCCTTTCAGCATACATATGAAGAGAAATGTAGAGGAACACGACTAAAATGCATATCAGTCACACCGAGCATCACCACAACCAACTTTTGAAGCAAAAAGAAAACATTCACAATCCCTTACTTGGACAAACAACAGTAGTGTTCATACCTGTCCACATTCAGCCCTCTTCGATACTGAATAGAGGGTTTAGTATACCACTTCAACGACCACCACAACAACGACTGGAAGCATTCTCACCTCCAGGCCCACAAAACGACAGCTCCTTTTCAGCCCCTTATCGAACCTCCACTCAGGTCAGTCGAAAAAGAAGAAGATGACTGTGAAAGTTGGCGGCAAACCCAGAAAGAGAACAGCAGCAAGAAAGAAATGAGGATATGACCTTACAACTCTGATACCATGTAAATAAACCCTAGCAGATTCTAGGTCGAAGTAGAGAAGAAGAAAGAAAAGAGAAAGAAGAAGAAGAAGAAGAAGAAGAAGAAGAAGAAGAAGAGAAAGAGAGTTTGTTCGGCCAGACTAGAAGAGAGTAAAAATCACACTCCCCTAGCTGGCCCACTTGTATTTATTCAAAAACCTAGAGTTACAAGAAAGACCATTTTGCCCCTCATAGAAGATGAGACACATAACTTAAAATCAGATACAATAGACCTTTCACTCTCAAGCAAATAATCCAGAATGACCAAAATATCCCTGACTCGAGCATTCTAACAAATTAAATGATCTTTCTTTTCCTCCCCTAGCTCCCAAAGAAAATTTCTCATCAACCTCTCCAGCTTCTTAGCCTCTCTATTAGGTATCCCAAAAATGGACAAGAAGTAGACCGGTAGGTTCGCTAGGGTTGCACTCAATAAAGTCACTCTACCCCCTATAGAGATATAGTTTCTTTTCCAAGCCGCTAACCTTTTCTCAAATTTTTCCAAAACTGGATTCCAAAAACTACTTTCTCTTGGGTGAGCCCCTAAAAGGAGACCTAGGTACTGCAAGGGCCAAGAAGAAACGGGACAACCTAGACAATTTGCCACAGATTGAATAATCCCCTCATTCATATTGACACCGACCACACAACTTTTATCCAGATTTATCTTCAAATTGGAGACCTTCTCAAAATGTTGTAATAATGCTCTAAGGTTCCTCACTTTTTGCCTGTCACCTCCTTCACAAAATATTATGATATCGTCAGCAAACTATAGATGGGTTACCCGGACATTGTTTCTTCCAATCCTCCAACCACTCACTTCCTCTTCCCCATCTGCCTTAGAGATTAGTCTGCTAAAACATCTACAGCTAAGGTGAAAAGGAGCGGGGAGAGTGGGTCTCCTTGTCTAAGGCCTCTATAAGCTGAGAAATAGTCTTTGACCACCCCATTAACCAAGACTGAGTAATTTATTATTTGTGATATAAAGAATAATAAATAAATAGATGATGCCGAAGAATCACATTTGTTTGTCAACAATAAATGTCAATAAATGGATTAAGTAATATGAAGTAAATAACTGTTTGCTAGAATTAACACATTTGCTTTTCAATAACAAATTTCAACAAATAGATTAAGTAATACTAGGTAAATATTTGTTTGCTAGAACTCAAATATACTTAGCCCTGTAATTTAGAAGACTTTAGATAGTTTAGATGATTTGGCTATTAGGTTATATGCTGCCAAGGATTTTTTTTTATCAGTAAAACAGAAGAATATTTTATTGAGATAGAAAGAAGAATTTACATTAGTATTCAGTTGTTATATGCTACCACTGCTATATGCTGCCAAGGAGTTTTGTTGTAGTTATTTTCTGGTTGATCTATATTATTGGAAGTATATGGTAGAAACTAGTTCTTAAAAAAGCTAAATACTTCTTATTTGAGTTGGATGGTGCCTACTAATGAAAATTTTCACCTCAGAATTATAGAAGCATTAGAGTAAATAGATAAAGGAAATAGCCTTTTAAATTGAAAAGGCAATACCTCCCCATTTTCTTATTAATCCACTCAAGCAAGCGCTCAGAAGTTCGTCCATCATCAATAGCAAGTATTTCACTTTTCTCCTTTTTAGGTTCCCAACCACCAGAAGCAAATTTAGCTGGAGGGCCCCAAAGGAGCATAGGATAATGGCCAACAGAAAACCTGTTGCAGAGCTTTATATTTATCTGTGCTGCCACACATTCAAAAAGGAGAGAGAGAGTAATCATCAAACTAAACTTCTAACCAGATGGCAACGCATGTCGCATTATAACAATGAGAAAAAAGAATGATGTAACAATTAGAGAGAAAAGTTGTTATGCCAATTATGAGCATCTTAAAAGGGAAAACTTATCAGTTGAATGAAAGGCAAAATAGATATTCTCTATGCATCAGAAGCAGCATATATTTCTTGAATAAATAATATTGAAAGAACCAAGGAACAAAAAAGTTGTTCAGTGGGAACAAATAGGTATTGTCTCTTCTTGTTTTAACCTCTATTACATTAATGTTAGCTTATTGATGTTCGGAGGAGGTAAAAAGGCTAGGGTGGTCTGGAGTTGCATTCCGTTTGCTATCTGTTGAACCATTTGGAGAGAGAGGAACAGAAGAGTGTTCAAAGATAATCATTGGAAGATTAAAAAGATAGTGGTGGTCATTGGCAAGTGCATGGCAGATAGGGTGCTTATTCACCCTGAATTTGCACGTCTGCAATTCAGATCTAGGTGTTAAATTTTGGGATGTACTTGAGTAATAAAATTGTAACTCTGAGAGTTCTTTTGGTTTTTTCTTTCATGGTTTTACCTTGACACCTGAATAGATTATAACTCCTTTTTTTTCTTAATAAAAAATTCTCTTTTTACTATAAAAAACATTATACATAATATTATGTTATCGCATTCTACAACAAGTCTCATAGTTAATGAATTTCTTGTTAATTATCAAAAAAGAAAAGATAACCAAGGCTCCGTTTGTTTTAGTAATGCCATTATAAGCAAATATATGTTCATGAGATGCAGTTTTATTTTTTTCCCCGTTAATCCTTACATTGGGGAGATGGTAGTGTAAGTAGCTTCAGAACACAGCAATGTTTTACAGAGTGGAAATCTAAATACAAGACAAGGGAAAAGAATGTAACCTACAAAAGAGGAATTAACCAAATTAGAGTTCTAAGAACAAGGCATGGTGGATCTATATGACTGCCATGTAACTCCAAAAACAATAAGTGAGCAGTACCTTCAACGCACAGTCTACCCTTGCCATGATTATAATACCAGGATGAGCTGCATCAGCTCCATTGAAAATCCTTGCAACCTTTTCATATTGGGGCTGCATATATATTGCTTAATAAGCAAAATTATAACCAATAGCAGGCATTATAAAAACAACCTCAAAAAATGTATAAAATTTACCTTGTAATTTCTGCAAGCAGGACACCTGGAAGAGAAATAATAGCATAGGGTCAGTACTTAAATTAAAATACAAAGGAGCATAAACTATAAAGTGAGGCAACTAAAATAATCATAAATAGAGGATTGACGTTTTATTGTTCTATTGTAAATGATAAGACAGAAAAGTTTTTATTCACCCAAAATACCCCGCCATGTCCCTTTCTCTGGTGTATTAACATAAAAGCTCTCAAGTGAGGCCAAACGGCTGACTAGTGGCAACTCAAGTTTTGGTAGCCTCCCCTAAAACTATAACAATCACTCTCTTCAAATTCTCCATCAATAAATCATCTATTGCATTTTATGGGAAAAAATTGATCCACACATTTTGATAGTAGTCTTCAAGTGTCATTGTCATAGGTCTCTACCGAAAAGGAGGCCATTTATAATGGATCTGCTTCCGTTGCTCTAGGAATGAGCTATGTATTTGGCTGTATCCCATAGGTTATCTTGTACCATGTGATGAAAACTGACACTCCTTCAGCATTTTACATCTTCAACACATTTTTTCTTTCATTTATTCTTCCTTTCTCGCCCTTGCATGTATGGCATCTATTGAATTTTATCCCTGTTATATGCATAAATTTCTGAATAGAACACTGTATGTGTCAATAATAACAATATCTTCAAATATGCTCGTGTCTAGAGGCATATGACAGTAGTAAATAGTTCATCAATCTAAAAGACATCCCATATTGTGATTTTTCTTGATCATCAACTGAAATGAAAGCAAAATTCATTAAAAAAAACCTGAAATGAAAGCAAAGTATAAGCAACTAGTCTTCTCAAATCACAAGGGGGATATTGAGAAGAACAGCCAAAGACCTGGCCCAACTATGGGAACATGAACAAGAAAAAATAGTTAACAAGGTAGGGAGAAGCACCAAGTACAAATCTATACTCCAGACACCTCCTCTCACAGGTATGTCGACTAGGGAGTTGGCTGATCTTGACAATTATCTAAACTAGATATTCACTGCGGATGCTAAAGATCTAGCCTCTCTAATTTGGTGATGGATGGCCAGGGCACCTTCTCAGTACCTTTTATCCATCTACCCACAACTTAAAATCACCCTTTACCCTCAAGTTAGATGTCCCCAACAAGATCACTCAAAGATCTGTAATAAAAGAAGAGTCTTTGCCTAAAGAAAATTCCCCTTGCCAATGGGACCCAGGAAAAACCAGGATGATATGTTTGATATGGCCTCTAAATTTGCCTTCTATCCCGGATGGACCTTGTACAACATGCATTGAAACCACAGCATAAGAAGATGGAAACAAGGTCCACATTACACTCCATCCATGAATCAACGAGGTCACCACATTAGACCATCCTTTAATCACATCATCAATGAAGAAGTCACTGAACTCTTCTCTAGTAAGAATTCAAACACCTCTAATGGTAATGATGTCAAGATGCACGTCATTAGATGACAACTTAGTAGAAAATACTAGAATTTTTTCCACATAATACATCATAAAATAACAGCTTGATACAACAGAGTGAAGGAGGAGATCTTCGTATTTTTTGTTTCTCTGCAACAGGTCAAGGGTATTCAGTATTGATCCTCTCACATAATTCTTAAACTTTGCAACTGTCAACAGACCCAGAGCAGAATACAGAAATCTGGGGATGAAGAATGGATGATTCGACCCTACCCCAAGGGTCCTTTATATAGAAAATGAAATTAAAGATATTACAGAGAGGCCCTTGCAAGGCAACAGAATTTAGAGAATTTACAGAGAGACCCTTGCAGGACTGAAGTGAAAATAATAATAAATAAGAGAAACAATATAATATAAGGACTACAATAAAATAGTACATCAGGGAGTTTCTTCACAGCAACTATTTAAATTCTTCTATTCTTCTTTTTAACAGCAAGACTAAAATGAACAGAATTATGTTATAAGGAGAGTAATATTATGAATAACTGTACAAGATGGACATCAAGAGCACATTGAATAATAGAAATATGAGGCTTCCCCCATGATGCACAAACTAGACAGCTATTAGAAAACTACGGAAAGGGAGATGGCACATGATACAAGTCCTGTCTCAGAAACCCAGATATTGTAACTCATGTTTCAAGCACTATGGTCCCTCAGAATCTATTTATAAACTATGTTGCATGGGGAAACAGGTATAACCTCATTGAGTGACTGAAACAACCTCTATGGACCCCCCCTTCAAAATCTCTGTGGCCAACTACTCATTCTTAGCTTAAAACCACCAATTAGCCTCAACCTTGGCACCATGCTTATGCTAAAAGCTTCTTTCTTTCTTTTTTTTTCAAGTGATTTTTGAATCTTGCCCAAACCCTCCTCCATGCTATTCACAAACTGAAGAAACTTCTAAGTCGATCTTTTCCCTACAGACAACTAATATAGTAACAAACATCCCAAACCAGTTTGCACCAGTAGCATACCAGTTTACCAAAGCCCCTAAGTTTCTTCCAGCTAGGAGCTCAAGTTATTAACTTCCGATGCATGAAAACAATAAGCATCCTCTGGTTTTAAATTTCAATGATTTACTGTACTTCTAATGTTCGGTATCACTTTTAGCCCTCATCTGCAGACAAAACTCCATATACATCTTTTTTTCAAATGTAAAACATCATCATCATCTAAGCTTTGTCCCAAATATATGGGATCAGCTATATGATTCCCATTTTGTCATTCCATTCTGTTCAGACTTCAGCATCATATCCATCAACAAGATACTTGTGCTTAAATCATTTCTTATTACTCCCACCCAAGTCCTTTTCAGTCTTCCCCTGGCTCTTCTATCCCCTTCAACTTATAACAGATCACTTATTCTAACAGGTGCTGTAGATGGTCTTCTATGCACATGACCAAACCACCTTAGTCTACTTTTTCTCATTTTATCACCCATCTAATCTACTAACCCTATTCTTTTCTAGTTTTACCACTCATCCATCTAAGAATACCCATTTCTACCACTCAATTTTTGAGCATGCTCTCTTAATTGCCCAACCTCTGCACCATACAATACAACATAGCTGGCCTTACAACTGTTTTATAGAATTTTCCTTTTAGACAAAATGGTATTTACCTTTCACATATAAGACTCTAGATGCACCCCTCCATTTTTTCCATCATACTCTAATTATATTATCAAAATCCTCCTCAATCTCCCCTTTTTTATGAATTATTGAACCAAGGTAACAAAAGAGGTCGCATTATCTCTTGCTCTCCAATCCTACATTGTATATATTCTGTTTTAGTCCTACTTATTTTGAAATCTCTTGTTTCTAATCTACTTGTCCATAAACCTAAATTTACATTTAATCCTTCGTTAGTTTCTTCAATTAATACTGTGTCATCAGCAAACATCAAGCACACCGAGACTTCCTCCAGAACAAAATTTAGTTAATTGGCCCTTGACCTGTACAAGAGTTAAGATTCTAAGCAAGAAAAAGCCCTCGCCTTAACTCTCAAGCCCTGCCTAAACTTGTTCCCAAGCAAATGATAAAACCATTGTAAGAATACAAATCCTAAATTGACCTTAACCAATTTCAATAATTGCTGCCTGAGTATTCCCCTGGTCGAGCGAACTTTACCACATTTATGTTAACTTGATTGCTCCCCTTCAACAACAGAATCAATTTTATCTCGCTCGTGCCCCTCCCCTGACTCAATATATTTCCTCACCATAGTTCAGTAATGTCCAGTTGCATACTACGTAAAGAGAAAAAAGGTACTAGAGAATCAAGAATTTATTTCTAGAATTCAACCTCAATATAGTTGAAAAGTTTTCTACGGTATATGAGAAATAAAATGTAGAGAAAGTATTTAAAGAGAAAAGAAAAGAAATGGAACTAAAATACAACACTCCCACAGTCCTACTGCTCCAAAACCCATAATGAACTCATTCGCCATCAAAAAGTTGGGAGATGGATCCAGATATACCTACCAATGTGCAAAGAATTCAACGATGGCAAACGAAGCCGGGGAGTCCCTGAGAACTTCATCGAAGTTGGTCGTGTTCAAATCTATAGCAGCATCGGGGGGATCAGGGTCACCAAGAGCTCTAAGGATCGACCGTGATCCGAAAGGAATAGATGATACTCCGAAGCTCAAATAAAGAAGAAACGGAAGAAAAATAGAAAATGGAGACATAGAAATAATCCGACTGAAGAGACACCAAGAAATGGAGAATTTTCAGAACCAGTTCTTCTAGCTGCTCAGAAGCAAAATTTTGATCGAATTAGCGTTTTGAGTAAGGCCATTTAGTAAAAATCAAAGGATCAACATGAATTTCTGCATTTTCTGTTCGAACACTGAAAAGAGTCTGGGGATCCGCTGTACAGTTTTCCATTTTCAAGGTGCATTCATCGATATAATAAATTAATAATCACCCGGGAAATTAAATAAATTAAAAATAAATATAAAAAGTAACCAGTAGTGCGTATTACGCATCCCTTTGGTGTTGGTGTATAATGGTGTTACGTTTTTATTACAATGTTGATCATCGAAACATAAGAGGTGCAATAAAAGCCCAATTATGACATCTGAGGCCCATCACTTTGGGCCGTTTCAGCATCTAAACCGTCGAATCGTTCCTCGAGATTTCTACTTCCGACTGTCAGTCGCGGGTCCGCAGTTTAAACGGTTGGAATGCTGATGATCGGCGTCATTGCGTCAAGTTCAACTGATGGTCAATTGGTCATGGTTCTGGGAACAACGTAGCACCACTTTTCAGAAGGAATCAATGAAGTATGGGCCAATTTTCTTCCCAAAATCCACCCACTTTTTACTCCCATGAGCAGTTGACACTTGAAATTTTGATGGCCCACTAATAAGTTGGCTGACATTTTGGGTGGCCCACCAATTACAAGGTCTTCTGATTATCTAAATCCCTGCATTTGGCATTCCTTATTTTGGATTTGTCTTCAAAATACTCCGCATTTTTAATTCTCTTTATTGATAAAGGCTTTACATTTAACCGGATTAATTACAAATAAAGAGAGTTATTTAACCTCATTAATATGAACAAATCGAACCGGATGAACCTTATTATGCTACCTCACCAGTTACTGGTAACACCGCACTACTTCAGGGAATGTGGAATGAATCACAGACTGTGAATCAAAACCATCAATCCGATTTAGGTTGGGTTGGGTAAAGTTAGGTTTGTTGAGGTATAGGGTTGGATTACGATTTTAATTCTTTAATCCGATTCAGGCCCAGGTTTGTGTATCGGCAGAAGCCTAACGGTGCATTAAATAATATGCTTTTTAGTTTTTTTTCAAATTTTCATTTTTATAAATATCTTTATATTATTTAATAAATAAAATAAATAAATTCTTGAAAATACCTTTAAACAAATGTATCATAAACCAGCCGATACAATATGATATGTCTAATATGGGGTATATCATATCAATACTTTGAACTTTGGATTCAGGTGTCGCTGCCCTGGCCAATTGGGTCGTGATGCCTCTAGAGAGGGTATTTTTTTAATAATTTGGTGACGTTTAATCATATAATTTCAAATTTTAAATTTATTTTCACGTTTCTTTTGATTTTTCTTCATTCACTTTAAAGGAAATGGCACTTACGAGTTAAGATCCATAAATCAAATCTCATCTAAAATTAGTGGCTTTTAGGTTTTAAAAGTGGGTTGTAAAATATACAATTGAATGACAATGGGGTGGATTAAAAAATTGCATGTTATTAAATTTGCTCGAGTCTCGTGGATACAATGGATGGTTAGGGTAGGGTTAGCAAAACCGACTAGTTGATATCCCTTTTTTTATATATAATATCCCTGGTTGGGTAGAGGTTGGTTGTATATGAGGCAGGTTGGGTCTGATTTGATACTCCCTAATTGACTTAGCAATTGGTTTGGATGGGTCGGGTTCGGGTTGGATTAAGACCTTTTGGGTTGATTTTTTAGTCGGGTTGAATTTCGGGTTAGGTTGTCAAATGCTAAACCCTAATACTAAATGTCCAGGTTAGGATTGACCCATGAGTCAATTTGGGTCATCTGAAAAAAAATAATTGTAATTTAAAAAAATAAAGAAAGACTACATAAAAATGCCAAAATTAAAAGAATTAACCTTAAAATTTCAAATATAAAATAAAAAAGTTGAACATTTAACAATTTGAAGAATAAACAATAAAGAGTAAAGGCTAAATAGAAAAAATTAAAGAGTGGAAACCTCTAACAATGCATAAATAGTCCCAAATAGGCTTGACAATTGAGTCAGCGGGTTAACCCATGACCCAACCCAGTTTTTTTCGGGTTGGGTCGGGTCAGTCATTCTCACATTCAGGTACCTAAATATGAGACCCAAACCCTATTTTTTGGGGTTGGGTAGGGTCGGGTTTGGCCCTCCAGTCACATTGTGACACGTGGCATCTTGGAATAGTTGGACGACACATGGATGCCACCTAAGCGATGACTTGGAGTCCCAGATCGCGGTTTCTCTTCGCCTTGACCTAGTGACCTGCCTTCATTGCCAACCTGACAATCTCGACCACAATACAAGTCGGCTAGAAGCACTTTGTCCAGGGCTGAGCTGTAGCACCTCGTCACTGGTCCAAGTGACCTCGACACGAGGAACAACCTCCCTCGAGGGCGTGCTTGCTTGATTGAGGTCCAGGTGGTGACCTACGAGTTTCTCGGAAGTTGGCCCATGTACAAAGTGTTCCGGAGGATGGTCAACGTGCGTGACAGTTATCTCCAAGGATCTCGAACCAATTAGGTGACTTCCCAGAAATCTCAGATGCGGTGCATGAAGCCCATGCCAAACAAAACCTATATAAAGACACCAACCCCAATGACACGAGAGAATACACACAATTATTTATTCACTAGTATTCTAGCACTCAAGTATTCAGTTCATAACCATAATATAGTACTGACTTAAGCATCAGAGTGATTTCGCCGGATTCTCTGATCCTCTACCTTGCAGTTTGGTCTAACTCGCCACATGATTAAGAGCCAGGTCATCTTCCAACTAGGAATTTCCAGATTGCCCATCGTCAAAGATAAATCCTTAAAATAATGAATGCCAAATGCAACTTTAATCCAATTGGAAGGTGAAACGGACTGATTGAACCAATAACAACAAGCATGGGATCTGCTGTCCTCCTCGTTTGTGCCGCCTGGATGTCATCTTTATTTTGCTCCATCATAGAATTACATATACTTATTTTTCATAGTGGATATTCATGTAGGGCTGTCATTGGGTCGGACCAACCCAATGATCTGAACCGATTAAGCCAGTTTTGGTTTCAGGGATTGGAACCGATGGATTGGTTTAGGGTCTTAATACATGTCCCAATTATTATTGGTTTGAAACCGGTTTCACTCAGCCTTAAAGCGATAAAGTCTAGAAATTAATAGGTTCAATTCCAAATCTAAAAAAAGTAACTTTTTTTGTACGTGTTTATCTAAAAAAAAAACACTTAAAAATGCGGGACTCTTACTCTAAATGAAAGTCATATGAATAAAAATGTAAAGGAAATTTCCTGATTAGTACCTTGTACTTTGAGTCTAATGTTACTTTGGTCCCTGAACTTTAAATTGCAACAATTAAGTATCCGCATTTTCAAAATGTGACAATCTTAATACTTGTTGTTAATCATCCATTAAGTGACATTTAAAAAATACACAAATGCCCTTTAAGTGTCATCTAATTTTTTTTATCAACTATCCAAACAATGGCAAAAAAATTAATAGTATTAAATCCTTGTCTCTTTTATTCAAGAAAGTTGGGGTCACCAGAATGCCCACTCAAATGTAACCCCAACTTTCTTGAATGGAAGAAACAAGGATTTGGGACTGTTAACTTTTTGTCAATATTTAGATGGTTGATAAAGAAAATAAAATGACACTTGAAGGGCATTTGTGCCCTTTTCAAATGTTACTTAATAGCAAGTTAACTACTGATTAATGACAAGTACTGGATTGACACGTTTTGAAAGTTTAAATACTAAATTGTCACATTTTAAAATCCGGAGACCAAAGTGGCACTGGCACAAAGTATGGGGTACTAATTGGGAATTTCCAAATATAAAAATATAATACTAGTGGGGACTTGTGTGATGCACGGGATTTATTAAGTTAAAGGTAAACAATAGAAACATGTAAGAGCATATAGTTGTTTTATATAATAATTAATAATCATCTATATTTTATATACTACTTTTAATAATTTTTTATAATAACAATAATTAATTTTAAAGAGGATTGTTTGTTAAACTTAGGGATGGCAATTTTCCCAATTTCCTTGATCCTCATGGGAATCTACCCAAAATAGGGTAGGGATGGGGATGATTTTCTCCCCGCGGGGATGGTGATGGAGAAATTTTTATCCCCATTAATGGGGACAGTACAAGGATGGGGAGAGCACTCATTGCCCTGCGTGAACCCCGATCCCTACCCCATGGGATCCCCGCTAATATATATGTATATATGTACACATACCTCTATATGTTAACATTTTTAAAAATATGGTTGAATATGTTTGAATATGTTCTAATAGGATTGTAAAATTTAACTTTTTGTAAATAAAATAAAAAAACAAAAACATAATGGTTGATATTATAAAGAATCACGGGGAGTGGGGATCCTTGTGGGGATGGGGATTTTCATGGGGATGGGGATGGGGAGAGGCTCCTCATCCTTGCCCCATCTCATTGCCATTCTGAATCAAATTAATGAAACTGACCAACCAGTTTTCTAATATTTCCAGTCGGCTTTGGTTCAACAATTTTCCAACCCGACTAGGTTGGATCAATTTCGCTTTGGCCATATGTAAACTGACTAAAATCGAATGACCCGACCATATATATATATATATTAATATTTTATATTTTAAATATATTTTTAATATAGAAAAGTGGGAAAATTCCAATATTTCTTAGGCTAAAATAGTCTATATCATAAATTTAATTTTTAAATAATGGCATTGTAAATTTTTAAATTTAAACTTAATTCATAGATTTAATTTTTTTAAGTTTAAATTTTTGAATCGATCGACCAAACCAAAATTGATCCATATAACCTGAGTGACCAACCCCCTAACCTAACCAAGTCGATTTGGTTGGCCAAACAACTTACAACTGAATCAAACCAACACATGAACAATAGTTTAACCTCCCCTAATTATTAAAAATTTATAGCTAAAATACA
The DNA here is from genome assembly GCF_056320005.1 of Nelumbo lutea. NCBI lineage: Eukaryota > Viridiplantae > Streptophyta > Magnoliopsida > Proteales > Nelumbonaceae > Nelumbo > Nelumbo lutea. The sequence continues at coordinate 26,240,650 of NC_142686.1, read as the reverse complement.
CAATAAATTAAATTTAAAAATCTAAAGAACAATAGTTTAAACTCCAATAATTATTGAAAATAATTACTAAAATATAATAAATATTGATTTTAGTATAGATAAATATATAATAAATAAATATTAAGTTTTTAAATTTATTATTAATAAACAATAATTTTTTTGAAATTTATTTTCTATAATTATTAATTGGTATGAATGAAATTATTTATTTATTGAAATAATATTATTATTTAAATTTTAAAATATTAATTACTTGTTAAATTTAATAATCCATAAAATTATAGCACTATTAATACATAATTTAGTTATTCAACTAGATATTTAAAATCTTAATCTATTTATTATAATCGAAAGTTATTCAATAACTATTTAAAATATATTATTAATTGATTTAAAATATTATTTTTTTATTTTATGATTTAAGATATTTAGTTATTAAAATATTTAAATAATATTTCATTTTAATGTTAGATTTTTATTATTTTGAATAACATTTAGTTTGAATAATTAAAAAAATCATAATTATATTGTTTGTACATAATTTTGTGATGAATTTTGTAAAAATATATAATTATTAATAATATGAATATTATTAAATCGATTATAATTATCTTTTATCTTTTTAATAAATATTTTAAAGTTATTATATGATTTTATTAAAATATTTAAATAATAATTAGAGATAATTTATGAGAGAAAATCTCTACTAAATTAGAGATAATTTAGGCTCAATTTGGAAAGAGTACAAATACAAATTTGTAGAGTGCAAAACCATGTATTTTGTATGTATTTACACTATTCATATTTTTATTTGGCCTTAGGAGAAAGTTGGAGAAGTTGTTTAGGAGAAATTTTAGGAGAAGAGAGAGAGAGAGAGAGAGAGAGAGAGAGTAGTAAACTTGTATGTGCATTTCTGAAGGGAGAGTAAAGGATAGATATGCCCTTTTTATTCTTATTGTATGTTTGGACAAGGGGGTAAACACGTCCAATAAAAGTTGCAGAAAAGAAAGGGCATTCACGTTTTTATAAATGCGATAATAATAACAATATTGGGCCAGCCCAGCCATAAAATCTGCTGAGGACCTGAACACAAAACTTAAGCCCAAGCCCGGAAATTTCGGGCTGGGCTTCTGGGCCGGGCTGAAAATGATTACCCTAGTTTTTAGGCTACCTAATTACCAAAATGTGGTTACCAAAAACAATTTCAGAAACGTTAACTTGGTCAAACTTACCTCAAATATATTTTAATTCTGGTACGGTATTACCTACACTATTTTATTGTTTATGATTGTGGGTCCCGCCAGGAAGACTTAAATATTTAAATTTAAATCAGTTAATCAGAGGGATCGGTTTGATAAGATGGACTCATCAGAGTTTCGAAACTTTCGATGGGCCTTGTGATTGAAGGGTCCACAGCGATTATACATACAAGTGTGATGTACTGGATCATCCAATGCATACCAGTAAAATAAATATTTGTTTCCAGAATTATCCCTCCCTATTTTATTTATTCTTCAAATTGCCTGTAGCTTGTAATTTTTGTAGTGAAGTCTGTAATAAAAGTTGTGTGCTTTTTTTCTCTTGGAAAATCAGAAAAAGTTTGGAAATTCAAATAGAATAATTTTTCTCAGGCCGGAGATTTCAAGAAAAGAATAGAAATCGGATTTCCGGTACGGTTCTTCGTTGTTTGTTGAATTTATTTTTCATCTCTTAATTCCCTAGTGGTTATAACTTTTTGTTTTCGTCGTCGATTGATCTATAACCTCCAATTCAAGACTAGAAACTCAGTAAATATTTTTTCATCTTTCTATGTATTCAGTTTTTTTTTTTTTCATTTTGTTCGTTCAATAATAAATGCGATAATAATAACAATTCAAGATTTCTATAGAATAGATTGGTCATGCAATCTTTTCAAATGCGTTTTTTTGGGAGATTAATTTCTATATATACATTTGATATCTCTGTAATTCTTAGTTCTCTTCGATGCATTTATTTGTTAAATTCAGTGGTTGGTTGTTCGTTTAAAATGTGGTTAAGAATTGTTTATTAGGATTTAGCTTTTATTTCTGAATATACTTTTGTGATCTGGGTCGACTCTAGAGTACTGTGGAAAAGAGATGTCGGGTTGTCAACTGGACAAAAAATAAAAAAAAGTCGACGGATTCGAGAGAACATTTTTTTTTTCTTTCATTCTTTTTGGTGGAAGCCAGACGTCGACGGATAATGTTGACATGAGGCCTTTTGGTGGAAGCAGAGCTTCTCTTTAGATGATCTGTGAACGTTGAATTGCGGAAGGAGGATTCAATATAACTGATTCCATAATAGTTTTTTTTTAGGTATTCGATTTCATAATAGTTGGGATAAGGTTTTGTTTGAATTGATTGAGTTGAGAAAGATCATGCAAGTTTTTCCATGAGCATTGGCAATGGCAGAACTTTGGCAAACGTCCAGTTGCACTATTAGCTTTTGAATACAACCGGCTTAAAAGTAGTTGACGGACCTGAAGTTCCTTGATGATAGAAGTTAAGTTGTAAGGTGGTTCTGTAGCTAAAACCACAAAGTGATTTGGGATATTTGGTGCTGTTAATGGAATTGATCTCCTCTCCTAGTTTAGGAGTTGTAATCTGTTGCCACCTAGCCCTTCCATTGCTATGCATATTTCCAAAAAAGAAAAAGAAAAATAAAAAAAGCCATTATAGTGTGAATATAAGCCCATTTACGATTCCGTTTGATAAGTCCAGCCCCTACTAATTTGGAATCATGACTAGTGAATCCGTCAGCTCTCAGCATTACGTTTAAACTTTTGAAATTTGCGTGGCTTCTGTTGAATAGCAGGCCCCTGTTTAATTACTTTGCTAGATGTATCTGCACAACCCCAGGGGAATTTATTTATGTAGTCTTAGTAGCTCCCGAGGATTGATGGTTGCTTTCTTATAGCTCATAACTAGCAAGAACCCATGCAATACATGGGAACTATAAAAGACAATATATGGAATTAATAAAATCATGAGATTGTGAAATTATGAACTATAAAATAAGCCAGGGGGAAACTGAGGGGTGGCTTAGTTGGTAGGTTAGCCAGTTTGTTCCAGAATAGACAATTCGATTCCCGCAACCACGACTTTTGGGAGGGGGGTATTAGTGTGGTGTGTATCACCAAATACCAAAAAAAGCCAGGGAATATTTATATCAAAATATATTTTCAGAAGATAAAACCACAATTTTTTTTTTCATCTTTTCGAAAATAGAAGACATGGATCTGCTCAAGACAGAGAATTTGGTGAAGGTTTGCCACCAACAATCTATACCTTTAAGAGTGATATTCAAGCTTTTCATGACCTATCATACTCTACACGGATGTTATGAAGCTCATGCAGTAAAATCTATGCAGAAAACCTTGATTAGATTACGTAGACCTTATCCTTAAGGAATTTGTAGAGACTAGAAGATAACCTCTTGAAAGTTAGGAAGGTGCAAAGGCTAAAGTAACAAAAGCATGATAGATTGGAGGGTGAGGAGATAGCTGAATGAGAGTGCAGTGGAGAGGGGAAGTGAGAGAGAGGATTAAGAGGGGAAAATCTGGAAAAGAGTCAAGAAAAAGAATGAGGTGGCTATTATATCCATATTCCATTCCATTCCTTTAATAGATAAGATAGACTAGGGAAATGGTTTATTTTAGATGAAGTTGGTTTTGCTTGATCTTCCACATATGGGCCATCTCATGGGAAGTACATTCCTTCCATTAATATTTTTTCATCTGTCATACATTTCTCTTTTATCATACCTTATATCTCAATACAATTTACAAATAATGAGGGAATTTCCATGATATTTGAGTATTCTATGTTTCTCTCTCTCTCTCTCTCTCTCTCTCTATCTTAACTAACATTGTGAACTGCTGAAACTCTGCACCATAGAACATCCTTAATGATTATGATTTTTAGAAAATTGATTTTTGGCAATTTAGACATCTTCCGGGGACCTAGGTGCTTTGTCCTCCAGCTTCTATTGATTCACCTTCAACCATCTCTTTGTCATTGCATTCTAGTTGCTGTTGATGAACAATTAGTGATATTGCTTCAGATATTCTTGGGTCTATTTCTTCAAATAGAAGTTTTGGAATCATTTAGAAATGGTTCAATCATTTAACGTAGCCACCAAAGAAGTTTCTACGTTAAAGTCCTCATGATTTTAAACAAAAGAATGATATTTTTTTTTTATTCTGTTGCCCATTCTCAAATTTATTGCTCTTTGATATTAGATTTATGAACTTAAGCCTTTTATATTTCTAAAATGATTTAGTTTGAAACATTTCTTCATGCCACTCAAATAGACTAGAAAATCTTTCCAATTTTATCTGGAATAAAGGAATTACAAATGCCCGTAAGAGTTTTGTGTGTTATATCCCTTGTTCACCTTATTCTTGGAGAATGAATTCTGCATTTTTTTGACCCCATACATTCACCCTGGTCCTTACTCTGCATTCTGGCTTCAGATATGACATTGCTAAGTTCTTTCGACCGATTTCTCATTGTAACATAATTTAATACCATATCTCTTCTTTCTTCTTCTGTATATTTTTATATTTGATGCAAAGATTACAACTTGTATTTGATTAGGATGATAAAATCTTGAGTATCATTATTTTTCAAGGAAACATGTTTTGGCTGATTGCTCTGTGTGCTGTGGCTTCAGATATGGTATTTCTAATTGCTTTTGGTTGATTGATCATGGTAGCATAATGACTGCCATATCTATTCATTTTCTTCTGTATATTTTTTCTTATGATGTAGAGGTTAGAACTTGTATCTGATTAGGACGACAGAGCATTGAAAATCATAAATATTTTCATGTAAGCATGTTTTACCTAAGTTTAACTTTTGCAACACCACATTTAGTAACCATTGGTTAGTTTCAGTTATTGTTCTGGTTTTGTTAAGAAGCATATCCTGCATGTATCAACCTAAGATAACTTGATATTTTTCTGACTGTATTTAGTAAGTAATATTTCCAGCTACAAGTAAATAGTTTTTTATTGTTTTTTCTGCCTGAATTTTATTTAATTACATATAGGTTGTCATTATTGAATGCTTCAATATCCATTGCAGCTATTATACCATAAAGTGGTGCCAGTGAAGGATTCCAAGCATGGATAGCAGCAAGGAGCATGGTGAGGTTGATGGGGACATCCCTGAAGGGGAACCTGAACCATCCATGCCCTCATCTCAGGAGGAGGTAGTTTACTTTCTGCTGCCATTTACATACATAACTTACCAAACACCCTGTAGTATTTACAGGAAAAAAGGAATCAGGGATCTTATGTCATGTTCTCTATACTTGCCATTAATGGTTTACTTTAATAATTCCCAAGGCATATATTTATCTCTTATTCCGTAGGAAGAAGCAATCAAGAAAAAGTATGGAGGAATTATACCCAAGAAACCACCACTGATTTCTAAGGTGATTAATCTTACATTGGAACTGCTTGATGCTATGCCATTGATTTGAATATGACAGGCTTGAGGTGCTCCTTTGTGCTAGTTTTAAATTAATTCTTTTTATTTCTAACTTCAGGACCATGAACGTGCCTACTTTGATTCAGCTGATTGGGCACTAGAAAAGGTATGGCTTTTTTCGGCCCTTTTGATCTTTGTCTCTTGATGGCTAACACATTAATTTGAGAGTGAACCATGCAGTTGTGTATATAACATCCTGCGTTGGGTTATCTAATATTCTTTGATACTTCTTGACTGTAACAGCAAGGAGCTCCTGTAGATACTCCTAAAGGACCACTTGAGGCCCTTAGGCCTAAATTGCAGGTACTAATCTAATTTTATTTTCTTAAAGATGTGATGATGTAGTTTTTTCATTTCTCTCTTTCTCTCTTGCTCTCCTATGGCTTCATTTCTTATTCTGTTTTCTGTTTCTTAGTTTTATGCATGAATTCATTTCCTTTCAGTACCACATAACAATGTTAAAATTGTATCCTAGATCAACAGAAAGTTTCTTCTTTTTACTAATATTAATTGCATGAATCTTAATATAAAAAGAGTTAAACAAAATTAGCAAAGTTAACTTTTCTTCAACAATTACAACTTTAAACCTTCACATATTCTTTTATCAGTCTTTATTAAGATGGGTTGATAAGGGTCCAAATGATCAACAAGGAGCTTATGAACAAAACCAAAAGAAGTAATTGGAAATTTTGCTTTAATTCAAAACGTTGTTGAATCTATAAAATTCAATTTGGGTCAAATGTGGAACTGTGATTGAGTTGACCAGATTCAATTGATTCTTAATAAAGTCATCATTTCGTTTAAACATAATTTATGAAAGAAATACAAATTCTCTTATTGTTAGACAATTGTTTACATGTTAGTTGGAGCAAGGCAGTTAATTCCATTAGTAACATCGATGATAGGGCTTCTTGTTTCCGCACAACACACAGTGATCATATTTGTACAAGAAGATCAAAAAGATGCAAAATGACTAATGTAAAACTAAACAATTAAAATAGAAAATGGCCTATTAACTCAATTAGGGGCCATTGCTCGGTGCAATGGTGTTAAATCCCAGGCTGACAAGCATGAGAATTCAGGTTTGAGTCTAAGGGTGGTCTCTATGTGCAAGAAAATGCCAAAGGTTAGGTCCATATCCAGTCTACCCCTTCCAAGATCCTGAATAGCCAGGACCGATATTGAGTAATTGCTTCCTGGCCTATTTGGATATTAGATCAATTGGACAAAGTATTTCATGGTCTTAGGTTTGAGTCCTGTGGGAGAACAATGTTTAGAGAACTGAACCGACATAGAACCGAAAAAGGGAGAGGTTCACAGGTCAAGGGTTCAACTGGGGTCAAATTGGAGATCAAATCGTGATGATGTGGCATATACGTATATTATATATACTACAGTCATATAAATTCTATATATAATATAATTTACAACTTTTTATTATACTTAAATATGGTGATGGATGGCAAGTTCCTTAATTTTTAAAGAAAATGACCAAAGTTCAAGTCTCTTAATTTACACTTTCTTTAAAATACGTGTGTAATAAAGTAATATATAATTATGTACAATAGAATCCTTATTTAATATAAATAACGAGGTGGACTATCATAATTAATCAATAATGAAAATAAGAGGTTATGGGTTCAAGTCTTGTCACACATGTTTTAAAATTTCAAGAATTTAATGATCCGGTTGGTTTCATAAAACTGGGACTGGTTCATCGGTTTTCCAGTTAAACTGGCCTATCAACTGGTTTTCACCAATTATCCAGTGCTTTTGTAGGCAAGAAAAATGACAAACAGGCACCTTGTCATATGTTGCATACAATTTTGTACTTTATTTATGCTATGTGATACATAAAATTGTGTAGTATATACATTATTATGCTGTCATTTGGTTATTTGCTTGGATTCTTGTTGCAGTACTTTCTTTCTTGGACTTAGTGTTTTGCTACTTTGCTTATTTTCTTAGATTATTTTTATATGAAAATTCATCATTTTAAATATTCCTTGCTACTTTGCCAAAATGAATTGATTATAATATAGAATATATAAATTTTTGATGAAAAGTGGTATTGCTTTATGACATTAATAGTGTCATGTGTCTATGCCCAAAATTCTTATTTGTTTTTTTGGTATTTTCAATACAAAATAATAAGAATATGGGGTTAGCTACGTGAGTCCTGTTTCACCATTCCGTTCTGTTTAATGCCATATCCAAAGTTAAATTATAAGTTCTTAAACTATTTCCTGCTACATTCTGCCCCTACTCCCTAGCCCTTTTAACTCCTTGAGCTTGTAATAGATCACTTCTTGTTACAGGTGCTGTAACCCCTTCTAGCCTTCCTATCCCTAAAATGGTTATAGGTATAATTGTCAAAAAACCATCATTCCTAAATGGTCCTTAGATGCTCTCCTAGCTTTGCCACTTTGATAATGTACAAGCATTTTAATTGACTTTTTTTTTGTTATTTTCTCTTATTGGGGTTATTGTTAGATTTCTAGAAACTTACTCATTTTTAATTCATTTTCCTTTCTCCTTCCAACCATCTATCTTAACATACTCGTCTGTGCTCCACTTGTTAGCTCTTATAGCTCTCTTACACAAATTTCATTTCAATCTATCTGTACATGCCAATGATAGAAAACTCTGGATGCATCTCCCTTATTCCACTCTAGTTATATGCTATCAATACCTTCTTTTATTTTGATTGCAAAGGAAAATTTTATACATGAAAAAAGGAAGAAGACCTATATGCTTTGTGGCCTAAGAAGACACCAAGATCACTGACTGAATTTACAGTTGTATTTACAAACTATTACCATAACTTACCTGCTCAGAACAACCTCCCCTGGCCCATCCAACTCTCCAATTATCAACACAAAATGGACACCACACCTTCACCCACTCCAATTTCCCCCATCCCAACTCTCAAATCTGCCACATCCTAAAATTCTACATTCCTTGCTTCTTATCCCTTCCCTTACCCTTCCTCTAGTAATCTTAACATCACCTATGTCTTGTTTTGATATATGATATTGGGTTTGGCTTCTCTACTTTCTTACTGCTTCACCCTTCTGCAATTTCAGGATTTGTACACTCCAAACCATCAATATCTTCTTTGGTATCTGCTTTTCTATGGATTTTACTTGTGTTAAATCCTATTGGTTCTAAAGTATCCATCCATATGCCCAACTCAGCATTTAATCCATTTTAGTCTCATCTGTCACTACCATATTATTGGCAAACAGAATGCAATATGAGGGACTTTATATTTCTAGTTAGTTCAGAAGTTGAATAATATAAGTTTTAGATAGACAATAGAGTAATCAGTTATTTTCATTGAGCCACCCTCTGTTGCCTCTCATCATGGGAAATTCCCTATTATTTTCAATGATTCACTCCCTCCATTGCCTCTCATGGTTATGGCACTTGCACATGTGACAATTGCGTTGCTTAGATACCATTCAGTGGCTGTAGTATGGTTTAAATCCCGCCCCAATGGTACACCATCATGATGATCATCTTTGAAAGCATTAAGACCAAAACAAGCAGAGTAGGGATCTAGTTGTAATTTTCTCCATAAAGGGAGTGAAGCTACTATTAGCGTTCCAAATCTAACAGTCAGTGCTAACATTTTTGGCTGGGTGTACCAGAACCAGAAGAAAACAACAAGAGCATTGTCATTTTTCATTAACTTTATGACACAGAAGACTCGCATGAATTTTGCTTTCCAAAGCAAAGGGGAGCTAGAAAATTGAAAAACTGAAAATAAAGAATAGATCTACATTATTATCCAACCTTTTTTTTGGGTAATAAAAAACTTATTAAAAGAAAAAGAAAAATAATAAGGTGACCAGAAGTCACCCTAGAGAAAAGAAAATAAAAAAACCTACTCCCGACCACAGCTCCAAACTAAAAACCAACCATACAAGAGAAAAAACTCCAGACAACAAACTCTAAACCTAACAAACAACCAAACGATCCCATAACCATCAATTTCCATACAAGTTCAAACAATCCCATCTTTTTATTGTCAGGCTATGATGGTGGCCAACTCGGTTCTAAGATATTTGAATGTCCGGATGCTAAAAAACTATTCCTACTCATGAAAATGCAAAAAAGACTTTTTTTGTTATTTTTTTTTTCTGGAACATGATTTATAGTTTTTGTAAGTACCTGAATATAAGCGGTGCTAAAAAAAAAGGCTCTGCTGACTCCAGGTTGGTCTGCTTTTAAAGTTTGATTACTCAGACAAATGGGTCCCAGTCACATGACCGGTCTCAATACTGTAGTTTAGACTACATATTGACAGAGAACTGCTATCCATTCTTTAAAATGAGAGTGCATCCTTGTTTTATGCACAAGAGGGGAAATCTGAGATTTTTAGTACATAGACATATTTTCTATGCTTTTTCTGACGTCCTTGTTATTTTTTCTACTTTTCTTTTGATATTTTAGCCCACACAACAACATGCACGGTCCCACAGATCTCCTTGTGCTCCTCCAGATTGTCAAGGTAGGTCTACTGGTGTAAACTAATACCTGAAGAATTACCTTTTCTTTATCATATTAGCTTTGCCTTTTATAATGTACCATTTTACTTTACTGTTTTATAATAGATGAAGGAGACGGAAGTCATGGAACTGCCAATGATTGAGAGACTGCTAGTGGCCTTCGTATCTCAATATATTGATGTTTATTCTTCTAGTATCTGTAGAAGTGACGAGTTCTATTCCATTGCTTCCAACAATAAAAGCAGTGAAAATTTGATGTACTTGCTGAAGAAAAAGAACCTTAACAATGTGTCTTAGGGCTGGGACTCAAGCTGGAATTGCCAAATTAAGGTCTTTTTCAGTTTTGGAATACATTCTTGATTTTTTTTTGGCAAAATTTCAATGTGGGGCTTTATAACTTCATATTTGTGCGTGAAGGGGGGGGGGGTTTACCAACATGTATTATTATTATTTTTTCAAAACAAAATCAACTGCCACATCAGAAAAATCGTATGCATTTGGCAGTGTTTTTTTTTTTTTTTTTTCTTTCAAAAAGCAAAATCACAAGTATTGACAATCGACAAACACCCCTAAATGATTCCATGGTTTCTAAGAAAGATTTTTTTGGTGATGATAAGGGACCATATGCATAATACATAAATACATTAATACTGAAACAGAAGTCAAAGTTTTTGAAGAAGGCAATCTTGTGGTTGTGTATTTTTCAACTTGAAGTCCAAGGTAGAAGGATTGAATGATGTTGAATGTTTTGACAGAAGATGTTGATAGTTTCTATCCTGCTGATACTTGATACTTCCAACCTCTTTTGACATGGGGGTTTTTGAAACTGTATCTGTTAGAAGCCATCAATGAGCAAAGGAATAATCAACAAATGTTAATTGTACTTCACCATGAAAATCTCTTTCACCTTTCATGAACAAACAGGCATTTGCACTCCTTCAGTCTTGAAGCTGGATGGCTTGAAGGACCATCTTGTAATGTTAGAACTCAGAAGAATCCTCCAAAAGAACACCTTACCTCACCTCACCGCATCCAGCAACCAGCAGCAAAGAATCCTCCAAAAGAAGTTATATCAAGAGAACGAAGAGCCAGATGTGATTGCTTAATTTTGCTAAATTGATCTGCAATTTGCATGGCTTTTGAGGAAAAAGGAGAGAGGCAAGCGCCATAAGGCAAGTATGTTACATGGAGGCTGTATATTGTATTTGTTCCCACGTGATCAAAGGATTGGAGAACAAAATTTTGGCCTTAAAACCATAATTGAAACGTTAGTGTTTCCTAACTAGTAGATAAGTTTGGACAAAAGATTTTTATCAATTTGTTTACTGATTTAATTGATGGGTGGAGAGAAGTTTCTCTTGAAGTTGTTATTAAAAAAACGGAGAAAGTACGGATTGAACCAATGCAGATTTTTGATTTCCACTGTAGAGCTATAAACATTCAAAAGGTCAACAATCCACACTCTATGCATCAACACCCGCTCGTGAATTGGTATTAATTCCGAGCTAGCACCTACCCTGCTAATACTTTGAGCCTACAAATTCTAACCCTGGGCCGATAGGTCATTCTCCCTTAAAAAAAGCTCTAAATATAAAGTCCAAATTAGATGGTTAACCTGCTTATCGAATTTTGGTATGGCAAGATTTGTTGATTCTTCAAACAAGGGCCTATTGACAAATTATGGGGTCGCCATGTCTTGTCTCCCAACAAAACATGGGGTGGGGATCATATTCCCCATCTCTGACCCCTATTCCAAAATTAACCTCCATCCCTACTGGGGATGGGTTCCCCGTGGAGACTCAAATCCCTGAAATGTTTTCAGATAACAATATTTTTTTAAAAATAAATTTACTTCAAATAAATAAAAAAATTTAATTATAAATAATATTTTAAATAAAGGCGTGTTAGGCAAATCAATACCTTCTTTTTTTTTTTGCTTTTTTAAGAACACGATTTAGGACTCTTCCACCCCTTGAATCGGTGAGACCCCTGTTACACTCACTATAGAGGCATATCAAAGAGATACTTTGAACCTTAGTTGAGAGAAAGGAGGGCGAGGTATATGAAGCTAAGAATGGGGGTGCCTATTTAGAAAATTTAAAGAATGGGGTGTCTTTTAATTTTTCTCTCACTCCTTAGCGCTTAGATTTTTTAACAAGGTATATAGTTATACACAAGTCATTTCGGAACCCACATTTAAGTAAGTTTTACACTTTTAGTGAAACAAAAGGTATATTTAATCAATTAACCTTAAATACCTTAAATATAATGGGTGGTTCCTTGTGCATCGGGGGGGGGGGGTTGAAAACCGTAGAAGACATCGTGGGGTTTTCTACTTTTCTTGAAATAATTTGGCTGTTTTAAGTTCAACGGTCGGGCTGTGTCTCCACATGACACGTCAATTCAGACAGCTGGTGTAACAATATTGATGCATCCATGGTTAGATGAATAAATGTATCGTGCAGAAAGAGCCAACATCAAACAAGCTAGTGAATTGGAAAGCTTGCGAGATAACTTGGCATGACCGCATGATCCCTGCTAGACCGGAAAAAGAAAGGGTTCAAAATGCTGGACCCTAACATCAATATCCCCATGGCTTGTATAAATCTCCTAGGTCTGAACTGAACTCCCATGGGCCTTGCTGCTCTAGCTTTCATTCTTCGAAGGAGAAGGGTTTGGGAGAATATTCTTGTATACCTGAATAGCCGAATTCATGAATCTAATACTACAAGCAAATAACATCGCAAATCCAAAATAGCATTTTGAAGTAAAACACTGAAGACTGAAATATCTAATCTAGTGTTAAAATGAAAATAAAAGTACTCTTCCCCTTGATCTTTACGAGTTTTTTTTCATTTCTAATGCAAGGTCTGAAATGTTTTTAAAGCCTCCCACAAGTGTCCCGGTTGAAAATGAAAAGCTTGAACTAGAAAATTAACTATAAAAATAAAAACAACAAAGAAAATTCATTCCATCAACACAAAGTCAATGTCGACCGGATGTAAACTGGATACTGACAAGTATGAAATGAATGGGCAGTAACCTCATTCAATCTTTGTGGAAATGGTAGGTACTTACCATTTCCACATTGCCACACCATTGACGAGGTTGGACCAAGTATGAAACCCTCGTATGATTCCCGTTCTTTTTTTTGACCAATTTTTCTCTCCATGCGGTACAGAAGTAATACAAAATCGCAAAAAATGCACACCATAAAAAAGGGAAACCACCTCGAGAGACGCTGAAAGCACTTGAACCAGCTAAATCAAGGAACCATTTACATGCTACAGTAAAATTCTTTATAAGCAAAGGAATTGGCCAGTCAAAAATCCTGGGGTAAATACCACTACACTACTTACCTTAATCCAATTATTGATTCCGCAAATCCTGATTTTCAAACAAATCAAGTAAACATGACACATTTCTACCCTAACCTTCCCCCCAAAAAAGACAAAAAAAAAAGGTAAAATTGGAAAAAAAAATGTCATATACCAGCTACCAAACCAGGTTAAATTTTGCTATTACACATCCACTTTACATAGCAGTGATGATTAAATACGTCCTCCTTAAACACCAATCCAAAAGGACAACACGTGCATGCGAATTTTAGTCTGGTAAGAAACTGTAGTAGTGACGCAAAAATACCATCTGGGTAGCTTGAAATATCTACCTGGATCTTTCCCTACTTAATGTATTGAGAGAGCCACTTGAATCCATCACCATACCCCATCTTGCGGACTATGCTACACATGAAGACCTCCAGAGGACGCACGTTTGAATCGGCAAGATTTACCTTTCCCTTACCTGTGGTGAAGTTTGTCAGGCCAAGGTGGTAGCGCAACTCATCCTCTGAAGCTGCATAGGGTATATCGATCTTGTTGCCCAGCACAAGGAAAGGAACATTGGCCAGTGCCTCATCTGAGAGAAGCGCATCTAACTCTTTCTTCGACTCCGCAAATCTTTCTTTGTCATAGGCATCAACCAGGTACACCACTGCATCAACCTGCAGCAGCAAGTGTCACAGATATTACACACTCAAGAGAGTAGTAGTAATCAACGCAAGGCAAACAAGCTATTAGACTATACAGCTAGAGATGCACGAATGATCTCTCTTGGTAACCGACAGCCATCACAATCTAAGGGGATCTGTTAACTAGAAAAGCACGAAAGTAAAAACCTAGTAAACACATACAGCAATCACCTTACAAGAACTTAAGAAGTAGAGTGCCCAAAAGGTGTAACAAAATGGCATTAAGGCTATGCTTGGTTTGAAAGAAAAGGTAGGGGCAGGGAAAGGTAGGGAAACCCATACAAGGTTTGTAAAGGTTTCCCTACATTTTCCTAGTTTTTCCTTTAAACCAAACACAACCTAAAAATATTAAATTGCCCAACGAATTCCGTGAATACATCAATGAGACAATGATATGGATCTGTCCAGAGGATCATCATCATCATCTAATCCTTGTTCCAACTTGTATGGGTCAGATACTTGAATCCTGTTTTGCCATTCCATTGTGTTCATTGCCATATCCACAGTTAAAATATGACACTTAAATCATTTCTTATTACTTCCACCCAAGCCCTTTTGGTGAAAGATCAAAACCCAAAGGCCTCAACTTGAGGGATATGATCAAGTGGTAAATGGTACCCAGAACATGGTTTGATCAAGTGTGGACCAACTCTTCATGTCGTGAGTGATTGGTCCTACAGATCTTAGCTGTAAGTACCAACTACTAAAAGCCTTTTTGGGCGGGCCCAAGGGGATTATTAAAATTGAAAGTATAACATTTTTTTTCAAATTTCATGCTGGTTAGATGTGTTCATATTTTCTGGTGAGGGTTAAAGCGCCAGGTCCCCACCATCCATGTGTGAAAAAGCATGGTCAAATAAAATAAGATAGACTATATGAAGGATAAGATAGGAAATCCAAAAACTTTGAAAAAAGTGAGAAGGACAAATAAAATAAGTTAGAACAAAGAGGGAGATTTTAAGCAGCATTACAACTAAAAACAGAGTCAATACTCCAGACTATAAATGGATAGGTTCCAATGTTTGTATAAACAGCTGACAAGAAAAACTTAAAAGTTAAAACATAAAATTGAAATACAAAGCAAACTGAAATATGGGGTGCGTATAAAGATGTAAATATGTAACGAACTTCTCATAAAAACCTTAAACCATAAAAACATATACAAAAGAATTGACATAGACAATAATGATCAAACAAAGGCACAGAAACAACGTCCCTTCAGGTAATAATAAGAAGCAAACAAGATAATGATTTATGAATATCAGATAGTTCAAACTTTTTCCGTGTGAAAGAAACATCAAATCAAATTCAACCAGAAATTGAAGGAACTTTGTACTGATCAGCAAACTAATAGGTTGATACTCAAAAACAATTATAATTTACAATAACTATAACTTTGTATTAGTTCCAGGCTCTAAAGTATATGTAGCAAACAAAAGCCATATAGACAAAAAAAAAAAAAAAGATAATAAGCAAGCTACTGCTCAATTGTATGTATAAGAAGGCTCCAACAAAGTAATTTTCCACATGCAAATCATGTTTCATATTCGCGATAAAATAAGAAGACAAAGTAATTAGGAACTCAATCAATCACTAATGAAAAAAGAAAACAAGAAAAAAAAAAACTTCAGAATATGACCTAAAGTATGTGCAGGCAACGGTTAACCGTTGTACTAGAACACAGTATTTGGATAGATAGATGATAGATCAATCAAGCCGGGCCTTTTTGGACCCCAGAATCTTCAGAACGAACAAGTATTTATAGATTTCAGGTCGATGAAGCTGGATCGCAACTACTCTATGCTAAACATTAGTACTGCAAGCCAGATATTCTCAGAAACATCCTAGATCGTGAATCACACACATATGCATAACTTATTAATAAATCTCTTTCTTTTCCTCTACTAGTTTACTTATTGGAATTTAAAATTGTATTTTTTTCAACAAATATCGTTTAAAATTCTCTTTCACTTGGAATATGTTTTTCTCTCTAATTTATAATGGCAGCATTCCAATTACAGAAGAAACAAAACCACAAAACGGCTTGACTTTCTGTAATCCAAGTATACCTTTGCATAGTAATCCTTCCATACTCTGCGAGCGATCTGATGCCCTCCCAAATCGAAGGCTTTAAACTTGATTTTCCCGATACTTAATTCCTCTGATGTCGGATACTGTGTCGGCTGATGTTGAACCAATCTCTGCAAAAGAACCAACAAGAACAACAAATCAAAGAAAAAAAAACGAAAGATAAAATATCACGCATAGAAACATGAAAAGAAAGAATACAGAGGAGCACTAAATTCTGACATAAGAGAAAAAATAGAATAAGAACGAAAGAACAAACGAGACAAACCTCATCTTTCAACATGTGAAGCAGCGTCGTCTTTCCGGCATTATCAAGCCCTAGAAACAAGATCTTGGCCTCTTTCTGCCAAAGGCCGAGCGATGCAAGAACGCCGTAGAACCAATCGAGAAGAAACATGATTACCGACGAGGATCAGAATCCGATCCAAACAAACCACACAGAAATCCTACAAAACCTAATAAAATCCGGTCGAAAAAAAGCTAGATCGTCCAATCGAAAAACTTCAAAAGCTCATATCCCCCGCTCGATTAGCGGGAAAATATCTAAAACGACGATGGACGGAGAAAGAGGGAGAGAAACAGACACGGAAGGAGACACAGAGCAAAGAAGGAAAAAAAATGGGAAAGAGGGAGGAGCTGAGAATTCGGCTTTGAAAAAACAAAGAAATTGAAGTATCGATGTAAAGAACGTGAGTACAACCTGTATCAGGTTTCCGGTTCGTCCATCGATCGGGTTGAACTCGTGACTCGTGAGGAATGTATAACCGGGAACACCCGGTTAAATGTGAGTTGTCGGTTGGAAGCCTGTGATTGGTTGGTTCGTCGTCATCGAACCTATTTCAGCCGTGGATATGGAAATCAGCGGCAATCGTCACTTGGTCTTTTGATCGAGAAGAACTCTTACGTGTAAGAAGATTTGGACGTCGAACAGGTGAAACTTCTCTGTGGACCATCGTCTGTACTATGTACCGACAGTACCGTTGCGTAGTTAAGACTCGAGTCGAGACCCGAGAGGAGGTTGGGATGCGATGACCAAACCCGAGCCTGACCCCATCATGTGTCCAACCCACTGAGCCAGGGACAGTTCAAACTTGAAATCGGGTTCGGGCTTTAAGCCCAATTATTAGGGTTGGGCTGGGTTGAGCTTAAACTGCCCAGTCCATTTGACTTGCACCCTTAGCACCAATGTGGTAATAAGACTGTTCACAAAACCAGAAAGGTTATTGGGTTGGATCACACGGTCTGATCGCAGGGTGAATTCAATGATCCATGACATAGAGGCCATTACCCAATGTTGGTTCCTGACTCCCATGGCTCTAACTCTTCTACTCCTAAGGCTGTGTAAGAGGCTACGTATCCAATCACGACTGAACATATTAGTGTTTCATATACATGGGACTTACACCCAGATTGGTTACACAGCCTGTTTTACACAATTGCGAGTAGCAGATCTTGAAGCAGCTCCAGCTATATGGGGTCTTGGGATGGGTGCATGAACTGGATATGATCCTAATTAGGGGTGCAACTTGGGTGGGCTAGGGTTGGGTTTTGTCAAAAATTGAATGGGCCCGGGGCAAAAAAAAATGCATATTATGACATGTGTAAGTTATGGTTAGATATGTACATATATGTGATCATCATCATCCATAGCTTATCCCATTTATATATATATATATAGTCAGCAACCAAATGACCTTTCTGGTTAAACCATTAATCTATTTAATCAGGAAAACAGACTATGATTAAGATATTATTTCATTTTTTTCTTTGTATTTTAGCTATTTCTATCTTTACTAACAACAATTCTTATTTTTCAAACATACTTTTATTTAATATGAAGAATATATAATATTAATGCATATTCAAAATTTTCTGTAAAATTTATAAAAAATTCTTTATTTTTTTTATTATTTAAATTGTGAGATAATAAAAATTACTTATTTACCAAGAGGAAATGCAATTCCAATGTATTGTTTGAATGTTGGTTTTTAATATTGTGGTCAATTCAATTATTTATATATATGTATATAGTATATATATTATTTATATATAATATATATGTTATTTATTATTTATTTATAAATATGTTATTTATATTGCATTTTTTGTAAACTTTTTATATGATGGAAATAGTTGAAAAAATACTTATATTTTTTGTTTTTTTATTTTAACTGTTATGTTTTTCTTTTTCTTTTTATATTTTATTACTTAAAAAAAATTAAATTGGATCATATCATATTCGAATATCTGATATCTTGATTGGATTCAGATTCAAATCAATATTTATGGGATCCGATCGAATCTTTGGATCAAACCAGATTTGAATCAAATCTGATATGATCTGTTTGCATCCCTACCAAACTACTTGCCTATGATGACCTGGCTAATTAAATTATTAAACCATTTGACATGGTTAGTCGGGTCATGTGTTATACATTATTGCTATTTATTTTTTATCCTAATTTTTATACCATTTCTATTATTAATGAAAATAATTCTCATTAATCACACTTTTTATATGATGAGTATATAATATTATAAAATATACCCAAAATTATCGACAAATTTCTACATTTTTTAGAATTTTATATATTTTATTATTTAATAATATCCATTTGACATGGATAGCTTAACCACTAACCCACCACTTGGATGGAAAACCATTTTGCTTTTTCAGTTGATTTTAAATCATGTATTCCATTTTCATCATTGATAAAAGTAATTCTTATTTTCATATTTATATTTGTTTAATATGGTGAATATATAACAATAGAATTGTATCAAAATACTTTATACAAAGCTTATATTTTTCTTTGAATTTTTATATATGCAAAATATTTTGTATTCATTACTTAGTTATGACATCATAGATTGGCCCATTTGACCTGGAATGTTAGATCATTGAATTACCTACCATCTAGATGTGGAAATGGTTTCATTTTCAAACTGATTTTAAAATTTGCATTTCATTTATATTATTGATAAAATAATTATTATTTATCATACTTATTTTTGTTTATATTATTAGTATATAATATTATAGATGTGCCCAAAATTGTTTCATATTTTTTTACTATTCTATTTAAAAAAATATTTTTAATTATACATCATGGGTTAACCCGTTTGACCTAAAAGGTTAAACCACTAATACACCCCCTAGATAGGAACATCGTTTAATTTTCCATCGGCTTTAAGTTATATATTTGATGTCCATCATTAATAAAATCATGTCTATTTTATCATAGTTATTTTTTAATATGACAAATATATAATAATAGAAACATGTCCAAATTTTTTTAAATTTATTTATTTTTCTATATTTTTTGTATTTTTTATATTTTTAAATTTGTATTATTTATTTATGACATCATGAAATTCTCCATTTGACTCAACTAGTTGAACTACTTACCACCTCCTAGATGAAAAATATGATTTCATTTCTATGTTTATTTTAAGAATAAAAAATTTCATTCTATTAATAATTATTGTGTATAAATTTATTAGTGGAATTTAATGATGACAAGCAAAAGTATAAATGTTGGATTCAATGAGAGAGAATGTGATTTATTTAATGACTTAAATGTGAGACTTAATGAATTAATTGAATGTACTTAATGGTATTCTTTTAATTACACTTTCTGTGCCCCCTGCCCTTTCAATGGAGATGAACTAAATTCAAGAGGAAGGGTATTTCAGTAAAGAAAAATTCCATCTAATTACAAGTGAGATATGCTTATGCGGTGCTGAGATGTCACCATGTTGTTGTGAGGTGCCACGTATCACAGTGTCATTTGGAGATACCAAAATTTCTCTCACCAAATACCATGATGCATGGATAAGAGATAGTGTTTAAACCTCCACAAAACCTTAGATAACAAATCCATAAAACCTTAACTAACCCCAACGCTAGACTTCGACATCAAACACAACACAATCTTCCTCAAGAACAACCTCCAGCCAGGTAGGAGGGGAAACAAAAAAAAAAAAAAAAAAAAAGAAAAAAAAGAAAAAAAAGAAAAAAAAACCTGCCAAACTTAACAAAGCTTCCAGATACTAATTCATGAGCTACCTTATTTCTTGGTCTCCACACAGTCCTAAATTTAGGGGCCATTTGATAACAACTGAAGATGCTGAAAAACTTATCACTTTATTTTTTTTGTGAATAAGATTATAAAGAGGTTGTGAGCTCCTTAACGGCTGAAACTGAAGTTAGGTAGACCACTGAAATCTTGAAAATTTTATTATTTAGTTATTTTAACAATTTTAACAATTAAAATAGAAAGCAATGAGTCTTTCAATTCAGCAACTTCAACAGTTTTCAAATGGCCCATTAATGTCCAAAACCTTATGCAAACAAAGGAAGAAAGATATTTCAAATGGCCCATTAACTCTTTTGGCCAAACAACACTAGAATTTAATTAAGACTCCAGAAATCAATCGACTCCAAAGGAGGCATTTTTGTGTAAGATGCTGAGAGACCATGTACCTCTAGTTTGGTTCATTTACTAAATCAAAACTGCAGACTCACTCTCCAATATATTATACACATGTGTGTATGCGTAAAATATATACAATATGAAGATACCTTGAGGATTACATGTTGCCTCCACAATTAGCCTTTTAAAATATTCATTTATACATGCTAGGATGACTTGTGTTGGAGGGTTCTTGATCACCACCTATCTTAATCCTATGAAAATTTCTCCGTTGTTTGAACAAAAAAAAAAAAAAAAGGGAGAGAGAGAAACTAGATAGGCACCCTTCTACTTTCATGGCTTTAGTGTCTAAGTAATTTGAGCTGTTTTTTCCCCACAATTTCTTTAGGTTTTACCATATAAGTTATAATTACTAATGAAATTTAACTAACAAAAAAAGGCCCAACAAGATGAATTGGATATCCTATTGGATGATGAGGCATCTGATGGCCATCTCAACTACAGGATTATTTGTGGCTAGTTTGGTTCATTTACTACTGGTTTCACCTTACATGTTCAACCTTCCAGTGCAGTCCGAGTCTGCAGCTACCCAGTACCCAAACCTATCCACCTTGCAGTGTAGGTGATGAAAGATGTTTGGAGGTTTTCCTGGAAGGCCTGAACCTATTGGGTCTTTTTATTTGTTTTTTAAAAGTTCCAAGCTTGTATTAATCTCACGTAATAGATCAATGGGTTGGGTTAAATGGTAAGCTTGGATTGACCTAACCTTGTAGGATCAGATTAGGGTATTAGATTCTTCATCAACTTGAACCAGATTCAGGCTTTCCTACTCGGGCCCATTGGGTCATATAGGGGTATCTATAGGATGACTGACATGGTTTGACCGGCTCAACCTAGGTGGTTGAACTGGCGAGTGATGGCTGTGACCCAGAGGGAAAAACAGTTCAGCCGCTGGGTCAGTTTTTCATACATTGTTGTAATCTCATAAACTTGAATTAAAGTAAAGATTTCTTTTCATGTTTGTTTGGTTTTTCCTCTTTCACTACGAAATGACACCTAGGAACCCATAAACCAAATTCCATCTTAAATTAATTATTCTTGGATTTTCAAAATGTATTTCATAAAAAATTAATACAATTGAAGGACTGTAGATTTGTATTGACTCAGAACCCTATAGGGTCGGGTTCATTGACATCCTTACATATGTTGAACGTCATATGCATCAACCATTCAGTGGTGTGATCTTTGCTTAAAAAAAATAAAAATAAAGTGGCATGATCAAACTCTTCCATTCCATCACCTGCCTTGTATATATGCCACCAGTGGCTCCCATAAGAGCACTGTTTTCCAAGTAAAAATGAGAAATACCTAATTCCATCAAGAATTTAATACTTTGTACCTTCCAAGTGGTGCTACCTAATTTGAGGTGGCTCAAATCAAGGCACGCACCGAAGTGATTTGCAAGCACAAAGGGGTCTCAGAGGCCCTCTCTAGGTAGTTATTCTGATGTTCAACCCAGTAAAAAGATGAGAGATCGGTTAGGATGAGAAATCAACCTAAGCCAGCTTAGACACCACCAGAACACCAAGCATGCTTGGGCCTCAATTTATTCAATTTGATTGCAAAACAAAAGAAACCAATTGCTCTTGTCATATAACATCTCTGTGAGCATGGTGAATCAGATCAATGCCTATTCTAGTGTTCCCATTAGAATGTGTCCCATTTAACCAGCCCATAAAGGAGGCTTAGCCTACACTCCACCATTTCACCATGAAAACTTCTTCTATACAACCATAATCATTCAACTTTTATATATTCATTGTATAATAATTTGATTTCCAACAAATGTTTGTTCCATTTTGCCAATCTGTGCATAAGCAGTTGTATGAACCAATCTAAGAGAGATGTTGAGTGGTCAAATACAACCTCATTCCTTGATTCCCGACTAATTAAAGGGTAGTTGCATTGCATTTGAAAAACTAGAGTCAGAGTACTTGGTAATGCAGATAAGGCATCCATTTGTTTATAAATGTAATTTGCACGCATTTGTTTATAAGTGTAATTTGCATTCATACCAAATTACTAAAGGGAGATGAGAGATCCATCATATGGAAGGCCGAACCCTGTAAGAAGGTTGGACAAAATTTCAAAAATTTTTTTCTCTCCCATATGAGAATCACATTCCCTATTTAAAAAAAAATTGCATTTTCAAGCATTAATCTTGGACCAAACCGGACCATGAAACCAAAAGGGAGGAGAGGGATATACCTGATCCGAAGTAGCAGTAACTCCCAATGAAGGTGTTCATGCCCAAAGAGAAAATAAAAAACTGCTTCCATTGAAGATGACACAGTGTGACGTGAAGCAGGACTAGCAGGACGACTTTTCAGCAAGAACCAAATTCTTTAGCAAGAATGGGGTAGAAGGTTGATGAGCACGACTTCATATTGCTGCTTCTGCCAAGAAGCAATATCAAGAATAGTTCTTGATCACTCCCACAGGTGGAGGTCGAACTGGGTAGGGGCGGAAAAAACAGGGAAGAGCTCTGTACTTTTCTGTTTCTTGTTTGGTGTATTTTTGCATGTCCGCCATGCTCTCTTATTTATAGCCTTAAAGAAACAACCTCCTAATCTGATTAGGACTTTTCTTGATCCAAATCTTTATTTGGATCCGGACTCTTTAAGTGATAATGTTAATCCCTTATCTTATCTGTAGTTTAAGATCAACTTAATCCTAATCAAATTAGGGATTTCCTGATCCAAATATTTATTTGGATCTGGACTCTTTAAGTGGATAAGACTTAATTAATCTAATTTAACTTAAAATCCTTATCTGTTGATCCAAACCCAGATTTGCCCATATTTAATTAATCTAATTTAACCCAATTCGAATTGGACTTTAGGCCCATTAAGTTTATGTGCTCACTTAACCTCTTAACCTGTTGCCTAGTTGGCTCTCTTTGTATGGTGTAGGCTTGGCCGAATTCACTGTAGGAGGCAATGAACCCCTGAGTCCATCACAATGGTCTTTTAATGGGCCCAACATTTACACTAAATGGTCTATGGGTCCAACCACCTTATGAAAACCCAAGGACTGTGGGTAGATGCAAGATTAACCCATCAGGCATTACCCTTAATGGTCTTATACTTAATCTCTCAGCCCATAATGATCAAACACTACCCGACAAGAGAGGACCTCTCCCTCGGCTACAAGGAATAGTGCTGTAATATATATATATATCTTTATATAAATATATTTTGCAAAACAAATTCCAACGGTTGAAATCAACTATCGGCAGTTTATGTTTCCATTAGAGAGAGTGCATCTCCGATCATTCACTTTGTCCAACAAAGGGGTTGATCCTGTCACTATGATCACTCACTTAGACGAATCCTCGGACTGTCCCAACATACCCAAGTTTTGACATCTCTAAGGATCTCACTGATTGGCATATCAAAGACAGGCCAATTTGGCATCTAGTGCAGTACCATAATCGAGTCTAGGGGTCAAGTGTAACATTTCAGTTTTGCCCATCTATTTCCAAGGTCCAGGGCAATACTGGAATTTCGGTCCGGTTCAGGGTTTCAAGAAAACCTACACTGCATGTACCTCAGGTCTCACCCTGGTAGTTGAGACAAGCCACCCCAACCAACTTGGTGGTACATCAGTGTTAGCCTGATAGGATAAATTTCCTCAGATTTATCAAATGGCTGTGAAGATTCTAAACTAACACGAGTCTCATTAAGTGTCTAGTTTAAGGGTATTACACAGAAAAACACCACAATGACATGAATCAATTATGTACTTTATTTATTTACAATAAATGCCAAAAGATACATCAGTCTGATTGGAGCTAAGGGCACAACTGTCCAACAATTACAAAATTTGATTACAACATTTGTACTTTTTGTTTCATTTAAATAAGCTAGAGTCAGATCTGGTCCCAACAACCATTGCAGTCGTACATTGAGTGATTGAGAACATCTCCCTTGTCTTTCTTGGCAAGATGTTTTCGATGTATGACTACAATGGCTGTTGAGACTAGATCCAAACTCAACTAACTGGTAGTGCAGATGATGCATAAAAAAAACTGATGTAAAACTTGCACTATCAATGGTGCAAATGAGGCAAAAAAAAAAAGTTGTGTCAATCCAAAGTATAAATTATAATTACAAACAAATAAATGCAAAATTGAACCAAGTGCAAAATTTATATCTCCAGGTTCAGATTTCCACAGCAAGCAAATAGAGTCCTTTAAAAAAAGTGAGATTTTTACATTTTTTCTTTTTATTTGGTATTACATAATGGGCCAATTTGTTTTTTCTTTTGTTTTTTTTTTGAAAGGGAAGAAAGTTGGTTAATGTTATTTTGGTTCCTATTGACCAAGATACTCGTGTTCTTTTATCAAATTTATGTAGGGTCCATAAAATATATGTTTTCTCTTGAATGGGTAAGTAACTTTTCCACCTAGGGGGAAAGTTGTCAACACTTATATGAAACAAAATTATCCCTTTTAATAATGACTTTTTATGTCTAAAACAGTCATTGTATCATTTACCTTGAAAATAAAAGAACATAGATAAATGCACTTATCCGGTAAGTACATTTACCCAAATAATTAACTTCCTGAAAAGTGAATGGAGACAACATGTATTACAAGGAAATCAAAGGTGGGGCAGAGCAAGGTGCACATAGGCTCACTAATCGTACCATGAAGAGTTTGTGATTCTAGGGATTAAATAGTGCACCTCATCTTTTGGAGGGGTGCGCTATGGGAAAATATTACTGTATCAATAACAATTGTTGAAATACCCACCATCAAATCCAACGGGCCAAGAATGATACAAAAGCTACAAACTAATAGAGAAAGATCCCATAACAAGCTACACAATAGTTTTTTATAGTTTCAAATTCGTTGGCTCCAAATTGGTGTCACATAAGACAATTAATGCCTCCCAAATATAAGAAATGGTTTTTTTTAATGATCCCCCAACACCCCTATACACATAACCCAATGCAAAATGTGGTGGTCTTGTTTTAGGTTACTAGTCGAATGGCCTCTAGGATGCACAAGGTATTTGATATTGATGGTGATGGATGATTATATTTTTATATATTGGGCATAGATGAAATTTTACATACTTTTCAAGTTCTAAGACAATTGCACACATGATAACATACAGTCCTTGTGGCTAAATGCGACCTGGTCTAATTGACAAGCATGGCCCATGGAATGAAATATCTATATTTTCATTTTTCTACAATTTATGGTTCTTTTTTTGTTTTTGTTATTTTCATCAATTTTTATGATTTTCTACATTTTTTGTATATATTTTTTTGCATATTTCTTTGTTTTTTTGTAATTTATATTATTTTCTTCATTTTCTATGTTTTTTATAATTATTTTGTAGTTTTATTTTTTCTTTAATTTATGTTATTTTCTACATTTGATATCTTTATTTATATATTATGTATTTTTTTATAGTTATATTTTTCTAGAATTTATGTATTATGTGTAAAAAGGTTGGGCGGGTTGGGTTGGGTTATGGTAGGTTTGAGTTGAACCCAAAATGGGTCATTGGTGGGTTGATAGTTTAGGTGGGTTGGGTTGAAGCTCAACCCAAACCTAAGTACCTAACCCACCCAATTTCTTTTTAGAAAAGACTGTTTTTTTTTTTTTTTTTTGCCAACAACTATCATGCTCCCTCATATAGAATTGGGATATGTCGGAATAACCAAAAAACTAAGGGGTAGAATTAGTATGAAAAATCAAGGTCTTTCGACCACACTAATTGAATCATTATCATTTTTTTATATATGGTAGTAGATATAAACTTTTATTTTATTCTATAATTTTTGTTCATTTTTCTATAATTTATGGTTTTCTTTCTTTTTGTAATTTATGTTTTTTTCTTCAATTTTTATGATTTTCTATATATATATATATTTTTTAAAATTTCTCTCTATTTCTTTGTTTTTTGTAATTTATATTATTTTCTTCATTTTATGTGTTTTTCATAACGATTTTGCAATGACATATATACAATGGGAAAAAATAGAAAGTTGAGGGTAAAGTTGGAAAGCATAATCAGTGTGTTTTGACCAAACCAATTGCAACATTCTCATTTTTTAGTATGGTATAGAAATTTCTATGATTTTCTATATTTTTTGTAATTTTTTTATTTATTTCTTTGTTTTTTTGTAATTTTTATTGTTTTCTTCATTTTATGTTTTTCATAATTATTTTTCAATGACAATATATAGAATGGGGAAAATATAGAAAGTTGAGGATAAAGTTGGAATGCAAAATTAGGGTGTTTTGACCAAACCAATTGCAACATTCTCATTTTTTAACATGGTATAGAAATTTTTATGATTTTCTATATTTTTTGTATTTCTTTGTTTTTTTTTGTAATTTATATTGTTTTCTTCATTTTGAGGAGAAAGGTGCGTAGGATAAGATAGACACCATTTCTTCTTCCTTCTTCCTACCGTAAAGTAGGGGGAATGAATAAGATATACACTATGAAGAGAGGGGTTTAAAGGAGAGAAATAGGGTTTTAGAATTTGTCTTCGCTTCATATGTGAATGATGACATTTGGCCTTTTGCCTCCTACTGTTCTGCACGTCAATAGTGGGGCCATTATTTGCATATCTAACAACTAATGGTAGGATATTGGTTGATCCTGATTTATTTATATTCAATTTCGAATCGAACATCCGCTCGATTTATATAGAAGAGTCCGGATCCCCTGCCAACAAAATGCATTCCAAACTCCTACGGTCCTACCAAGTACAACCCCTATAGTATTACATTGGTAGGGTGTTAGATTACCGGATTAGCCCGATGATCATTGAGAAAAAACACCTTAAAACGAATCAATATAAGGAACTTAAGAGCATTTCCTGATTCAATACAACTTATTATGTTAATGTACACAATTGAAAAAAAATGGGAGAAAACAAAAAAAAAATCTTCATTTAATCATCTAATTGATTGTTCCATGATGAAAAGAGAGGTTGAAAAAATCCATTCCTCCCTTCAATTCAAATTCGTGATTTGGGCAAACCATCCGATACTTGACACGTATTAGTTCTAATCAATGAAGAGGTTTGTCAGGTAGGTTCTTCTGGAGAATATCAGACAAGGCATGGAGTAGGTTCCAGAACAGCCTTATTATTATTTTATTTGTTTTATCCAATTACATATGTTAACCGTTAATTAAATAAAATTGAAAATAAAAAAAAAACATAACAAAGAGTAAAAAAGAAAAGTGAAAATCAAGTTAAAAAAATGATAAAGAATAAAAATAGAAAAAGAAAAATAAAAAATTTTGACGAAACATGTTACCATCCTCATTTTTATAAATGGGGTACAGAAATCTGTCGAACCAAATATATTTGTCAATTTGCCTATGTGGTGTGTCAATATATAAAAGGAACGAGGATTCTACAATTTACCAAATCTTTTGAATCTAATTTTGACTTACTAATAAGCAAGGATGGATTATTAGAAACTATGATAAAGTAAAGTAGTAAACAATAATGTTACATATCTCACACATTTTATTACAGTGCTTAATATGATCCATATATATAATAGTACTGTTTAATACCCATAAAGCAAGGGATGAAGACGAGGAGTGAGGAGGACATCAAGTGGGGTTTTCTTGTGGTTAGTGAGTCCGATACCTTGAGTCATGTCCACCATCGCATCCCAGCATGGGGTTCCCAAGTCGAAACCTTGGATCAGACGAGCCAATGTCAAGTGTAAGACTTGGATAGCAAAAGAAATCCCTGGACATGCTCTCCTCCCAGACCCAAAGGGAAGAAGTTCGAAGTGTTGACCCCTCACATCAATATCTGCTGCATGACTCGTGAGAAATCTCTCTGGGCTGAACTCACAACAAGGGTGTGGCCAAATGCTTGGGTCTCGCTGCAACTTCCATATATTCACTAATAGCTGTGTGCCTGCTGGAATGTGGAAGCCAGCCACAGTGCCGTCTTCCATGGCTTCGCGTGGTGCAGAAACTGCTGCCGCAGGGTACAAGCGCAATGTTTCTTTGACTATGGCCTGAAGATAGACCAAGTTCCTGATATCTGATTCCTCCACCAGTCCATCCCTTCCCACTTTGGTATCCAATTCATCTTAGGCCTTCTTAAGAGCTTGGCGATTATTCAGTAGTAAGGATATCGCCCATGTTAGAGTTACTGATGTAGTGTCACTACCACCTAAGATGAGACCCTGCAATTAATACTCATCCAGTCACATATATATAGACGGTTTAAATAATTATATATATATATATATATATATATATATATATATACAAAATTAAGTTTCTACATACCCAACCTAACTTAATTTGATCTTTTAAAATCAACCCATCAAAGCCTTTGATTTGTTATCACGACCCCACCTTGAATGAATTATATGAAGTGACTTCTTGGTGGGGCCGCTGCAGTGCAATACTTGGTTAGACCATTTTTTATTCTTTCTGTGAAGTAAATTTTGTTAGTTAGATGATAATCTCAAGGAAACTGAGGCTAAAAACAGATCAAATTACATACACACTAAAGCCATGAATTATTTTCTTTTACTGCTTTCTTTTTTAAGTTCAAACAAAGAAACTTTTTTGATAGGAATAAGAAAATAAAAAAGGAAAAAACTTTTTTGTGATCACAGGTGAAAGAAGGAAATTGTGTTGGAAGATGTTTTGAAAAGTTGAAGAATAAATGAAGATAAAATGAATACTTCAATCTTTCTTTTCATACTTAAAGGGCAATGTATTATTGATAGAAAACTTTAGTGGTACTTTTAAGTCTTTATTTTTTTTTTTTTCAAATGTTAGGGACACAGTTAATCAATTAATTTTGTAAAACCCAGGGTACTTTAAGAGTATTTAACCTAATTAAGGTGGTGTTTGATATATCTGAAAAGTCAAAAAGTTATTAGATTGAAATCTGAAAAGAAGTGGAATCAGTCAGTCAGAGGTTCGTTTGAATTGGAGCGATACCCCAATCTCTAAAACTATGAAATTTACTATTTTACCCCTTACAAAGTGATTTTTATAATATTTAAAAGAATGATAAATAAAATATTATTAAAAAGCAATTTATTAAACAAAAAAATTAGTAATAATAATAAAATTATTATTATATATTTATTTAAATAAATAATAGCACTATTTAATATTTAATTAGTAATATGCATTTAATGATATTATTTAACTATTATTTTTATTATTATTAAATAAATAACGATAATAAAAGCATTAATATCATTTCATCACTTTAAAATGAGTTTGAAATGATAGATGTGATACCATATCTGATCACATCTCTAATAAGACATGTCAAGCACAGCAAACACCACCTAAGAGGATAAGATGAAAGGACATTATTCAATCCATGGTGGGTCCAAATGGCCAAAACAGAAGATGCCGACCGTCTACCGAAAGAAAAAAAGGGCTCTAACCACGGTATCAATACCGAATTAAGACAAAAAAAGGCCAATTATTGTTGTATAAGAATGGCTAATAACATTGATGGCTCGGGTTGTACGTACGTATGTATACTCACAGGACAAGTAGCTTTAACCACGGTATCAGTACCGTAACCAAAGCATTGGTGATCATCCAAAATGGATAGAAGCACATCCATGAAATCTCTCTCATCCGCTGTGGCGATTCCTTCCGATGCTCGTTTCTTACAGCGGTGCTCCTTCAACCAGCTCTCAAGCATATGATCCAACTGTTTAGCAGTTCTCTTCATGGCTCGCTCATGCCCCTGCAAATCCAACCATCCCAGAAAAGGAAGTGCATCCGACACCACGAATATTCCGGCCAAATGCATGAACTCAGTTATGGCTTTCTTGCACTTTTGCACCTCCTCCTCGCTAAAATCCGTGTAATTGGCTGCTCCAAAATATCGTTTCCCAGCGATCATCCTGATCACTATGTTCATAGTCAAATCAGAAAACCATTGTTTCATCTCCACGAGAACCGGGGACCCATGGCCGTTCTTCACCCACCGAGTGTACAAATCTTTCATAGACAGGTCAATCTCCGACTTTCGGATGTGCTTGAACATACCGAGCCTCCGATGGGACAGCAGCTCAACTGTGGATATCTTGCGCATTTCACGCCAGTACGGCCCGTAAGGAGCAAAGCCCGGCATGGCGTTGTTGTATCCCATGTGCTTTATGGCTACAGCTCTTGGACGAGTGGAGAAAACCTTGTCGTTGGTGGTGAAGCATTGCTTTGCTGCATCCCAGCTGCTAACCACCAGTGCTCGGCGCAAGCCCAGCCGGAGCATGAAGGCTGGTCCATACTTGTCGGCCATGGCTCCCAGTTTTGGATGTAGCAGCTCGCTTGCTCGGAACAAATGGAGGTGGCCGATGATCGGCCATGCACCAGATGGTTGGGGTGCTTGTCTGGCTTTGGTGTTGGTTTCTGGTAGTAGATGGTTGAAAGAGATGAAGGCCAACACTAGAACAAGCCCAAAGAATACAACTGCTGTGGCTTCCTGAAAGTTCATGAACCACTCCATGGCTTTATTACTTCACTGAATAAAGGCGAGTAGGGTCTTCCCTCTATTTATTTGCAGTCACTAATAATATCACGTCCTACCTTGTATTGAACCGTTTTTGCCCCTCGGTCGCGCGAGTCACCTGTTCAACCGGCTGGGTGTATATACATCTATTAATATATATTTTATTAATAAATAATGTATAAATATGTTTTAGATATGTAATATATATTTTTATATTTAATTTATATTTTTAAACTTAGTATTTTTTATTTATAAAAAATATTAAAAATTGCTATTTGAGACTAAAAAAGATTTTTTTTTTTGTGAAAATAGATGGACAAGGCGCCTATGACTCCTTGGGACACATAAGTCTCAAAAAGTGACTCAAAATATAAAAAAAAAAAACACCCCAATCATTGAGTGTGCAACCTGCGAGCCAATGACCGGGTCAAATGTATCAACAGTTGAACGGGTTGGATCGAATAATTCTTGACCAAGTCAACAGTTTTTGACCGTCTGATGGGATTTGACTAAACTGGACCCAAAATCTTGGCCGAGTGACAATTTGAACGATTCAACCGACAGGATCATGTCCCATAACACACTCTGGATGATCTGACGACAAGGAATCAACTGCTACTGGTTGCTATCAGAGTAAAATAAGCCTAACCTTCAAAATTAAGACCATTAAGTAGGATGAGCTCTGACATGTTAGGGGGAGAAAAGGAAAGTATGAAGAAAACTGAATTTCTATTTGAAGTATTAGGAGAGAAAATCCATCTACGGACAAAACCAAAATAGGGCTATCAAAACTATACAGTTAACCTTCATTTGTGTTAGCTTTAAAGAATTCCCCAATCCTCACAAATGACACAGAGATTTTCCAAGAGCATTTAAACGCTTGAAATTATGGACTGAATAATCCAAAAAACAATCTGCTGTAGCACATTTACATGAAGTTTGGATTACAGTCGATCTGGTTTCGACACATAGAAGTTGATAGCAAAAGATTACCTAAAAGTCTGAATACTAGTGGGCAGGAAATACAGTTTTGCCTGTGGGACTTCAATTGATCTCTGTTGTGAGTTTGGTATGAAACAGATCTGAACTCGTTTGTTGGTAGACAAGAAGAAATAGGCTAGACTATACAAGACGGGGTACCCTCCACCCAGCAATCACCAAATCAAATAAAATCTAAATCAATCTATTTGTCTCCATCCAAGTGTTTTATTTGAATTTTTCAAGTAAGTTTCTAATCACGTGACAGTGACAGCATTATATATATAGTGGACGCTTTAGAGATGGACTTTTGGGTGGCCTTAATTTTCATTGAATGGATCTCTAATGGACCAATTTTTGAAAAAAAAGCACCTAAGATTGTAAAATCGGATAAACATTACTTTTGACCGTGTGGTGTGGCATAGGATCCCACTAAATTATCGATACACGTGCTTTATAACTTGAAAAAAAAATCAGTTGATGTAATGTGTTCGATTTTATTGAGGCTCTGAATTGTTCTATGGCCGTGGTCACAAGAAATGTTGAGCCAGTAAAATTATTTCTTAGTGATTGAGAGGGTCGCTTCTTTTGAGGGTTCATTAGTTTTTATAGATATTGAGAGGGAAAAGTTGGTCGATAGGATTTTGGTTTTTGAGGGCTAAAATGGTTAATTTCACACTAATCTGAGAAATAAAAGAAAATGAATAAATGTATTTACTTAGATAAGAATTTTTCAAAAAATATTTATCTAGGTAAATGCATTTAGTCGAATAAATAACTTTTACAAAAAGTGAATAAGCCCCGAACAGATTAGTTTTAAATAAATCAAATTTCTCTTTAAAACAAATGATGATGTAGTTTTATCTTCCTATCCAAAACCCTTTTCTTATCACCAACATTTTATGATGAAGGGTATTTTGGTCCTCCCACACAAATAGTGACATATGGACGATATCGACAACACAACACCAAGTCAACAGACTAGCTCAACAGGTCAATTAGGAGCACCTCGCACAAACCAACCTCGACCTCGGCAAGGCGAGCTGGTGGTCTACTAAAGTCACGACCAACCTGACCAGGGAGACAACCGAGCTGAGGTGAGCTTGGGCAACCAGCAAGGCAAGCTCGCCTAACCGTTTGCATGCCCTACCCCCGAGGGCGCGAATGACGTAGCCGTTGGAGCATCTTGCCAAACTGAACGCCGCAATCCAAGCAAGCAAGCCCCAACCACCGTGAAAATCTCATAATTGATGCCCTATGCACCTCATATTGCAGAAACAACTTCGCCAAAAGCTCAAAAATGTTATCAAAGTCCCTTGAGCCCCAGAAAACTATAAAAAGTGTTCGAACTCACCTGCGGAGGTATGCACACTGATATACTCAAGCTCTCTCACTCTCTCACACTCTCAAGAGATTTTCATATTGCCTTTTTAACTTAAGCATCGGAGTGTTCTCCCCAAGTAAAAACTAATTGAGCACTTTCACCCTTCTTTCCCTACAGCTTATTTAAGCTTGAACGTCTAAACATCAACTCGGCCCAACCATAGAGGAAGCGTCTAGATCATGTATAATTATTTTCCTTTGCGTTTAGAAAGCTTATGACCGCTGAACTTCAATTCCATTTTTAATGTCACCGTGGCCAATATTTATATTAAATGACATTTTTACCCTATTGAAAATTTAACCTTCAAAGGTTCCTTCATTTTTAAAGAAGCCAAGCTGCTGACCAAGTAGAAAACCTTATCCACCTTGTAACCCCACTTACCCATTTGGTGATGTATACCTTTTTTTTGTTCATGTCCCACTATTATTTATCTTAAATAAGTCCAAAAGTCGACGTTCCATCCAATAACTTTAGATTTGGATGATCTGTTCATATAATCCAATTACTTTTAATTACGTCTGGCTATACTATAATATATTCAAGTCTGGTTAAATTTGGCTTGGATTATGCCATACAAGATATATCCAAAAAAAATTTATAACCAATCAATGGATATGATAAAAGTGGTAAACAATCAGGTGGCATTCATGAAAATTTAGGGGGAGTAGTTGATTAGTCAAAACTATACCACTATTATACCTTTCCGGCATCATAGATTTATCCTATTATTTTGTGATAAACATATTAATTCATAATTATATATACACATTCAATATAGATAATGTATATAATAAACGAATCTAATATTTTATATTTAATCAAGTTTATTATATGCATAAGTTAAACATGATTAATTTTTTAGGTGATTTTAATTTTCCTTTATTTTAAAAATATTGAGAAATCATCATGATCTAAGCTTTAACACGACTATATAGTACTGTTGGCTTTTAAAAATAACTATTAACTATTACTAATTTTCTACTATAGATTTTTTTAAATAAATAAATATAATATATATATATATATATATATATATATATATATATATATATATATATATATATATATATATATATATATATATATTAATTTTAGGAATTGGTGGAGCATTAGAGAGTGATCCTTTACATTTTAGCACATTTTTATTGGTGGGTAGGGGGGGCAAAGATCTCTCAGAAATATACTTGGTTCCACTTAGACCTATTCATGGGCCGGGTTAGGCTTTGCCTCTTTATCAAAAGAAAATGTGTAGGCCCGAGCTTGGCTCGACCATCAGGTTTAGATCTTGAGCTTGAGCCCAAAGCCCAGCCTCTATAGAAAATGACTTATTTTCAGCATGGTTTTAAAAAATGACCCAAAAATGGGACCGTTCTAACCATCAATTTTTGAGTTGATGATTCAATCGTCCGGTTTGAATGGACGACCCGTTCTAACAAAAAAATTAAGAAAAATAAAAAAAATAAAAAAGGCCAAAAACCATTAAACAGGTCGACCGCTCGGGTCAACAAATTGTTGATTGATTCAATGCTTTTTGGCTAGGGACTGGGTTTGGGGTAAAACGGAACCGGTTGCCTGGACAATTCTCGGGCTGAATGGTCCGACTGTCCGGTCAACAATGGTTCAAAACCATGATTTTCAATGTACTTTTATAAACTAATATTATATCAATTTAGTAATAATTTAATAAATTAATAAACTAATTTGTATTTCCTAATAATAAATTAATATTTATTAATAATTTAAAAAATAAATATAAATTATATAACATAAATACTTTTTTATTCTATATAATAATATCGGAATGACCAAACCTAGTATTTAAAGCCTGAGCCCATAGATTTGAAGTTTTATCCAATCCCCAAAAATAAACAGGTCAGGTCAGACTAGACCTTCGGGCTTCCCGACCCATTCCGTCGTTGAGTATAAACGGATGGTGCACATGTGGTATAGTAAAATATATGAAAGGGTAAGAATATAAGATCTTATACAATATATGACAGCTTTAATTTTAAATCCTTCATGGAACCAAGGCAAGTATATATCTGCTGTATATAGTATAAATGAAACAAACTTCAACTAAATCCAAATCTGACCCGTGAGATCCAATCAAGTTTTGAATATTAATCTAAGCTTCAAATTATCAGGTCGGGTTCATGTGGTTGGATCTGATCTGGATCCGGTTTGACTATTGCAGCCCTACTTAGAATTAAGGCCTTGCCTTGTTTCCCTAACAAAATTCACATGGCCAAAGTTGTTATCATGTTTTTTTTTTGTCATATGAAGATTCCTTAGATATCTTGTATGGTCCTGGCTTCACATCCAGATTATCATATGATAATTATTTTCTCTATCATCACATCAATCTAAATTTTTTGTCTTAAGTTTCAAAATCTGGATCAGACAGAACCATTGTTTGGATTGATGGGTTGACAATTTAATAACCCGGGTCAGTGAGTCATTGACCAAATCAATAATTTTTTACCCAGGAGCAGTTTTAAGATAAAACAGAACTAATTGCCTGACTGATTCTCAGATTAACCAGTCCGACCTTTGGTCCAACCCGGTTTTCAAGACCATGCCTTTATATGAATTATACAGGGTTTCATTCGGTTCGGGCTAGAATAAAACCATTTTCTCACCCCTAAATAAAAGGAATAAAGATTCTACAACTTACCAAGTCTTAATTAAAATCCAGTATTGACTTTTTAATAAGTATAAACTAATGTTATGATCCCTAGTGGCAGTAGTGCATGTGCTTAATGCCCATAAAGCATGGGAGGATCGAAGACGAGGAGTGAGGAAGACATCTAATGGGTTCTTTTTGTGGTTAGTTAGTCCGATACCTTGAGTCATATATGTCCACCATCTCCGAAACCCTGGATCAATCGAGCCAATGCCAAGTGCAACACTTGGGTACCGAAACAAATCCCTGGACACGCTCTCCTACCTGACCCAAAGGGAAGAAGTTCGAAGTGTTGACCCCTTACATCAATATATCTGCTGCATGGCTTGTGAGAAATCTCTCTGGCCTGAGTGTGGCCAAATGCTTGGGCCGGTCTCTCTGCAACTTCCATACATTCACTAATAGCTGTGCGCGGTGTGCCTGCTGGAATGTGGAAGCCAGCCACGTACGGTGCGGTCTTCCATGGCTTATTGGCGTGGTAGAGAAATTGCTGCCGCAGGGTACAAGCGCAATGCTTCTTTGAGTATGGCCTGAAGATACACCAAGTTCTGATCCCTTCCCACTTGGCTATCCATTTCTTCTTGGGCCTTCTTTAAAGGATAGTGCCCATGTTAGAGTTACTGCTGTAGTTTCACTACCTCCTAAGACGAGAGACCCTGCATGCATTAATTACTCAAATTACATCTGGATGCATGGTTAAACAACTAAAGAATATATAATTATTGTATGAATTGACTATAACAAGAATTAAATTTTCATACATGGAAATTATATTAATATGATGAATTTGTCTAGCTATAAATCATATTCATATTCAAAAGACTTAAAACATGCATGATTCACATAAATGGTATAAAGCTTAAGTGTTTATTCAATCAGAGCCATTAGATGGTGGTGGGTCCGAAGACTCCGAATGCCCAAAACAAAAGATGGTGAATGTGAATGTGTGAATTAGCGTTTTTCATAGACAGGCCGATCTCCGATGTCCAGACGTGCTTGAGCATGTCGAGCTCTCGATGGCACAGCAGCTCAACTGTGGATATCTTGCGCATTTCACGCCAGTAGGGCCCGTAAGGAGCAAAGGCCGGCATGGCGTAGTTATATCTTGTATGAGTGGAGAAGACCTTGTCGTTAGCGGTGAAGCATTCCTTTGCTACCTCCCAGCTGCTCACCACCAGTGCTCGGCGCATGCCCAGCCGGAGCATGAAGGCTGGAAGAAATGGAGGTGGCCGATGATTGGCCATGCACCAGATGGTTGGGGTGCTTGTCTGGGTTTGCTGTTGGTTCTCCTTCTCCTTCTTCTTCCTACTACTAGATGGTAGCAGAAAGAGATGAAGGCTAAAAGTAAAACAAGCCCAAAGATTACAACTACTTCCTGAAAATAGATCATGAACCGCCCCAACTCCATGGCTTTACTCTTGTGTTGACTGATCATGCGCAATCTGGTCGCTCTCTCGTGTATTGTGATTTAACTTGAACAAGGTTCCAATCTGGTAAAGCCGAGCTGATGTCTACGTGTCCGAGCTGAAGTAAGCTGCAACGAAAAGAAGATGAGAGTGACCAGGGAGAATACTCCGATGCTTAAGGCAGAAAGACGGTATGGAAATCTCTTAGAAATGTGAGAGAGCTTGAGTGTGTCAGTGCGCATACCTCCCCAGGTGAATTCAAACCCTTTTTTTTATAGTTTTTAGGGGTTTAGGGGCTCTGATAACGTTCCTGAGCTTCTAGAGGAGTTGTTTCCACAATATGAGGCGCGTAGGGAGTCAATTACGAGATTTCCACGGTGGTTGGGGCTTGTTTGCTTGGATTGCGGCGTTCGGTTCGGCGAGCTACTCCAATGGCCACATCAATGGCACCCTCGGGGCGGGGCACGCAAATCGTTTGGCAGACCAACAGTTCGCCTTGCCGAGGTCAAGGTTGGTCTGTGCGAGGTGCTCCTAGCTGATATGTCAAGCTGGTTTGCTGACTTGGCACTGTGTTGTCGATAATGTCCACATGTCGCTATTTGTGTGGGAGGACCAAAATTTCCTTCATCAATTGCCCCCCACTCTCCAGTTGATGTCCATCTGGTGAAGAGAGTAGGTTCTTCTAGGGTATTTGGTTTGCTTGCCTCATGGGTGGTTCAGCTCGCCTAAGTTCTGCTCGCAACCTAAACCGCACCATTTGAATCTTCTGAATTTTTGGGAATGAACGGGAAAATTTTCATGCACGCGCTTGGAGAAACCTCTTGGTGGGCGTTTTAATTTTGAGAGCGCATTCAAATGTTGAGCCTACACACTCCCTTCTAGCTATTGCCAGGTTGTCTTGCGTCTGTGTTGTTGGATCTCTTGCTTGTGCGCCCCTATCAGCAGTAGCTTTCATCCATGCCGTCGCTTTTGTCTTCTACGAGCTATAAGTATGGGGTCCCTACCGAGGTCCCTACTCGTACACTGTTGCTTCTTGGATTTTTTGGAGAAGGTTGGTGGCTTGTGAGTTGGTGATCGGAGTCAATCTGTCAAAGTGAGCTCCATTCTTCCACTGATCTAAGTTCTACTGCTGTCATCCTTGGTCCCCCTTCATCTTTTTGGTGAGTATTTCCGATTTCCGTCATGTCTCGTTGCTCTCCTGAACATAGGCTGTCTGGTGATAGGTCGGACAGTGAGTCGAGCTACTTGGGGGAGGGCTTGTACATGGTTTATTATGATGGTGCTTTGGTGGGAAAAAGGGAAGAGTTCGAGATGGTAATAAACATGTTTGAGCCAATCCAACTGTCTAGGGAGGAGATAATCAGTATATGTCAAAGATATGAAATTCCCAATGAATACCGTTGGATTGCACCTGCCGCCGATCACTACCCTTGGGACCATGGCCAAGACGGGTTCTGTGTCTACAAGGAATCGTTGGCACCTGGTCTTCGCTTCTCTCTCCATCCATTTATAATTGTTGTCTTAAGGCACTACTATGTGTCATTGGGTTAGCTTGCCCCAAACGGGGTCTGAACTATGGTTTGGTTGATTAGTTTGTGTCACCACCGGGGCTTCCCATTGAGCCTTGAGGCCTTCTCTACTTTAGTCTAGATGAAAAGGATTTTGGGCTCCTTGTGCTTTTACCTTCCCTTCCACAGTGGGAGGAAGATATTCGATATTCAAAGCCACTACATAGCATTTTCTGGGTTCCAGTTGATCACCACACATCACCCCTTTGCCAGTGTCTGTCGAGAACTTCAACGCTAGGTGGTATGTCGAGACAACAGATCACAAAGTGTGCAAGATAGGTCGACCTAATATTGCATTGTAGGGGGACAAGGTGGCAACTACTAGAAAGTCATGTTCGAAATGCATGGTGTGGAGAGGCGAGCCTGCCTCTACTAGCACTCTCACCTTGCCAAGAGGGCAGACTACCTCACTGCTGAAACATACCAGTGGGATGTCAACAAGTTGCAAGTCAGTTTCATTGAGCTCCATCCGCTTGAAGGCTTCCAAGAAAAGTATGTCGATGGAGCTGCTAAAATCAACTAGGATCCTCTTGACCCTGAAATCATTACTGAGTAGTCTGACAGCTAATACATCATCATGCGGGTACTGGATCCCTTGCATGTCATCTTCGGTGAAGTAGATGACCTCCTCCCTCCTAGGTCGCTTCAACAGGTTGTCTTCCTACTCTAGTTCTCTAACTAATTTTCTTCCAGCTGAAGTTGTGCAGCTAGCAACAATCGAACCTCTAGTGATCATGTTAATGGTCCCTCGAACCTGTCTTTCTGGCTACTACTGGCTTCGACCCCACTTCTTCCTCAGCTTTGATGAATTGGTGTGCTATGTCAAGAAACTCTTCCATGGTAGCTGGGGGGTATAATTCAATTTCCCATTTCAGCTCAGGATGTTGTACCCCATTCTTAGCTGTGATAAGTTGCACGACATGATCTAAGTATGGGATCTAGAGGCATTCTGTGTTGAACCTTTTGATATAGTCTCTCAACATTTCATTTGATTTATGGATCACGTTTAGTAGACAGGTCGCCAACTTGGAATGCCTCTTGCTCGCAGTGAACTGGTTAATGAAAAGTTTGGTGAACTAGTCCCAATTCTTAATGGAACTAGGGGCTAGTCTAGAGTAGCAGAGCCAAGCTTCTTCTTTCAATGTTGTCGAAAAAGCTATACACATACTTGCAACGTTGGCTCCATGAAGTAGCATGAGAGCCTGGAAATTGTTGGCATGTTCCACTGGGTTCATCTTGCCTTTGTAAGATTCAAGGGCTAGTGCTTTGGAGTTCTTCGACAACAGTGGAGATTTAAGGATCTCAGGGGCCAATGGAGTCTCCCGAGTTAAGTAGCAGGGTTCAAAGAGGGAAACCATCCTGCTAGTGGTTGTGTTGTTTCCTCCCTTTTGAAGTTCACTTCTCGTCGGGGCGAGCTGGCTTTTCTTGCTGGCGCGGTGCTTGCTCTTCTTATGTTTCTTTCTAACACCTTCAGCCGTGCTAGCGGTATCAGTCCCAATAGGAACCTCATTCTCGACTCTCTATTGTGAACTAATCATTTTGGGATGCACCATCAACGTGATCTTGGTTATCATCTCCGTTAGGGACCTGAACCTGGTTGTGAACTCGTGGGCAAGTTGGGTTTCCATGGTTGGGCAGGTTCAGGCAAATGTTTTGGGGAAGTGCCTTTTGGATGTTTTGAGGTACTTGTTTACTATTCCAAGGTACTTGCTAACTATTCGGAGGTACTTGTTGACTGTTCAAAGATTCTTGTCGACTGTACCGAGGTACTTGCTGACTGTTCGGAGGTTCTTGTTGACTGTTCGGAGGTACTTATTGACTGTTCCGTGGTACCTGCAGGAGGGGTTCCCATGGAAATCATTGTTGCTGTTGTCTTGTTGCTGTTGTTGTTGTTGCTATCCAGCCATGAAGGCGAATCTATTTTCCCAAGACCTGAGTTATTCAGTCACCCCTTGCATGCATCATACCAGGTCATTGAACTGTTGCATGTTAACCATTGCGGGAGCTGCTACGGGCTCGACTGCAAGAGGAGGCACGCTCACATTGTCTAGTTTTCAATTGGGTGTAAGGGAACGTCAATTTGGCCTATGGTGATAGTGAAATTTGGCCATTGACAATGTTGTTAGCAGAAGGGTTCCTTGATGCCATTAGTGGGCTTTCGAAAGAAAATAAAAGAAGGGAATTTAGCTTTTTGCCGCGTTTCCCACAGACGATGCCAATTGATGATGCACGATCTGGTCGCTCCCTCGTGTACTATGATTCAACTTGAACAAGGTTCCAATCTAGAAGAGCCGAGCTATACAATAAAGCTGATGTTTGGGTGTCCAAGCTGAAGTAAGCTACAACGAAAAGAAGATGAGAGTGCTTGAGTAGTCTTTACCTGGGGAGAACACTCCAATGCTTAAGTTAGAAAGACGATATGAAAATCTCTTAGAAATGTGAGAGATCTTGAGTGTGTTAGTGCACATACCTCCTTAGGTGAATTCGAACCCTTTTTATGGTTTTTAGGGGCTCAGGGGGCTCTAATAACATTCTTGAGCTTCTGGTAGAGTTGTTTCCGTAATATGAGGTACGTAGGGAGTCAATTATGAGATTTCCACGGTGGTTGGGGCCTGCTTGCTTGGATTGCGGCGTTCTGTTCAGTGAGTTGCTCCAATGGCCACGTCAATGGCACCCTTGGGGCGGGGCATGCAAACGGTTAGGCGAGCTCACCTCGCTGGTTGCCCAAGCTCACATTCGCTCGGTTGTTTCCCTGGTTGGTCGGTCGTGGCTTTAGCAGACCACCAGTTTGCCTTGTCAAGGTCGAGGTTGAGGTCGGCCTGTGCAAGGTGCTCCTAGCTTATTTGTTGAGCTGGTCTATTGACTTGGCACTGTGTTGTCGATAACGTCCATGTGTTGCTATTTGTGTGGAAGGACCAAAATGCCCTTCATCACTAACTGAAGAAGGTAGGAAAGTTCGGAGGTCCTCGCCTCTATATATTTGGATGCATTAATTGCTTCATTCTCTTCTGGTCATTATTTAGTTATTTCTTAATGACGCCAGTTTCTATTTCTGACCATAAAAAAACACTACCCTATTTGGAATGGGAGATGTTCTCAATGCACGCTATGCAGATGCCTAGCAATGCATCATAGCTCATTCCAACCAGGAAGGCATGAACCACATGAGATGTTTATCTGGGGCGCTGATGTGATTTCATTTCAGTGCCACACATGGGGTGCCCCACAGTAGTGTGATCCCAACTATGTGTTAGGGATATTTCAGTGCCACACATTATGCACATCCCACAACAGAATGCCCCACAATATACATGTTAAGATGTGCATTGGAAGAATTCACATCTGTGCCCCATAAATATCGAGTTCACATTAACGCCCCACAACACATTCCTACTGTATATTAGGAACATCTCCCGATGGTGACATCATTAGTTCTGATACTATCATCGGGAGA
This sequence comes from Nelumbo lutea, assembly GCF_056320005.1. Classification (NCBI taxonomy): domain Eukaryota; kingdom Viridiplantae; phylum Streptophyta; class Magnoliopsida; order Proteales; family Nelumbonaceae; genus Nelumbo; species Nelumbo lutea. The sequence continues at coordinate 26,198,039 of NC_142686.1, read as the reverse complement.
TGTTCCCGATACACGACAGGAATGTGTTGTGGGGTGACCCATTGTGAGGCAAAGATGTGAACTCATAAATACCCCACAACACATCCCAACAGTGAATTGGAAACATCTCCCAGTAACAACCACGGGAGATGTTTCCAATGTATGCGGAGATGTGCATGTGGAGCGAAGATGTGAACTCTCCAATGCACTCTAAGATATGAATGTGGGATGTTAGATATCACATCAGCGCCCCACAACACATTCCAACTGTGTATTGAGAACATTTCCTGACGACCAGTACGAGAGATGTTCCCAATGCATGTAGAGATGTGCATCAAAGCACATCCTAATCGTGTATTGGGAACATCTCATGATGACAAGTATGGGAGATGTTCCCAATGCATGCTGATGAAATGTGCATGTGGGGTCCTGATGTGATCTCCCCTATTCCTCTCTTTCTTTGACATAGAACTGTTTTAGTGGATTTTTTCGAGGGAAAATTTATGATTGGTCCAACCTCATGATGATTTTCCGGTTTTATTTATCAAATCCCCACCTATAATATAACATTCCACAAAAAATGGGGGGGGGGGGGGGGGTTGGCTGATGCTGGGGTTGGCTGATGCTAGTTTTGTGACGTTTGAAAGAAACACTAAGGTTGTGTTTGGTTGCGGTGCAAATGATTTGGGTGCAAATTCTGATTTATTTTTTATTCCAAAATTTGCCTTATTTTATTTAATTGTAATACAACTGAAGTAAAATAAGATGTAAAGCATAATGAAATAAAATCTAAAACAAAATAAAACCAGAATTTGTATTCTCTTCACAAGCACTCCCATGCATTTATACTAGTACAAATAAGATTGCACTGCAACCAAATGTCACAATCAAAGAACTTTCTCCAATGGTCCGTCGAAACATGCAAACTGTGCGGTTCTTGTTATAGAACATTGGCATCATCGTCATTATAATCATCTAAGCCGTATTATATACGTTCAGCTACATGAATTCCATTTAGCCATTATGTTTTATTCAATCAATTATCAAGTTATGACACTTAAATAATTTATTACTACAATTCTTCTTATAGATGGCCTTCTTTGCATATGACCAAACACTCTTAGTTTAACATAGGGTAAATGGTAATAGCCTTTTTTATTTAGAACTAAAAACCCACTTCATCTACAAAATGAGGCACACACCAATGTTAAAGTATTGAACGTCATTATATTGGGATTTGGGATTTCTATTGGAGTTAGAAATGTGATTTGGAGGCAACTTTCGAATCCGATCTAAACTTAGAATTGGCAATATTTGGCACATGTAAACCAGACTTGAATATGACACAAAATTAGTAGGTTTGGTCCGTTTGGATTTACCTTGCGTTTGTGTCAAAATCATGTTGGCTCATCTAAATGAGTCATGTTGTAATAAACATATTATGTTATTTGAAAATTAATTAATCATTATGTCATGTTCATGTCAACAATACTCTTACATTGACATGACACACAACAGGACACATGAAAGACGAATTACTACTCCTAATTAAAACTTACCTAGCCCTTTTCCTACATAAGAGAAACTAGCCACATGTTGAAACGAAAAGCATTCGGGATCTGCTCCTCACAATTGAGCGCCTCATATATACATCCACTGTGCATTGGAAACATCTCCCATGAATAATAATTTATAAGTATAGGAGTATGTAAAGTGCATGTGAGGTGCCTTGTGAGAGGAGCAGATCCGGTCTCTCTTCTTTGAGGGCTTGGCTTTAACACGTACTCGCAGGAGTACTAATGGAAAAATGAAAGGGTCAGCGGGGTGGAGGGATTTTCAGGAATTGAAAGAGACTCATTGATTGGCCATGCGATGGGGGAAGAAATAGACATACATCTCAGAAAAAAAAAATGAAAGAAAAAGAAGATAATAAAAGAAAATCACATAAGAAACTGAACTGAATGAGTGGGATAACCAATAATAGCACCCCTGCTTACGGTCAGCCATGAGATCGGCTTCGGTACTCACAAGACTGTCCACACAGTTCGCACAGCCTTTTACACCGTGCATTGAAAATCTCCATACCTGTAATTTTTTTTTTATGGGAAGATATTCCCAATTAAGAGTGCACATCGGGCAGGTTAAACCAGGTTTATAGTCAACCCAGGCCCAGCCCTAAAATTTAGGCTTAAGGCCCGAATCCAGCCTAAACCCGAGGTCAATCTCGATTTTTCCGACCTGAGACTAGCCCAACCCACCCTGTAATTTGATGCATTCGAATTAAGCTCAGGCCCAGGCCAGGCTAAGGTTGGTACTTGGTACCATGCAAACGGTGTGACCACGGTCTTGTGTGCACTGAAACCGATTTCATCAGCCATCAAGTGCATACTCATGTAGGAGCTGTTTTAACCAATAAAAATGTTCCAAGTTGGTCATCCAAGTGTATATGGGTATATGGCCTATTGTTTAAACAGCCATTAACACAGCCAACAAGTGCAGCTAATACCGACTTTGTTACCCTTCACCACATCAATGACTAACCTCAACTCAATAACAAAACTTAACTAAAAGTATGGTATGAAAATCTGGCCTTTTTCCCCTCTCTGGTCCCACTACATGGTGGGGATGCAGATCTGGAATATTCCATTATGTTAAAAATATATAATATAAAAGAATCGAAATAGAAAATTTAAGTTACACCGGCAACGCCGAGAGTAAAAACTCTGGCTGTAATCTTTGTAGTAGAATCCCACAAAAAGGACAAAAGGGTTTTAAGGAAAGTTGATTCCAAGACTTGACGTCTAAAGAAAACTTGCATTCTGAAGGAGATTTAGACATGCTAAAAAGAATTTGAGGCGCCAATTTTGAAGCCCACCTTTGACAGCATATACAAAACCATAGTGGGGTAGTGGGGCAAACCCGCATGGATATGGTACACCTTGCTAGTTTATGTCTTTGGCCAACTCCGCATGCTGCACCTTTACAGAAAGCAACTTCTGAAGATTCAAATGGAACTGGTGAAGAACAATAGCTACACTTCTCTTCTGTAACATATTCACAGATGGAGGGCAGCCTGTTGTTGAAGCAAAGACATGATAAAAGAAATTAGGAAACAATCATTTTAAGTTTAATTTGTCACCTCAGTTACAAAAGGAAAAACATTTTAAGTGGCATCTAATGCTTGAAATTAGTTGGGAAAAAAGGACGGCCAGCAAACTAAATTGAATGGGCAAAAACAATATAAACATCATATATTACGCATGGGAAAGAGGTGTAAAGGGATTGGTCATGATCTGGATCCACTCTGATCATGACAATAGCCCTGGACGATAACCAGGATTGAATTCAGATTGAACCAAGTCCAATCCAAAAACTTTACTTTAAGATCCGTTCAACCCTCCCAAGCCAGTTGATATCCAGGACAAGCACTGGATGAAAACTTTTTCTATATAAAAATTGCCATTAACAAGGGACTTCACAGAGTGTTACTTCAGATATAAAACTTTATACCAAGAACTTGTAGATTCAAGGTTCATCAATGCAACTTCTAGTCGGATCTTATTATTTGTAAAAATTGAATCCAAGCAGTCTGGCTCAAACAAGGTCTTGAAACCTTCAATATGCAAACGAGTTGAATTTTCCAATGTCTTGTCCAGTAGACCCATGACCTTTTGTTTGTTTGTTTGTGTGTTTCTGCCGGCCAGTGGGACGGTGGGGGTTTCCATGGTTCAAAATTTTGCTCATACATAATAAGCATTTCCCATTTTTCCCCAAGGGCTAAATGAAAACTTCAATATTCAAATTTAGGTAGCTGAATCGAGGATCTTCAACAAATTTTATAAAGAATGATTAATATTTAAAAGTAGATCAAAGTTAAGTTAAATAGGTTTTTTCCTTACAAAGAAAAAGAGAATGGGTGATGTATCGATAAAAACCCTTTCCCCAATTTTTAATAAAAAAGACATGAAAACCAACTTTTAAAAAAACTAAAAATAAATAAAAGTGCATGTTTTTAAGTACCAATACACCTCTGCCGATACAGAGGTATATCTATACTATGAACCTTGGGTAGATTTGGTAGAAGGAAAATTGGTAGACCGATGATAGTAGAAAGAAAATAGAAGAGTAATAATATGAAGACTGAAGGAAAAATAAGTAGCAAAAAATATTTCAGGAGAATCTGAAGGAAAATGGCAAAATGATTTAGAGACTTGGTGGAACTGAAATGTTCAAAGTATAATCAAAGCAAAACAAGCATGTTATAAAGATTGGCAAAAGACTAAAAATGTAAAAACCGACACTTACTTGAAACTATTCAGTCCATTATGCTTAATATGAATGTCCCAAAGCATTTTTGGAGTGATGCTGTCCTAACATCATGTTTCCTCAACAACCGGATGCCCATGTCCATCCTTGGAAGACGGTTCCCTTTCCCAATCTTGCTTCCCACTCTATCTGTTTCCTCTTACCCCTAGAGTCTTTGGGTGTGTTTGTTTTGTTCAAAATTTAGGGCCTGGTCTAGACAAGTTAGATGCTCATGCTACTAAATGCATCTTCCTTGGATACTCCAGAACCCAAAAAAGGTATAAGTGCTATATAACCCTAACTCTCATCGATCCTCTGTGTGCTATGATGTCACTGTCTTTGAGTCCGTTCCATTATTCTCGAATACTGATGTCCCTTCTCCAACTCCTATGGTTCCACTTCCAGTTCCAGTTGAGGACCCCCTTCCTATGTTTCTTGTTCCATCTCTGTCGCTGCCTTCACCAGTGCAAGTTAATATTGAGAGGCCACCAATCACACAAGTGTATACTCACAAAAGAGCACCAGCCCCTCCTCCAGTTCAACCCTTGTCGACAGATCCTATGGCTGCACCTCCTCCTTCTGACCTCGATCTTCCTATTGCATTGCGGAAAGGTCAACGTAGTTGTACATCTCACCATATTTCTCATTATGTTTCTGCTACTCACCTTTCCGCTTTCCATCACAATTTTATATCTTTGCAATCCGTTTCCGATCCTAAGACTGTCCAAGAAGCCCTTACCTCTCCAAGGTGGCAACAACCAATGGAAGAGGAATTGTCTGCTTTGCAACACAATCACACGTGGGAACTTACCACTCTCCCTCCCGGTAAGCATGTGGTTGGATGTAAGTGGATATACACAATGAAGTATCTTCCAGATGGTAGTGTAGAACGATTAAAGGTCAGTTTAGTGACCAAAGGTTATTCTCAGTTATATGGGGTTGACTATATGAAAACATTCTCTCCTATGGCTAAGATTAGTTCAATTCGGGTAATGATTTCATTAGCAGCAATGCATGGTTGGCCTCTCTTGTAGCTTGACATAAAAAATGCCTTCTTACATGGTGATCTAGTTGAGGAAGTGTATATGAAACCACCAAGGTTTGTTGCTAAGGGGGAGGATGGTAAAGATTGTTAGACTTAAGAAGGAGATCTATGGATTGAAATAATCTCCACAAGTGTGGTTTGGTAGATTCAGTGAAGTAGTGAAGAACTTTGGCATGAAACAGTGTCAAGTAGACCATTCTGTGTTCAGCCATGACTCAGAAGATGGGAAAATCTTGTTGGTAGTGTATGTGGATGATATTGTCATAATTGGCATTGACAACAATAGAAGTTGCAAGGTCAAGGCAAGGAATTAACTTGCGCCAAAGGAAATATGTCATTGATCTACCTCCTAGAAGGTACAGGGGGTTGGTGGGAAAATTGAACCACCTAACTATTACTCGACCAGATATATCATTTATTGTAAGCATGGTGAGTCAATTTATGCAGCATCCTCGGGTTCCACATTGGGAAGCAATTCTAAGAATAATCAGGTACTGAAGAGTGCTCCAGGTCGTGGTCTAATATACAAGAGTGGAGGACCTCTTGAGATAGAAAGGTATACGGTTGTCGATTGGGCAGGATCTATGTCAGATTAAAGGTCTACTACAGGATATTGTACCTTCATTGGTGGCAATCTGGTAACTTGGAAGAGCAAAAAACAAACAGTGGTGGCAAGAAGTAGTGCAGAAGCAGAGTACAGGGCTATGGATCATACTACATGTGAACTAGTGTGGCTGAAAAATTTGTTGCAAGATATGGGGCTCTCAATTGACAGGCCCATGAGGTTGTACTATGATAATCAAGTTGTTGTATACATTTCTTCAAATCCTTTCTTTCATGAGAGAACAAAGCATATTGAAGTTGACTGCCACTTTGTACGAGAAAAAGCGATCGATGGAGTGATAAATACAACTCATGTGAGTTTATGAAACTAGTGGGCAAATTTGTTTACAAAGGGGCTGAGTCGAGAAAGAGTGGGTTACATATGTGACAAGCCGAGACTATATGATATATACTCTCTAACTTGAGGGGGAGTGTTATGATCAACAGTAGAAGGGTAGTTCAGTCATTTGTCCATCTAATTAAAGTTAATTAATGTTGAATGGTCTGTTTTGTCTGAGTTTAAGTGTGTCCCATACTTAACAAGGGACAATATTGTCTTTTGCAATCCAACACAGAGCATAAATACAAAGTGGGTCGGCTGGGTGAAATAACTTTTCTTCTCCTCAACCGAACCCTTTCTTGCTCCTTCGGTTCACAGTTGGAATGGGGTTGCTGGTTTTTTTCATAAGCTCGGTTGGGATCTGGATAGTTGTCTTAACTTCTTGGGCAAGATTTTAGGTTGTTTGCAGTAGGTGTGAATTATGTGTTTGAGATTCTCAATTTGATGGAGGCTTTGTAGCATTTCTTCTCTTCGGTGATTTTTGGTAACCTTTTCTTGTAATTTCTTTTTTCTTTTTATGAAACTATTATTTTATTTTATCTTAAAAAACTCTATAACACATCATTTTGCATCCAAAAAGTAACTCGAAAAAAAGGTGTCATGATGTAAGACTTGTATTTGGTTTTTAATGATACTTTGATGATAAATAATATATTTTTATTGTTTGTTGTAGTAGATTTAATCTTTAGGCCTCTTTTATAAACAACAATAGAAAGTAACTTTGTTAATGCTTAAAAACTCCAAAAACAGTGTCATGCTGAATACATCATTCCCCGATATTTTCTGCTTTATAAATTTCCCATTGGGCCTGGTACACTCTACAACAGGATCACTCATGCAAACTCAGCCCTCGCTGGAAAATAAACTAAATTATTTCCATCTTAAAAACCGCCTGAACGAACATCCTGAGGCTGTAGCTAATGCTTTTGTTCTTCTTACTGATAACCTAGGAGTCGAAAGACCTACTTCCCTTACCAGTTTATGACAACCGGCTCAGTTCCCTTCTACTATATTGTTCTTCCAACCAAAGGGCAGTTTTAACCCCTCCAGAAGAGCTCAAAACTCTGCCTTAAGAGAGTTTCCAACATATGTTGCACCAGAAAAGTTAAGTAAAGCATTCACACCATGATCTCTGAGAACCCCACCAATACCTGATGCTCCCATGTCTAAGCAACAACCATCAAAGTTTAATTTTATCCTTCCTCTGGAACCATCAAAACCCTAGTTATTTGATGTATATAAGCATTTTAGAGCTGAAGCCATCAACCTAATTCCATCCTAACGAAAAAGGATCCAATGGTTACCCCTTTAAATTCCTTCCCTTGTCAAAACCAAATGGGAGACCCTTACCATGATCAAGTCAAATGGGACTTACTGTAAATTATATTATGACTAAACCAATATTCATTGTCAAGCTTCTGACCATAAATCTATTGTCTATTAAACTACGACAACGAGAGTCTTCATAGAGAACATAATTTTCACATAGGTTAAACTGGTTTAAGTTCTGGTTCAAGTAATAAAAAATGCAGATAAAATAGAACTCGGCACCTGAGCAAAAAATCAAAATTAATAGCTAAGAAAGTTGAGAACAAAGATTTCAGGCAACTATAATATTAAATGTGACATTCAATTCATGAATATTCTGTTTGTGCAAAGAATTATAGTTTTATTTACTTGCCATTGCGTCATGACATAGCAAAGATGAAGCATTCAGAAAAGTATTATTTTTCAATTTTATTGAACAATATAAAATTCTACTATATTCTTCTTGAAATTCTTTCTCAGTTTCCATTAATTTCTTTAACTGCTCTGCATTATGTTGGAGAAGCAAGAAACTCTGTTCATCTGATGAAATGGCATTTTCTTTTTAAAGAGAAATAAAGAGATGTCAATGATTGAAGAAAAATTAGGTTACATGAAACGTTAAGAGTAAATAAAAAGAAACAGCAAAGTCCGGTTATTGAGAAAAAAAAAAGACGCAGGATAAAGAGATTTGCAAACTCTCTTACTGAACAGGTCACTGCTTTTCTTCAGTGATGCTCATATGATGATGGTACAATGACAAAGAAACATTACAGTTTTTGCTAGAAGGTTCGGAGTCAGTAGTTCTCATCCTCTACTGAGTCAGGTGGACGGGATTCAACAGAACCCTGAACAATACCATGGAGTTGAACCTGCATTTTTACATGCTTGAACTTGGGTCTTCAATGTAGGAGATATGCCATTAGACCATTGAAGAAAGAGATTAGTGGCAGCTAGCCATTAACTCAGACAATAAGTAATAGATAAAAGAAAAATGTCTACCCACTGACATGGAACTACCAAATAGAAGTTATGTTATGCAGTGTAAATACTCTTAGTAGAATTCAGGTCATGACATATAATTAAAGAGCTTCTGTGTTATCTAACATCATGTGATAGCATTTAGAAGAGTTTTCAGAGGTCAAAATAGAAAAAAAGGAAATATTTTTAAAGTTATTTCTCTTTCAATCTTCTAATATTATTTATAGAATCAAGTGTTTTCTTTTTTGCCAGTTTGACAGTGTACTTCGAAAATTATTATTAGCCAATTCCAAAATGTCTACTTCCCATAACTGGGAAATACTTGGACAGTGCAGAGAACTAACATTATGATCATTAATGAAAATAACATAATGGAAGACTTGATCATTACAAAACATAAGCAAAGTTGTTAAGGATACCTTGTATGGATATCTTTAATTTCTGCTCTCAGGAGTTTAAGTTGGTCATGCACCCATTCATGATTTATTCCAATCCACTGTTCCATCTGCGCAACCCCAGAAGGGGTCCAGTATCTAGCTATTGAAATATTATTGGCAGAAGAAGTTACATGACTAGAAAGAACTGCAAAGCTAAAAGTAACTAGCCTTTCTAGCAGTTCTCTTTCATTTCTAATAAATAACTCAATCCACAGTTTTAGTTGCTCATCTTCAACACCATCTAAGCTTTCTGTATTGTGATGTCTGAAGTTATGTATATCTGCCTTCAGCTCAGACAGTATTAAACGTCTACAGATAACATTGAGAATGTGCATCTGGCGGGAATGAATCTTGTGTATAAATTTTGGGGCACATGACAAAGTACTTTCTGATGGGAAGTTTGCATGGCATGCCACAAGGCAACTTGAGATCCATTTAGTCAATACACGTTCAACATATTTTGGTGCTGCTTGCTTGAAACCTGACAATGCTTCTATAGCATCCCATAGAACCAATGGCTTATCTATATACTCATATTTCTTTAAAGACCACAAAATGTTAGCCTCCCAACAGGCCAGTTCCTTTCCCAAGAAACCAGACAGACCTTCAGTTCCAATATCAGGGTATGTGTCCAATGAAACTTCAACCTGCTGTCCTCCAATCCAGAAGAACTCAACAGCAGCCTTTTGAGTTCTGTAAATATTTCAATAGATTCAAGAATTCAAGTGAGCAATAGACACATGTAAGTAAACCTAGAGTTGTTTTTTGAGTATATAATATGTTTTATATAAAGAGAATGCAATGATGCTTTTGGTAATATACCCAAGCAAGATAATAGAAATATTAGCATATACACCAGACTAAAATATCTGATTTATCCTACTCAAGCAGCACAGATTTGGTAACGTATTCTTGCAATATTCTCACCTTGCCTGATACATTGGATCCAGAAGATCAGCATCAAAGCTTCGAGCCTGAACAATCAAGTACACAATTAATTGCTTCTTAAAACCATGATAAATAACAGCATAAGCTTGAAAATAAGGAGCAACTATTATATCCCACAGTAGTGCCAATACCAAATACTACTTCTGCCCTTTTGCTAACAATTATAATGAAGAATACAAACAATTTTAGAAATAAGAGTAAATCGACATGTTCTTGTTAAAGTTCATGCACATGAAAAAAAAAAACTCTTTATTAATCTTCATCCTCTTTATAATAATCATCTAAGAAAAGGTAAAAAATTTCACAACATATTGGGCCGTATCAGCCGATACCTATCATTTCTGTGGGAGCCAGATGCATGAAACACAACGAAACCTTGGTTTCATTTTTTTTTTGTCTATATAAGTCCAATACAGGCCCATGTCGGGTATGTATCAGGTCATTTTGGATCTATATCAGCCAATATGAACCCAATATAGGCCGACACTATGTATGTGTCGGCCGATACATTCCAATTTTTTTATTATGACAAGACTATTCCCTTTCTCTCTCTAACAACTCCTATAATTATTCCCTATAACCTTTATAAATACTCTCCCCTCTCTTCATAACTTTTATTTAATGCTACATTCCTTAAACTATCTCCTTTATTTAATACTACATTTGAGCAATAGCCAAATTCCAATTTGAATTAATCAATGCCATTAAACATGCCTAAAACTACAAGTGGAGGATTTGAACCCTAGTCATTAGTTTGTAACTACCGTACACCACTACACCATACCGTTGTTGTTTGTCATAAACATGCATTTTGATTCTTAAGAAAAACTGTCTTCTTATGGAATGTTTGATAATAAATGCTAAAATTGATTATTAAAATTTATATACTAAAAAGAAGTAATACAAATTATATTCATGTTATGAAAATTAAGGTATATACATATAAATCTTAATTCTTCCATCATTTTTCAACATTTATCATTTGTCTTCTGATGCATCACAATTTATATAAAACATTAAAGTATGATTTTTTATGTTTATGTAACCCATTTATAGTCATATAAAAATTATATTTTTTTGATAAATGAATAATGATTTTATTAATAAAATAAGGAAGTATACATTCACCCTAAGACGAGGCATGAGATGTTACCTCCCTTAAAGATGAGAACATAAGCATACTCTTAACAGGACACAATCATAAGGTTGCCCAAAATAATTCAACCCTTGAGACCCCTTGTTTAGCCAAAGAATTAGTCATAGCATCCACTGATCTGCTAACCCACTGAAAACTAACTAGCATGTTCCTTGTGAGCCAATTAACTTTCTTGTGAAGATCCTTGTAGCCCCAAAAGATTGTTTCTGGATTCAACAGCCAGCCCACTACCACCTAAGAGTCAAATTTGATAGCCCTTAACTATCAAATTTTCCACTCCTAGTTGGTTGGCAACCTCTATTCCCTTTTACTACAACCAGTATATTGGCCCTTGTAGAATCAACAACTCCCACTGGACCCAAAAATAGGGATAGAATGTTGCTGTCCTTGTCTCTTAAGACCTTCCTATCTCTGAAGGTCCTGGATTACCTTGACAGCTCCCATCAAAATTCAGCTTTACCACACCCTCTGTAGGAGGTCTCCAAACTGCTTGTAATCTATTCTTTTTGGATGAGGTGGAGGCCACCTCTATAAAAATTTTCCAAAGATCATCAAAGGAGTAATCCCTAAACAAATCTGAAGTTTCAGCCAAAGAATTGCCCTTCAAAAGATACATTCCTTCACTTCTTCAATGCTTCTTTCCTTTTCTTGGAATATTCTAGCATTCCTCCTCTCCTCTCAAATAATCCACAAAGTTGCTGCTCTGATGCACTTCCACATTAGTTTCCCTCTCTTAGAACAAAGGGACTTGAAGAAAGAAGCACAAGTGAAGGAGCCATTTGGAGTTAAGAGTCCAAATTCATCTATCGAGTTGAAAGATGTCTAAACAAATAGAGCCCAGAAGAAGTAGAAGCTCAGAAACACAAGCAAGTCCTTCATCCTTTAAACCTCTACAAAACCCAAATTCCCAATTTAGAAACAAAGGGAGAACTGGGGTCAAAAGAAACCCTGAAACTAGTATCTTTTTAAAAAGGGAGATAGAGTAGAGAGAGAGGAAACAATCTTTTAGAGGTTGAGTGCCCATCCAAATATCTTCCCAAAAAAGAACAAAATTACTAGAGCAAATGGCATACCTTACAAAGGTAAGGAATTTCAGAACAGTGCCAAAAATTGCCTCCCAAGGTGTTGTGAGAAAAGCTCATCGAGATATCCATGAATACTAGCCACCACCTCATGCCATAACCTCTCTCTTTCCAATGTCCACCTCCAAAGCCACTTGCCTAGAAGAGCTCCATTCTTATTGACTAACTTCCCTAGCCCTACCCCCCCCCCTTCTTTTTTATTTCAGCTCACCACTTCCCATTTGAATTTCGTCATGTATTCATGCATGTCTTGATTTTTCATTTGTATCCATGCATATCCCGATACGTTTCTCAAAATTGCTTTACCGATACATCTTGCATTTCTGATACTTTGGACTTTGATCTAAGCCTTGTCCCAACTATATAGGTCAGCTATCTTCATCTTTCTCATGATTGATCTTGTTTTTTTCTTTTTCTTTTCAATAAATAGCTGAATGAATTTCATTAAAATGATCACCCAACAGCTCACCAAGATTACACAATATCTCTCTATAAATGGAGCTATAAAACAATACAAATGAGAACAAACATTTACAAATTACAATCCAATACAGGCAACTCCATTCTAGGTGTTCCCTCCAAACTCTAGCTCTTGACAATAAGGCTGCCCACAAATTAGCATTACTAGGAACCCATTTGAACAAGGAGTTCAAAGTGGAACCTAGAGAATTATTGATTGATAGAAAAAGAGAAAGGAGAAAGAATAGAACTTGGGAGCCAAAAAACATGTGGCCATGGTGGGTCAAACATTAATTTATTATATATAAGGTGACTGCTAACAGCAATAAAGTACAAGAATGCCCCTATTTAAGGAGAACGTGACATAGCATGCTACCTGACTTAACTTGAGACATCATGTGACAAACATGTGACCACTACAACACTCTCCCTCAAGTTGGGTCATACAAATGAATGAAGCTTGCCTTGTCACATAACTCATTGTGCCATGAAACAACAGCAAGTTGCTCCTTTGAGTTGACATAGGGTGTTGTACATGCTTCACCCCTCTCACGTTTCGCTTATAAAATACTTATCAACCTCAATGTGTTTAGTCCTATCATGGAGAACCGGCTTTGTAGCTATGTTGATGGTTTCTTTGTTGTCACAATAGAGTGACATAGGACTATCCACAGTAAAGCCCAATTCTCCCATCATGTTTTTGATCTAAAGAACTTTGGTCAGCCCATGAGTCATGGCTCTATGTTCAGCTTCAGCACTGCATCTTGCAACCCACACTTCGCTTTCTGCTTGTCCATGTAACTAGTGGATTTTCTGTCACCCATAGATGATATCCGGCCCAATTAGCATCAATGTATATTTCCACTTTCATATGGTTATGTTTCTTGAACAAGAGACCAGCCCCTGGATACTTTTTTAGATACCAATGGACCCTTTCTGCAGCCTTAAGATGAGCAACCTTAGGAGAGTACATGAACTGAGAATCCCCCACTACATACACAAATATCAAGCTGAGTCATAGACAAACGTAATAACCTTCCTACTAATAACAAAATTGTTTAACATTCTCTAGAGGCTAGCTATCACAATCACTAAGTCTATGGTTAGCATCAATGAGTGTATCAGCTGGCTTTGCCCCCAATTTCCCAGTATCCTTTAAAAGGTCCAGGGTCTATTTCCTTTGAGAAATGAAGACACCTTTCTTTAAAGAAGCAATCTCAATTCCAAGGAAATAATTAAAAGGCCCTAGATCCATCATCTTTTTTTACCAGCAAAAAGATGTTTTATTAATTTAGATAAAAGAAAACTATAGGCTTTAATGACAAGAATGCCATCCCCATTAACAATAACTTGATTACAAAGAAGCCCAGTAAAGATGCTGCCTTGCAGCGCCTTGCACCTCCACCTGTCTATAGCCCAGCTGCTTTACAAGCCGAAGACCCTATAGCAATGCCAACATTTCAGCCTTCAAAGAATTAGCAACCCCAACTGGCCCTGAATTCCTGCCATGCCCAGGTTGCCCAAGGAGCTTCCATCAAAGTTCAGTTTAACATTGTTACCTTCTTGGGGTTTATGTTCCACTCTTATTTTTCTTTTTCTCTAGTAGATTGTGCTACCTCATTCCATGCTCTTAGAATGCAATTCTGAAAGCAGTCCAATGTCTTAACCCATAAACCTTCACTTTTGTACTGTTTAATCCGATGAAACTGATTATAATAAACCTGCTGAATATTTAGACTCTAGCACAGATTTGTTTGCCCTTGCCTCAAGGGGATTGATATAAATTGACGCATAGAATTAAGATAGCCAGTAATGTGTTTGCGAAAGAAACAAAGAGATTAAAAGTTTCACGTGCTTGAATTGTTGACTGCATAAACATGTATTACATCTTATATTTCATTTTATTTGTTCATTTCACTTTGAATATCCATTATATATATTCAAATTTGAGCTAATAGGCCTTTTAAAACATTAAATTTAAAATATATGTATTTTATAAAATAATACTACTTTTAATATTAAAAGGTCCATAAATTTCTAATATTTCCAATGGCATATTTCCATTTCAATGAATACTGCCATGAAATTTTATTGGAATCGACATATTCTCCAGTGGACACTATTGATACCATGTGGACTACAAGAGAGTATTATAACATAAGCTGGTGACAATATTGTGGATATGCAAGTAGCAATTTCTTTTATCAATAACAGAAAGCAATTTTACTAAATAAAGAGTAAGGACAATAAAGTACAAAGATGAATAAGGGGAGAGATTACCACCATGAGTGATGCAGTAGGGTTGGAACAAATTAACACAAGACAGGAAGAGAGAGAAAGAGAGAGTAGAAAGGGTAGAGAAAGAGAAAAAGGGAGAGAAATCCCAAGGAATCACTCCAAGGGGCCCTAGAATCACTCTAGGGTTTGTAGGAATCACTCCGTACAGCAAGATAACTCTTAAGAAATCTTCATTCATTCATTACCCTCAAAAGGAAGAGAATACATCTATTTAGAGAGACTTGTGTGGCACGGAACACTGTTCACCATAATTACAAAAAATGCCACTCTTTGTCTTGTGCATCAAGAAACACAATAACTTTCTATCTACTAATGCAAATAAACTGAAAATTGAAAGACAAACACTACTAAGCTATAAGAACAAGATGCTATAGCCCAAGTCCACATTGGGCTGTTCAAATGCTATAGCCCAAGTCCCAAGAGTCTTCTCCATGCCAAATCAGAACCTGTTTGTTGGCCTTCTTACGAGAATAGGTCTTATAATGCATGGACCGATCCCCATCATCTCTCCCTAACTTGAAAGAACTCGACCCTGGTGAGTTAAGGGCATGATACTGCTCATAAAGCTCTGGATTAAGATGATACACGTTTTCAGCTGTAATCCATGAACATTCTAAAAGAGGTAGATTCTTCCACTTTACAAGAAACTTTTGGTAACCCCCACTTGTTGTAGAAATCAACTTCACATCAAGGATATCTTCAGGCACATTAGTATGTGGAACCAAAGGTAGCTTAGGCAATGGGACTATGGGACAATCACTATGGCCATGATATGCACTTAGCTCTTCAACATTGAAGATTGGGCTAATTCCCATTTCGCTTGGCAGCTCTAGGACATAAGCATTAGAACTGATTTTCTTAGTGATCTTATATGGACCTGCACTCTTGGAGTGAAGCTTCTTATAAAAGCCCTTAGTAAAGCGTTCAGGGCGTATACGCACCATAACCATATCATCACTGCAAAGAGCAATCTTGCACTTAACTTCATCATGGATTTCTCTCATGTGGCAAAGAAAAGCCTTCAGCCTCTATGCTAGACCTAGCTTCTTGTGGCAAAGACACTAAATCAATAGGCCTCTTAGGCTGAATTCCAGTAACCATCTCAAAGGGACTTCTTCTAGTTGACCTGTTAATTGAACTATTGTAAGCAAATTCAGCCATAGGTAGAACGAGATCCCACCTGCAAGTATGGTTACCAACTAAGCAACGTAGCAAATCACCGAGGCTCCTATTAACTACCTCAATTTGGCCATCAGTCTGAGGATGGAAAGAAGATGAGAACTTCAGCTTTGTATTGAGAAGTTTCCAAAGTGTCTTCCAAATGTAACTCATAAACTTAGCATGGCAATCAGAAACAATAGTAATAGGAACACCATGTAAACGACCAATTTCCCTAAAGAATAAGCTTGCCAGATGTGAGGCATCCAATGTCTTACTGCAAGGAATAAAGGGGACCATTTTTGAGAACCTATCTACCACAACATAAATTGAATCATGACCCCTTATCATCTTGGGAAGACCTAGGACAAAATCCATAGAGAGATCTTGCCAAGGCTCATGCGGAATTGGTAAAGGGGTGTACAACCCTGTATGTTTCTTTCTCCCTTATGCCAATTGACAAACTCTGCACTGTTTGATCACACATTCAATATCAGACTTAAGGCTAGGCCAATAAAAGTGATCTTCTACCATAGCAATGGTCTTGTCCCAACCAAAATACCCAGCAATTCCACCTGCACGTAACTCCCATATAACATAACCATGTAGTGAGGTGTTAGGAACACACAAGCAAGTTTCCTTGAATAAATAACCATCAGGGATAGAAAAACAAGGATATTCAGATTGCTGTCCAAGTTGTAAAGAACCATAAATGATGCTGAAATCCTTGCAACCATCACAATCTTGCTTCAAATGATTGAACCCCACAACCTGTACAGACATAGAATGAAGTATATACACCATTTGGCTCAATGCATCGGCTACTCGGTTCTCGGCACCAGCTGTATGCTTAATCACAAAGTTATATTCTGCTAAAGATTCAGCCCATTTCTGATGTCGACTACTAAGATGCTTCTAGGATTTGAGATATTTGAGTGCCTCAT
Source organism: Nelumbo lutea (assembly GCF_056320005.1). NCBI lineage: Eukaryota > Viridiplantae > Streptophyta > Magnoliopsida > Proteales > Nelumbonaceae > Nelumbo > Nelumbo lutea. The sequence goes on along the minus strand of NC_142686.1, from coordinate 26,180,999 downwards.
GATCTGAATACAAAACAAACTCTTGAGTAATTAAATAATCACGCCAATGTCAAAGACATTGCACCACAGCAAAGAATTCTTTGTCATATGTGGAGAACTTTTGTCTAGCTTCATTAAGTTTTTCACTGTGAAAAGCTATAGGATGTCCTTCTTGCATAAGCACACCACCTATTCCAACTTGGGAAGCATCACAAAACACCTCAAAGATCTTTGAAAAGTTGGGCAAATGTAACATTGGGGTCTCAGTCACCCTTTGCTTGGTAGTCAGTCTCAAAGGCTTTAGTTGCAGCCTTAGACCAAACAAATTCCCCCTTTTTCATAGCTCCTATAATTGGTGCCATAGTAGTGCTGAAATTCCTTATGAAACGCCTATAAAAAGTAGCCAATCCATGAAAGCTTCTCACTTCATGGATGTTAGTGGGAGTGGGCCAATCAAGTATAGCTTTCACCTTGTCAGGATCAGCCTTCACACCTTCAGAGGATAAAAAAAAAAATCCTAAAAAGATAGCAATAGGTGTCATAAAAGAGCAATTCTTTAAGTTGATGTAGAATTTTTCCTGGCATAAAACTCTCATCACTTGACGTAAATGGTCAAGATGATCATTAGGAGTATGACTGTATAAAAGAATGTCATCAAAGTAAACAACCAAGAAACAACCAATAAAAGAAATGAAGTACCTGAGTCATAACTCTCATGAAAGTGCCAGGAGCATTAGTTAAGCCAAAAGGCATAACCAGACAATCATAGAGGCCATCCTTTGTCATAAAAGCAGTTTTCCATTCATCTCCAAGTCGAATCCTAATTTGGTGTTATCCACTTCTAAGATCAATTTTAGAGAAAATAGTAGCTCCACACATCATATCCAGCATGTCATCTAAGCGTGGAATAGGGAACCGGTACTTGATTGTAATCTTGTTGATGGCTCTACTATCTACGCACATCCTCCATGAGCCATCCTTCTTGGGAGTGAGTAGAGCCAATAAAACACATGGGTTGAGACTCTCTCTAATGAAGCCCTTCTTCAATATATCATCCACTTGCCTCTTCAACTCAACATGTTCTATGGGACTCATCCGGTGTGCAGACAAATTAGGTACTTGAGACTCGGGAATCAAGTCTATTGCATGTTGGACATCACGTAGAGGTGGTAATTCATTAGACAACTCTTTCGGAATCAAATCTGAAAAACCAACCAACAAGTCTTCAACCTCTTTTGGCACCTTTAAAATAGGGGCATGTGCTGGTTTATTCACTTCTTTCACTATTAGGGCATAAACAAGGCATGGGCCTTTGCTCTCCTCCTCAATTTGCTTCTTGGACAGCAAAAGAGGTTGCTTCTTTTATTCAACTACTTGTTTTTGGGCTGGAGCTGCCTTTTGAGGGGCCTTAGTTCGCTTCTTGATCTCATCAGGTGACATAGGTTTAATAACAATTCTCTTTCCATTAAATAGAGAGTAATATGTATTCTCTTTCCCACAATGGTATACATCCCTATCTTAAAACCATGGTCGGCCTAACAGAATATGTGTAACATTCATAGGAACAACATCACACCAAATATCATCAACATAAGACCCAAAGGAAATAGAAACAAGAGACCTTTGTTCTACCTGAAGTATCTTGTTTAACCAAGCAATCTTGTATGATTGAGGATGAGGTTGTGCAACTAAATTGAGCCCTTCAACAGTTGTTGCAGAAACCACATTCATGCTGCTACCACCATCAAATATCAGCTTGCAAAGTCTGTCTCCGCTCTTGACATTGAAATGCATAGTGGCCCTTTCCACCACACTTGAAACAAGTATTTTCTGTTGTTCCCCTTTTATTAGCATCAATCATGATGTTCTTCCCCTTGTTATCAGCTCCTTGATACTTGGAACCATTAGACCTTACTAAAACTGCATTATGAGATGTAGGACTAGTGACTCTACCCTCATCTAAACTCTTACATGTTGCTGCCTCCACAGCTTGAATACCAAACCTCCTACTATTCACTTGCTTCAAGCTCTTCTTTATTTTAAGAGCCATCTGAAAAGCATCATCCACATCATAAACTCGTGCAGACATCATTTCCCTTTGAATATCAGCCCTTAAACCATTCCGAAATCGGGCTAAATTTTGTGCTTCTCACTTTCTGTAGACTGACATTTAATAGTAAGCTCACCAAACTTCTGCATGTACTCAGACACAGATAAGATGCCTTGCCTCAATGTCATCATCTCATCATGAAGAGCATCTTGGAAGTCATTAGGCAAATATTTCTCCTCCAAGTAATGCTTCATATCTTCCCAATGGGTGATAGGACGCTTACTCATATTCTGTAATCTATTCTCCACACTCAACCAGACTTTGTCATGGCCTACAAGTTTAAGTTTAGCAAATCTAACCCGTCTTTCATCCGACATATCAAACCAATCAAAGTATTCCTCGTGTATTGATATCACCTCTAAAACTAGGAACTTCTATCTTCACTTTACTAGTAATGTCATCTCGATGGTCATCTATATTAGTCTTAGAATGCTCCACCAACTCATCATAGAAATCATTTAAAGTACCTTGAGTTTGTAGAGTTTGAGACCTTAGGGGCTTGATGGCAGTCCTTAATGGGTGGTTCACATGTGGACCAGTAAGGTTATTGGTGTTAGAATCCTCTACTTCAGCTCTTCCGTGTAGAACACTGGTGCTGTTTTTCTCTTCTTGTTCTTCCAATCAACACTTCTACTTGAGCTTCTACGGTGTCCACTCGATTAATAAGTGCAAGCAGCAACTCTTCTTTAGCTTGTTCGCTTAATCTTCCTCTCATGTTTCTACCATGGTAATGAGCCATTTGAAAACCTAATACTCTGATACCAAAACTCATGCAGTAGGGTTGGAACAAATTAACACAAGACAGAAAAAGAGAGGAAGAGAGAGTAGAAAGGGTAGAGAAAGAGAAAAAGGGAGAGAAATCCCAAGGAATCACTCCAAGGGGTCCTACAATCACTCTAGGGTTTGTAGGAATCACTCCATACAGCAAGAGAGCTCTTAAGAAATCTTCATTCATTCATTACCCTTAAAAGAAAGAGAATACATCTATTTATAGAGTGACTTATGTGGCACGGAACACTGTTCACCATAATTACAAAAAGTGTCACTCTTTGTCTTGTACATCAAGAAACACAATAATTTTCTATCTACTAATGCAAATAAACTGAAAATTGAAAGGCAAGCACTACTAAGCTATAGGAACAAGATGCTATAGCCCAAGTCCACATTGGGCTGGTCAAAATGACGAAAATACCCCTGACCAGATCAGTCCAAGTCCCAAGAGTCTTCTCCATGCCAAATCAGAACCTGTTTGTTGGCCTTCTTCTTACAAGAATAGGTCTTATAATGCATGGACCGATCCCCATCAATGAGCCAGCTTGATATTCTTTAGAAAGATGTAGTTAAATATTAGTTTTTGTTTTTATAATAGATTATTTGGTAGATCTATTAGAAAAATTTGCATTTTCTACGAGTCTAAATTTTGCTTGAACTCATTCTATAATGTAGCTTTGACTATTAAGGTACAGAACAACTTCACAACCTATTATTTAGCCTATAACCTTAGTTTATTAGTTGTGTTTAATGAATTGGAACAAGATAATAACTTCAAAAAGTGTACCAACGCTTCTTTTATCATTTCATAAAATATCATTCTATATTTTTGCATATTTCACAATGTTTCCTCCATGTCTATGATTTTTACACAAGGTTTTGAAATCCGGATTGGTCAAGACAGCCGGACCGGTTGACTCGGGAACCATCCAGGCAACCAGCTATTTTCATCCTAAAACCATTCCTGGGCCAAAACTGCTGACTTGATAAGCAACCCGCTGACCTGGGTGGTCAAATTATCGACCAATCAACCCGGACAACGGTTTTTGGTCGTTTTTATTTTAATTATTTTTTTTATTATTTTAAATCTGAATGGGCGAACCGCTGACCCGGAAACTGGTGGCCAAACTGGTTCCAGTTCTAGGTCGATTTCTAAAACATTATTTTTACAACACTTACATACGATATTTCTAACATTTCCAACATGTTTCCTATATTTGGGTGATCGACATTTCCACCGAAACCAACATTTTAAACCTTGAAACGAATCTTGCATTGTCCAACCAAGAAACACCACCAACACCAACTGACAGTTATATGATAATTACAATTTTGTTAATAACAGTATTGACAAAGTTTCTAGAAGTAAGATTTTCATACCACAGCAACCGCCAAGTTTCCAGGAGATATTGCTAGACCAAAACATGAATCGTATACAAGTGGATGCTGCAAATAAGCTCAATGAATAAAAAGTAAATAAGGAAATGCAAAATTAGAAAAAGACCAAGAGGTATCATATCATACATCAAAAGAGCTTTTCAGGCCAAAAGAATTCGAAGGAATAGGCACTTCATGCAGGGAGTTCCCATGTAAAATCCAGCTGTGCATGGAATTATCCTATCATCATCATCAACACAGGACCAACTCTAAGTAATGGCAGAATTGGCTAAAAGAACCCTCTAAGCAATGGAAAAATAAAATGGAATATGGAACATGACAGATTAATGCCATTCTTTTGGTAATAACATTGCACATTAATGCAATCAACATGTTGATACACACAAGATGTATAGAGAAATAGCAAGACGAATAAAAGATAACATAAGAGAAAACTTCAGAACAACAATCATCAAGATAGTAAAAATTAACCCTTTCTTAATACCTGGCCACAGCTGTACAAACAACGACCATCAAATGCCCAAGCTATACCAGTAACCTGTTATAAGATCATAAAACATGTGAAAATCATCGATAGGTGACAAAAGTAGAACCTCACTACTGTTGACTTACAATATGTTCATGGGCACCATATGAACCAAACTTCTGGAACTTGTGGCTGGATATGCCACACCTCCATACTTCCAATGATCCTGATCCTTTTCCAATTGCCAGGAGCATTTCATCCAGGGTTTGTATGGGAACAATTACTGACAGTACCGACACTGGGACTGGAGAAGTGTTTAACACCTATTTAAACAAATACAGATGTCAACTACCCTTCTAATATCAATTGAATGAAACCAACAATGCATATATAGAAAATAATACCACCTCCTTCAGCAAGGAAAAGCAAGCACAACTAACTTCTGATGATTTGAGCAATCTACCAGTATCTCCAAGCCAGATCTTAACACTGACAATAAAACAAAAGGGAAAAAAAGAAACACAAAATGTTAAATGCTTTCCTGAAAAGTGTCAGAATTTGATTTCTAATTTCTATTAGTAGAACCTTCCATTAATGCTATCCAATGGATACAAAACTTGCCACCAACCTAAGTTTCAGTATCTGGTCAACGCTCTGAAGGAGCATTTCATTTTTCCCCAAACCACAGAAGTGCAATGCAATAGGTTATCAAAAATCTTATCCGATGAATTAAAAAGGGTAAAGATGATGTAAATTTTCAGATTTATCAAGGATAACTTACGGACCACAACTGCAAATTATATTTAGAATCAAACTTCCAAAAACATCGGTATATGACAGTACACGTGGAATAATAATGTAGTCGCTGATAAAAGTAATTTTTCTTGGCAAACCAGCTAACTAGCCAGGTTTGCTTTCTTTTCTCCATATAAATCATTAACACATATCATTAGGTATGTTTTGGGATAACAATAAGTTATTTTTTTCTATTCCAGGTCTTACCCATAAGGAGTCTAGAGTTTATATCTGCTACTATAGCTGGGGAGATTACAATCACAGAATCAACCAGCTAACTAGCCAGGTTTGCTTTGTTTTCTCCATATAAATCATTAATGCATATCATTAGGTATTTTTGGGATAACAATAAGTTGTTTTTTTCTATTCCAGGTCTTACCCATAAGGAGTCTAGAGTTTATATCTGCTACTATAGCTGGGGAGATTACAATCACAGAAGCAACACTTGTAAAACAAGTAATGTATACAACACTTTGTATGTCATAACTCATAATACCAGTAATACCATAATGGTCCTGCTTTCTTCAGTAAGGTTCAGACTTTCCTTCCCACACATTTAAGCTCTGATATTCTGTTGTCCATATTAATATACTTAAAACTCGTGATAGTTTCTTGTTCTGTGTACTGCCTTAGACATTTGTACAAAGAAATAAATCAAATGAAGGGAAGATAATGAGCTGAAATTCTTTCCATTGTTCCTGTATGATGTCATGATGCAGCTTAAATCCATACAAAGGAAAGTGTTGGTCAATGATGGCCGGGGTCATGTCAGCAATAGCTGCAATCAATAGGACATGCTGGAACATTGTTATTAACTGGGGGCTGCATATAATTCTAACACCTGTTAGTTAGGAGGCAAGTTCCTAATTCCACACAGAAGTATATTTTGAAGCCTTGGTAAGTAAGATAGAAGCCTAATAGGAATTAATTATTTGCATTACTAATGTTCAAATTCCACACATTAATGTTCAAATGAAATTTATTTTGTATTTTACCATTGGCAATTTCAAACTCTACTAACTCCAGATGATTAATGATTAATTTCTTGCCAGATTCACTACAAGGTAGAAAAGTAGAGTTCCAGTGACTTCTACCCCTAATTTGTACATCACTACCACATTTTTTTGGCCAATAACTGTGCATTTCATTAATGGAGAAAATATGCAATGATTACAATATAATAATATAGTCAATGACAGAGGAACCCTCTTATAGCTCCCCAAAAATCTTTCTTTTTCTTACAACTGCACCCAAAATAGAAGATCTCTTCCCACCCTTTTGTTTGACTAAAGCATCAGGCCAAGGAATTAGAACTACTTTTGACCCATTGTATCATCACTTCCATGTATTTTATCAGCCATCTGACCTTCCTCTCATTGCTGCAGTTCCAGATCTTTGCCTCCCTTCTCTGTAACCAGTCCATTACCAATTTGGAGTCTCCTTCAATAGTTAGTTTTCTAAGAATCAAAAGTCTTGCCCTTCGCACTCCTTTGCAATTTTCATCCATAGGCAGTTTTTGCTTATATATAGATACATTGAATTGACAAGCTATGGCAGCACAATATCATTCTCCTGCATCCACTTGGCATAATGTGGATCTATAACTTCTGGCTATACAACATCACTAATAATATAACTAAGCTTACCAAAAGAACCAATGCATTCAAGTTCTCCCCAGTACTGCTTCTAACAAGATTATAATCAAAACCTTGATTGAACTCACTTCCTATCCACAGATCTCAAAAATATCAAATCAATTCACTTGATCTACAGTCAAGATTCCTTGATTGTATACAGTGAAAACCAACCCTCCGATGGTTGAGTGCCACTTCAAGAACTACTTCTAAGGCTCCATTTGGTTTGTGGGATGGGGATGGGAAAAGGGGAATATTCTAAAAATATTCCTTTTTCCTTTATTTGTTTTGAGGGAAATAAAGTGGATGGTATGAAAAATACCTGGGATGTGGGATACCAAAACTGAGTAGGCGGGATCGCACTAAAACAATGCGACCCTGGTGAGAAAACTTTACTAAGAAAATTTATTAGGTCTTTTCAGAAAAGAGCCTCAAAAGACTCTTCTTCTTTGACCTCAACCCGTTCCAACAGTCAGATCTTCTTCTACTTCCATTGTTTATCCTGCTGTTTTGTTTTTTGTCCATTCTTCCTTCTTCCCCATCATTTTTCTTCAATTTCCAACAAAAGTTTGGCTGGAGTTAAACTCCTTTCTTCTCCGGTGACCTCCACTAGCCTTTGTTTTCATTTTTCCCGTTGATGTGTGTAGGATTTCCATCTGCAAAATTAATAAAATACACATTGGATTCCTAGATCCAACATTTTTATCCCTTTTTTTTTGCAGATTGAAGCCAAATCCACCATCATGTTTGTTGAATAAGCTAGTCTTACTTTAGTTTAGTGCCACAAGGCTGGCGCCGCCAACTGATGTTCTTCTCTCCAAAACCTTTTTTCTCTTTTCTCTCTTCTCTCTTCTCCCTCCTCTTCTCTCACTATTCTGAGATCCTTTTCTTTCTTCAGCTGCCCTCTTTGCCCATTCGTGATCAAATGAAAGAAAAGGAACTTCTGGTTGACGTGAGGAGGCTTGCTGTGTGATTCTTCCTCTACCCTCTAGGTCGTGGGCCCAGAAAACACCAAGGAGGGAAGCCAAATGCTGTGAAAGGTATTTTTATCCTTTTCTCCTCAACTTTGTGGATCGAATTGATCCTTCTGTACCCAGGTGAGTGGGTTATGCGGGTCTAATGACCGGTGACTGTTGTGAGTGTTGCTACGGGAGGTGGTAATTCCTTCAAGAGGAGTGACTTTTCTTTATCAGTAACAAGAAACTTTATTAATGATATGAACCTATGTGAAACTTAAGGTACAAAAAGGGGAGGTAAAATGTCTTAACTCCCCACCAATAGAATACAAAAAAAGAAACTCAAAAGTTAGCCCAAAAAATGGATTCCCTATTCACTCCTTGCTTGGCTAACCCATAAGCAAATGATTTAGCAGTCCTTTTCACCCAGCTGTAATGCAACACAATATCCCTACTCAGCCATTAAAATTTTTCTTTTCATTGTTATAACTCCACAAACCGCTGTCTTCTTCCTTTAGCCACCTAATCACCACCTCCAAGTCACCTTCAAGGACCAAACATTTGATGTTCAGCTCCCTTGCTCTTTAGATACCTTCCAGGGCTGCAAGAATCTCAGCCCTAAGAGAGTCTCCTTCTCCAATTGGGCCTGAGAACATAGCAATGATAGCCCCATCCTCATTCCTGAACACTCCCCCAATCCCAAAAGGCCCTAGGTTCCTTAAGTAGCTACCATCAAAATTCAGTTTTATGAACCCAGAGGGAGGAGGGGACCAAGAAGGACAACAAGTCCTCTTACATAGGGCAGAGGAAGCTATCACTTTCCAATTTCTTACCAAATCAGCCACAGAATAATCTGAGAACAGCTCCATGGTTTTCGGCCAATGGGCTACCCTTAACAGTATTAGATCTAATATGTTTTCCAGGGTTCTTTCGTTGTCTGAAAATATTCGTAAGTTGGTGACAAGGATTAAAATCAGACCAAAATAAGAAGTCGGGATACACGTTGTTAGAAATCTAGACATACTCAGGATACATATTGGGAACTTCATGGGAAGCCAAAGTGGGCGAAGGAGCTGAGTAAAAAATCAGACCAAAATAAGAAGTCGGGACAGAAAGGTCAAAAGAAGTTTAATGCAACAAACTTAGCCTCTCAGGAGCATCAATCATCAACCACTACCATGATACCTTTCATGACTGATCCCAGGGAAGATACAATTAATTCTTTCCGTGACCATTTGGAGCTGTATGGGAGGGCAATCCGCCAGATGGACTCTGCTTCTCCCCCCTCAACTTCCTTTCTGTCTACATCAGGTAATGGTAATTCTGCCACAACTTTCCACGTGTCCTCACATCCTTCAAACTCTCCTTGGATAATAGATTCTGGAGCCTCGAACCATATGACGGGTCAAGGAACCATCTCCCTTGACAAGGTGAGCCTCGAAACACATCTTATCATCTATCATCTGGTCGAGACAAGGTGAAACTTGTTGATGGTTCTTTCTCCACCATAGTTGGTCAAGGAATCATCTCCCTTCTTCTTGGACTCACCCTTTCTTATGTACTATATGTTCCAAAACTAGCTATAAACTTGTTCTCTATTAGTAGTATAAGAAATTCGTTAAATTGCTCAATAACCTTTTTCCCTTCCTCTTGTGTGATACAGGATTTGGTATCGGGAAAGATGATTGATAGAGGTTGTATGGTGGATGGTCTTTACATGCTAGATAATAAAGCTAGTCTTGCGGCTATTGAGTCTAAGAGTCTGCCTACTAAGAGTCAAGTCCATTTATGGCATAGTCATTTGGGTCATTAATCTTTTGAATCGTTCAAAGTTTTGTTACTAGATTTATTTAAGTCAATGTCAATGTCAGATTTCACATATCAAACTTGTCAATTGAGCAAACATTGTAGATATAATTTTACTTCAAGGAATAATAAATCTGATTTTCCATTCCATATTGTTTATTATGATGTTTGGGGTCCTGTTACTTTAGGTCCCCAATTTGAGGTGAAGGATCTTGCACTTTAAAAACACTGTAGTCACCCAATCTGTGATTTGGATCAATGTGAAAGTAAGTTGGCTTAACCCCTAGTTTTCCCAGTGATTTAAAAGACACGCCTCAGGTGTGCCTAGGTGCATAGAGGTCCTAGGCACACTTCTTTCAAAAGGCATGCGCCTAGGGTGCCTAGGCGTGCAAAGGGAAGCTCCGCCCCAGGACGCCCGACCACGCCCATCAAGCCAAGCCCGAACAAGCAAAGTGGAGAGAACCCCCTATTTGCTTATGTTGTTCATTCATTCATTGCAATAAAATATCTTCTTAAAAGGCAATGAAAGTTGTAAAATCATTATTTTTTATGTGAGAAATAGGAATTTCTGACCCTAACAAGGACTTGTTCGGGCTTGCCTCTAGGGGTCCGGGGGCGGAGCCTCCGGTCCAGCCGTTAAACTCAAAAAAAAAGCAAAAAGCGCAAAATTTTAAAAAGGCACACACCTGGGCTGAGGCACACCAAGTGCGCGCCTTTTGAAAGAGGTGCACCTAGGACCTAGGCGAGGCGCATACCCCAAAATGCACCTCGCATGTGCGCCTAGGCACGCCTGAAGTGTGCCTTTTAAATCACTAGGAAAACTAGGGGTTAAGCCAGCTTACTCTCCCATTGATCCAAATCACAAATTGGGTGACTATAGTGTTTTAAAAGCGCAAGGGCTAATTTGCACCTAGAGCGCACGCCTTTCTAAAAAATGCACAAAATTACAAAAAAAAATAAAAAATAAGTCAAATAAATTCAAAAGAAATTTATAAAAAAGCAAAACTTTCAAAAATACTAAACATAATAATAATAATAATAAATATAAACTTAAATTTTAAAATAAATGATTTAAAAAACCTATTATCTAAAATTAAAATAAACATAACATGTAAAGCGTATTCAAATGAAAATTTAAAAACAAAAGCAAACATATAAAGCATTTTCAATCATGTAAAACCCACAATCTCTTTTTTGACTTAATTGCATTGCTTCAAGTAGTTAATGTGATGTAAAACATATTGCATTCTTTATTCTTTGAGTCGCCTTCGTACCACACCCCTCGAGGCAAGCCCGAACAAGTGTATGTTGGGGTCTGAAATTCTTGTTTCTCACATAAAAAATAATGACTTTATAACTTCCATGGCCTTTTAAGAAACATGTCAAAAATGTCAGAAATATCATATGAAAATATTGTAAAAATTATAGACATGGTGGAAATGGGCGAGGCACATACCCCAAAATGCGCCTTGCTTGTGCGCCTAAGGCGTGCCTTTTAAATCACTAGGTGACTATTGTGGTGAGGTTATCAAGGATGTAAAGTAATCCCGAAGACTTGTGGGAAGGCACCTATATTTGTCCATGACCCGGCCAGATATTGCTTATGTCGTAGGTGTTCTTAGCCAATTCATGCATGCTCCTAAGACCACACACTTAGAGGTAGCCAAGAGAATCCTCAGATATCTAAAGAAGTTTCTAGGAGTTGGTTTGCTATTCCAGAAGAATGGGCATTTAAAGATTGAAGTGTATACAAATGTTGATTGGGTTGGATCAGTTGACAACAGAAAGTCCACTAGTGGATATTGTTCTTTTGTGGGAGGAAACTTAGTAACATGGAGAACCAAGAAACAAAGTGTGGTGGCTAGGTCTAGTGTTGAAGCTGAGTATAAAGCAATGTCCCATGTGGATAAAGAATTTGTTGAGCGAACTGGGCTGTCCATTTGATAGCCCCATGTCCTTGTATTGTGATAACAAGGCTGCCATCAACAATGCAGCCAACCCAGATCTTAATGATAAAACTAAACATATTGAGGTTGAAAAACATTTTATTAGAGAGAAACTTGTTAATAGGGAAGTGTGCACCCCATATGTTAGTTCTAAGGAGCAACTTGCAAATATATCTACAAAAGGCTTGCATCACTCGTGGCATGATGACTTATGTGTCAAAGTTGGGCATGATTGATATCTATGCCCCAACTTGAGGGGGAGTGTTGAATAAGCTAGTCTTACTTTAGTTTAGTGCCGCAAGGGCACATATGTAATTTTACATTGTTTTATTTTTTGAATGGTCGCCTAATATAAATATCAAAAAGGCTGGAGCCGCCAACTGATGTTTTTCTCTCCAAAACATTTTTCTCTTTTCTCTCTTCTCTCTTCTCCCTCCTCTTCTCTCACTATTCTGAGATCCTGTTGCGTGTTTACCGAGAAAACAGTGTTCGAACCCAAACTTGAGGTAACGTTTTCATCCCTTTCTTTTGCAAATTGAAACCATTTACTTTTGTTTTCATTCCGTTTTGGTTGTTTAATGATGTTGGTAACATGTTAGACTGGGATGAGCTGAAGATTTGGGGGAGAGGTTCAAATCTATATTGTTTCTTTGTCGTTTGACAATATAATGGAACTACTTGTTCTCTATTTTCTTATATCACTATATTTCATTTGATGAAGAAGTGGTTTAATTGAAGATTCAGTTTTAGGCTATCTTTCATCGAACAAATGCATAAGAGGGTTATCCAATATTTTACTCATTTTGCACCTGTTCTCCCAAGAAAGTCTTTCATTAAATTCTTTCATCTAGATTGGATGAATTAAGGGAGTTTTCATTTTTTGAATGGTGCAATGTCCTTTGACAACATCTGGGATGAGATCAGCCGTACTGGATTGGAGAGTCCCAATAATGGGGACCCCCAAATCTACATTGTCAGCTGGTGTACTATTTTTTCATTCCCGAGGTTCAACTAGAAGCTTACTACATAATTGGCATGTTGGGAGACAGGTTCTTTGAAGGATGTAACCAGGTCTATATCCTGAAATCTGGAATACAGAAAGGTCCAGCAGAACCCCAAGGAGGTCCCAGACGCAGGGTCTGTAGTACCAACAAAACCAGATGAATCTGGAAACAGTGAAGCTGAAGAGGAGATCATGTGCAGAGGGAAGGATTCATATAAAGAGTATATGAAGAACTTCTTGGCTGCAATCCCCTTGAGAGAATTACAGACAGATATCAAGAAGGGGTTGATGGATTCTACGCCTTTGCACCACTGGCTGCAAATTGAATTCCACTGCACAGAGTTCCGACAGCCAGCACCTGAACCTCCAGTAGTAGAAGCAATAGTGGCAGAAATGGGGGTGGTGGTAAAAGAGGTGACATGCTAGGAGAGTTGTGTAAATATTTTAGGGGAAAGTGTGACTATTCTAATCTTTTTTATTTTTCTTATAAATATGGTAGTGTGGAGTAGATTTTGAGTTAAATGGGTCAAGGAAAGATGAGCCCATTTAAGCTTTGTTTTGAGTGTTTTTTTTCTTGTAGAGTGTTCTTGTTCTGTGTGTTATAAGAGCATCTCTATCAAATGTGTGTTATGTGTCTATGACAGACCTATGTCTTATTATTTTTCCTGTTTATTCTGGGTAACAAAGGGTACTCGGATGGTGGCTGTGTACATGACTGGATTTGATGTTTATTAACTTTATTTCTCCAGATGTAATTTCCAGTATACCATTGGAATTTTTTCTCTGAACTTCAAATATCATTCCTTTCAGCGATTTAATGAAAAAAAGAATAATTTTGACTTTGAAGACAAGATAGCATGCTCTCTCATGACAAATGACTTTTCTCTTAAATAAAATTAGAAATTTAGCTTCTCGCTTTGGGCAAGTGGTTCTAAGATATGTTTATGATCTCTTGTTAATGTATCTGCCCATAAACATTGTTTGTAAATTGTTTCGTTGATGTGAAATGAAATTGCTAGTTTGCCTATCAAAAATAGCCCAATAATGTAGGCAATTCTTAATATGCAACTGGAACTGGGTCATGTTGTGAGGTTTGTTAGACCAAACTGAACATGAGTTGGATTTCAAAGTTTGAAAGTATTGCATCTAGAGCAAGTCCAGGTGGCAGGTGCATCTCAATCTAAGAAACCCTAAGAGGTCCCATGGGTTCCCTCTACTTGCTGAAAATTGACCTTAGTGGCTACACTTAAATAGCAATGAAGTATAAGCAAACCAAACATTTTTCTCTCAATTATTTATTTTCCTCCAAAACAAACATGGGAAAAGGAATTTTCTGTGGAAATTTCACACTTTCTCATCCCATCCCATCCCGCCCAAATTTTCTCACAAGCCAAAATAGAGCCCATGGTTTTGATCAATCCTAACAAAAGAGAAAAATTTCAAATGTTTTTGGCAGTTTGATGCTGGGACCATATGGAGCGGTATAAAGGGAGAAAGATAAAGAAAGTTACCCAGATGAGACAAGAGATTTCTATATTTGACAGTGGGCATGATGAGAAAATGAACAAAGTTTAAGTTGAGCTTTTCATCAGTTGGATTGTTTGGTTTCAGGATGTTTTTCATAAAAGTGGATAATATTTTCATATCATTTCATCTGATACCAATAAGCAATGAACATAAGACTCCTCAGTTCCTCTTCAATGGTATTCATAATTTAATGGGTAGAATTTGGTGATTGCAGAAATAGGTGTATGTACCAGGTCTCTCAAGAAGCAAAAATTTATCAAATTAGGAGCTTTATGTTCAAATTCAATTTCTTCATGAATTCTAGAACTTAAGAGAATAGAATTTCATGCATTTAAACAGCTAAAATTCAAAAATTCAAACATGTACTGGTGCATCCAGACTCTCTTGAAAACCACTTATCTGACAACATGGTCAAGAATACATGATATAAAACTTTAACAGGACTTTCATCAATAATATTTTTACATTTTCTCAAAAAAAAAATAGAGGTTCTCTCAGCCAACACGACCATTGTTATCCAGAAATATCCAAAAATAATTTTATTAACTGACCTAATTCATAGATACAGGAAGAAACATGCCATTCAATTTTATGCAAGGCAATATCAACTAATCAGGATATGATAAAGAAAGCTAGCATATACACTTCAGAGCATCTGTAGTCTCCAGTGTGTAACAACCCTAAAGAAGCAAATCAATAAAGAAATCAAAAATATGATTTTCTTTTGACACCAGCAAAACATACAAATACCAGACAATATCAAAAGCAAAAACAATCAGAAAAAGGAAATGCACATTAGAAATGAGACTTCCTAGTAGAGGAGAAAAGAACACTATCCACTGTCATACCTAACTCACCTCCCATCAGAACTCCCAGTAGTCAAAAGAACCTTAGAATTTGAAGCATCACATTTAAATTTTCCCCAGCTAATTGCAGTGACCCATGAACTATGAGCCTCAAGGAATCCTATGAGCATCATATCAACTGAAACCTTGCTGTCCTCAGTAGAGTAGCAGTGTGGTTCATGTATTCTCCACAAAGAAATTTTACCAGATTTGCTTCCCACTGCCAGAAGAGTGCAGTCACTGTTGAATCTATCTGTGGGTGTAATATCAGCATCAGATGATACTTGCAACAAAGGTGACCAGGCAACAACAGTTGATGATAAAATTGCATTGCGAGAAGCATACTGCCCTGCATTTAGCAATGGAGAATAATCATTTTCTCTCATCCTCTTTGGATGTTTCCCTTCAGATGTAGGCACAGAAGAAGTTTGCCCCAGACTATTTTCTCTGAGCTTCTCAGTCTTGATCCTCAAAAGAGTAACTTGCCATGCTCTTAGCTCAGCATTCCATAATGGTGCCACTCGAACTATGTTAGCATCTAATGTGAGACAGATGCTATCACCTGTAGCAAGAAATAAAAGAACATTCAGCACCATCATGATATGCCAGCAAAGTAAGACAAATATATACTGAAATAGGTGATTGCTAGACTAGGGAAACAACACATAAGTAAAAATAAATGAATATAGTACAACAGATTGTAACAAAAGTTACCAGGCACTTTGTATCAAGGTTTTAAAAACCGACCTGGAGACGGAACCGTTCTAGCTACCAGTTTCCGGGTCAGCAGTTCGACCGTCCAGTACGAACGGTTCAGACGGTTTGCATATTAGGGCAAATATTTTATATGAGACTATGAGTTATGACATTTGAGAAAGGAGAGGATGTTGTCGGCTGAGAAAGAAAAAAAAAAAAGAAGAAAAGAAAGAAAGAAAGGAGAAAGGAAAGGAAGGAGGGAAGAAGGAAGAGGAGGGTGGTTCGACGTTCACTGGCGACAACAATGGCGACGGTAACAACGAGGCGGAGGCAACAGACACAGATCTGAGATCTGAGACACGAACTCAGATCTCAGATCTCAGATCTGAGACATGAACTCAGGTCTGAGTTCGTGTGTTTCTCTCCTGCAATTTTATACTGCGAACCGCTGTTCGGGTCAAACGAGTTGACGGTTCGACCGTCCGGGTCAGCGGTTTTTGACCCAGAAGCGGGTTAGGGGTGAAACGGAACCGGTTGTTTGGACGGTTTCCAGGCCAAATGGTCCAACTGTCTAGATCAACAATGGTTCAAAAACATTGTTTTGTACTGGCAAACAAAGTCAACACCTTGGCAACTAGCATGTGTCCTTGAGGTGATAAAATACAAACATAAACATATCTGACAATGTATTTATCAATGTTTAGAAAACTGGATCGGACCAGCAATCCGGTCCAGTTGAACAGTGACCGAGGCCCTGGCCGGTTCGGTCACAACCAAGAACCAGACTTGATAAAACCTGGTGAAAACTGGATGACCGGCAAGTTTAATTGGGAAACTGGCGAATCAGCCCTAGTTTCATGAAGTCACTCGGGTCATCAAATATTTGAAATTTCAAAACGCATGTGACAAGAGTTGAATTCATGACCTCTTGTTTTTATGTATTTCTTAATTACCATTAGTCCACTTCTTTATTTGTGTAAACTAACGACTCTATTTTACATTTACATTTATATTTATATTTATATTTATATTTATATATTAATTTATTACACACATGTTTAAAGAAAATGTCAGCTCAGAAACTTGAACCTTGGTCATTTGCTTTAAAAATTAACTTGCCATCCATCCACCATATTTTGATATGATAACATTTGTAAAATATATTATATTCAGTATTTATATGATCCAATAGTATATATATACATAGCCATGTCATCAGAGTTCAACCCCGACTGAACCTTTGAACCACGAACCCCTCCCTTTTCCAGTTCTATGTCTGGTCTGGTTCTCTGAACATTGGTATTTATATAACAATTCATGGGGCCACTGGTTGGTGCAATGGTAAAATATTGTCTGAATAGTGTGAGAAAGTGATCAAAGTCTGACAACAGACACACTTCATGCTAGTATGCCAGATGATATTTTACCGTTAGTGATTTAAGTTATAAAACAACTATATTTGATATAAAGTTTCTTTAAGCTAGAAATTATATAACCACTTGAGCAAACCAAATAGGAATTAGTTATTCCCTCTTGTTTTTTTTCTTATCAGCAGTCAAAATAGATTATAAAAGCTTCCATGAAAACAAATGATAATCAAAGTTTTAAAACACAGGCATGACATGAGGCATTCCACTACCTGGAGACATGAGATGTAGTTCAGAATAGGGTTGTCAATGGGTCAGATCTACTAGACAGAACCAAACTGATTGCATAGATTCTGGTTCCATATTCTGTCCCATTGGATCAGTTCCAATTCCAGGTTTTGTGTACAAAATAGTAATTTTTATTTGGGGTTAAAAGATTTGTTCAACAAAAGGCCAAACCCTAGCTGCTCTGTCCATTTGAACTCAAAGATACAGGGAAAGTTATCCCTTCAACTTTGCCTTGTTAGTTCATCTTCAGGTCCACCTATTCTCAATCTGTGGGATCATGTGTTCTGCAAAACTAATAACTAGGGCTGTTCATAAGAAGGCCCAACCCGACCAAACCGGACAACCCGGACCGACCCAACCCGAGTCGGTCGGGCCTTCATCAGCACCGGTCAGTTTTGGGTTGTACAAATTCATTAACCGATGGTTCGGGTCGGTTTTGGTTTTCTTGTGTGAAAACCGAAACCGACCCAAACCGAACGACTTAGTTCCTACTTAGCTAAGTTGTCTCTATCCTAATTCCTAATTACAACCTAACCTAGTCTTCTAGTTAGGAATAACATTAATGGCAAGTATTGTAAGACAACTAGACAAGGAATTTTTTTGGAAAAGTTTAAAGAAAAGAATCAAAGAGTCCTAGTTTCTATAGTCTTTTACACCAAATAGGAAACCAATTAGGCAATTGCAATTAGAATTAGGTGTCCTTTTTTACTTAGATTAGAACTTAGAAAGTTTCTTGAAATATACAAATTTCAGTCTTCTTTCTCTAATACAGTTTGACTTTCTATTTTCTTGATAACTTCTGTCTTCTATTCTAATTCTAACTTGGTCCGCCCCCCTTAGCCCCTCAACTCAAGCACAATCTCTATTCTCTAATACAATTTGACTCTCAACTGAATAATCAAAATTTTAAAATTTCAAGTTCTCAAGTCTCAACTTCAAGACATCATTTGAACTTGGCTCTCCCAACTCCCATCTTCTCAAAGTTACCATGGAAAGAGTCTTGTAAGATTACCCACGGAGCAAGGAGATATTCAGTCATCTCTTTTAACTTGTGGTACAGCTGCCTTTTAATAAGATTCTGTATGTGTGCAGGCAAACACTATGTCACAATTTTAGTGAAACATGCTCCCAAGCTTCTATTTTAGTATTTTTTTCTTACTTTATCCAATGACAAAGGGGGTCTATTTAGGTGCATGAAAGATTGAAAAAATAGGAACCTGATGGACTTAGAGCCGAAACGGACCCAACCCGACTCAAACCGACCAGGTCGGCTTTGCTTAACACTGGATCAGTTTTGGTTTCCATCTCAGGTAACCCGACCAAGTCGGGTCGGTTGGAAAAACCTCAGTAAACCAACCCAACCCGACCCGTGAACAGCCCTACTAATAACACCCCTTAGTTGATTATCCATCAAGGCATATTGAAGAAAACTAAGTGATTAAAGCTTCAGGATTCTAACTAGACCTGCTCATGGGTCTGGTAGCCCAACGGGCCGACCTAGCCTGACCCATTCATGGTCAGGCATGGACAAGATTTTAGGCCCTCAAGCTTGAGCTCGGGTCCAAAACACTAAGCCCAATCCCAAGCCCAACTTGATAATATTTTATATAATTAAAAATATATTTTATAATATATATATATTTTTCTTTTCTTTGTTCCTCTTCTTTTTTTTCATGTAAACGAGATCTTTTAGTATTTTTTGGGTTTTGAGGTCGTTTAATATAAATAAATTAGTTTTATTGTTGAACAAAAATTTAAAAAAAAAAGAATCTTCTTGCCCAACTTCTTGGTCAGACTTCAGGCTTTATACGAGGGCCGAACTCAGGCTCAAGATCTAGGCCCAGTGGTAGGGTCGGGCTCATGCACAAGCCTAAACACATTTTATTAATATAGAAGCAAAGCCCGGCCTGGCCCATGAGCAGGTCAACTTCTGACCTAACCCCACCCCCTGGCCATCACACAGCTAGCCACAACACCTATGTGGCTCTTTGTTCACCCTTCAGCGAAGAAACCCTGTTTTGTGGATTGCTAGATACTTTTTCTCTTCATCACTCTGAAATACTTATTGTGATGCAGAAGTAGGTGAATGAGGCTAATGTTTTTTTTTAATCTTCTTTGATCTGCCATGTGAAAGAAGTTGTTGATCTTTGATCTGCCATGTGAATGAGGTTGTTGATCAACCCTCTTACTTATCATTTTCTGTCGATTCTAGAAAGAATATTAGTAGTTGTCTTAGTTGTTTAGTTACAAACTTACAATTGTTACAAAAACAGTTCAGATCCATTAGGTGTGGAGAGATGCTGAGGCTTTACTCCTTCCATATTATTCACCATTATTTTGTGCAGGTGGTTAGATATAATCAGGTCTTATCAGGACAGACAAGATTGTTCAGATTACCAACTGGTTCGGTTCTGGGTCTGAAATTATAGAACCTATAGGGTCTGGTTTGTGACCAGGACAGGGGGTTCTCTTATCAGCTCAGGACTGGTACACCCTGTCCCAAACCAGACCCTAACCCATTAACAGACCTAGTACACAAGATGTGTGAGCCTCCTGAGCACAAGGAGGAGGAGGAGGAAGAAAAGAAAAGGATGAAGAGGAAAGAGGATGTCATCTTGTTTTTGTTGTTTCATTTTGACAAAAAACATTTGTTTCTTTCATTTTTCTTTCCCACCCCTTCCCTTTCCTTTCCTTTCCTTTTCTTTCTATCATCTTTTCTTTTAGTATTAGGCATGCATGAAGCACCTGACATGTATGCCTCTCCCTTCCCTTCCCTTCCCTTTCCTTTTCTTTTCTTTCTTTCTTCCCTTCTTTTTGTACAAGGTACATGAGGTGTATGCCTCAAAGGCATCAACATCTCTAGCATGTGCCTCAGGGAGTTTTTGGGGCATCTCAACTGGAGGCATGCCTCCAGGTGTAGACCTCCCATGCCTAATAAAACATTGATGATAATTAATGCATACAAAAACAAAAAACTTGCAGCACACCAGTAAGAAGTATATTAAATTTTTTGATTGGTAATAATGAAGCAAGGAGTATAATGATGCAATGATAACTTACCAAAAGCTTCTATACAAGAAAAGGATCAATAGGTTGTTTTTCATCATACTTAAGAGCAAATGCAATATACTTGTTCAGGAACACAATCAGGCCAAAACATACCAGTAAGTTTCACCAGTAAAGCATGACCATTGAAGCCCATAAATAAGCCTTCCACCCATCTGCACATTGACATATAAATACCAACTCTAAAATTAATATAACACAGTTGAGAAAGCGAACTCTCAAAAATTAATTGAAATCTAGAATCAAAAAGCCTAAGTTAAAGTACAGCCCTGTAGCATTCTGCTCAGTTTGTATGCATGGTGGATCAAATTACATCATTTCATCAATCACACCCACATGGGAGAAGTAGGACTTGCAGATCTGACAAGAAACCTTGATCCCCACTAGGTAGTAGAATCCAGTGTTGGACATGGACAAGGGAGTTGGAATCTGACACGTCTATGGGACTTTAACCAGCAAGTTGAGAAAACACGAACTCACAGATAAGGCTGCAACTTGGGCTGGGTTAGCCCAAACACAACCTGAAAAAGTTGGGTCCAGCTATGTTGGATTGAAGTTTGGATTAGAGTTAGAGCTGAAAAGTATGAACCTGACTTAACTTCAGGTTGGCTTAGGGTAGACTAGAGACCTTGGCCAACCCACCCATCCTGAACCCAACTTAGCTTCATATTTGTATGTATAAATATTGTGCATGCATGTATAAATATTATGTATCTATCTGTATGTTTGTATATATCGATGTTAACAATTTCAAGTTTGAGGACGTTTTTTTTCAAAAGCAATGATAACTATGTCTTTTTACATATAATAATGCTAAAAATAAATTAACCTCAATCCTTGAGTCTAGGAAATAAGAATATTCGGCAAAAGGAAGTAAACAAGTCAGTCCAACTGGATGCCAACCCAACCTGAAACTCCAAGTCAGGTTAAGGTTAGGGTTGAGGGTTCCACAGTTCAGGTTGGGTTAGATTGACCTCAACCTGACCCAACCTGGCCTGACTAGCATCCATACTCACAGGCACATCTATGGAAAAGTATATACTAATTAAATAGTTCATATTTTTTAATTCTAACATTATACACCTGCAAAAAAAATAGTGTCTTTGTTATTATCTTTGATACTAGAAAATGGCATTCATCTTGTACATTATCTGTTCGTTTATGTCAAATAATCAACGAGATAGAAATTAAATATTATGTAGAACTCTCCTCAAGAATCCATGGAGTGTCAGCCTCCAATGCATGTCCAACATGGGCACGTCTATCTAGAAGAGTCTGATGCATGTCCAGCCGGGTTTTTAATGAAAAACCCGGAAAGCCCAATTACACTTTAATTGAGCTAATAAATCGACTTTCTGGTGAAGTTAGTTTTAGAAGATTCTTCAATATGGCTCAGTTGGTGCAGCTCAATCAAAGCTGAAGCCCTCCAAAACGGGCTCTTAGCTTCTCAGCTAATCTAAACCAACACACCACTTGGTTCTTAGCTTCACTGCCATGATCCTCAAAAATAATATCTCAAGCATGATTCTTTCACCATTTCTGATTAATTGTCTCCTTTAATGTTGAATAAAGAGGTTATTGGTAGAGCAATTCTACAAATATAAGTTCATGCAATAAAGAGAGGTGTTCATTAATCAATGATTAGCAATTGGTCAAGATAAAGTAAACAGCATTCAACACATTTAAACAAACAAAAACTTAACTGACAATTCCTTAGCAGTGCATAACAGCTATAAAGATAAAACACGCTTGTTAAGAAATCAATACAGAATAGTGAAACTGATGTAGCACCAGCTCAGTTCTAGTCCTTAGAAAATGTTGAATGGTCTTTCTGGATCAGAATTTTTTGGCTGTTTATGGCTGTAATGGCTTCAAGAAGGAATAAGATAGAAAACGTCCATAATAATCCATTGCCTTTCAGGGAATCACTCACCATAACTAGAATCACTCTAGGGCATTGGAATCACTCAACATAACTGGCATAAGCTGAAGAAAACTCAACATAATTCATTGCCTTTCTGTAAAACGTCCATACATATTTATAGACTCTAAAACCATAATAATCCTATGAGTCAAGCTGTTTGACTCATAATAGTCTTAGGAGTCAAACTGTTAGACTCATTAATCCTAATAGGACACAAAGTAAGTTGTCATATCCTATTTCAATTCAAAGAACACTCAATAACTCTAATCCTACTTATGCAATGACTCTGAAATTTTAAACATAAATAAACTATAACTAGACAATCAAACCCTATTATTGGACCCACAAAAAATTGCAAAATGACAAAAATACCCCTACTGTCAAAAAATACAGAAATACATAAAATATCATAAAATTCCAATTATGCCTCTTCAGCTACTGCATCAGAAACAAACAAAAAATTATCTGTATGCATGTATATGTGTGTATGATGAACAGAATTTATGCATCGATAGAAAAATATGAATTGCCTATGAAACTAATGAGCAGGTTCATAATTTACATTATTCATCCAGAATGAATACAGATTACCTATTATTCATAAAAGCTTCCACCACTTGCCCAATTCTGAGAACCTCCTCCACCCCATGACATTTATCCAGAAAAAGTTGATCTGGAAGATTGCCCATATTCATGGAAGGACGAATTTTTGGCAAAGGAGCATCCTGATCAGCCATAGTATTGCTGATAACGCTTGAATTTTTTGTGCTATCATTTACAGGGTTGAGATCAACCCATTCCTCTTGCTTCTCTGGAATAATAAAATGCACTAATGTGAAAATATAATAAATGCCATTTCATATGTATCTTAATCAAATTAAAAACTCAACTATACCATTATCCATCAATTCTGAGAAGCGAACAAGAGCTTTTGCACCATCCATGCATTCTATTTTTCCACTGAACCAAAAGCGCTTAGCCCCAATATGTGTTAGAACCTGTAAATCCACAGTACTATGTATAAACATTGGAAAAATGTGATAAACATATTACTTTCAAAGCACAAATAAGATTCCAAACCTCTACTGGAGATCCTTGTTTGAAAATTGAGCAAGGGAAGGAGACTACTTCTTTATATGCTGTAATCAACTTTTTGTTACATGGTAGCAAGCTACCATTTGAATCCACACCGTCTCCTCCTTGTGATATTTGGTTTGCCAAAGTTCTTGTATTGTCAACTCTGAACAGTGTTTGTTAAAAGAATTAAGATTAAAGGATAAAGAAAGAAGTGCTAAAAATGTGGGTGGTAAACCGCTTCTGTGATTTAAAAAAATAACAATGAGAAGAGAAAATAGAGTAGAGAGAAGATAAGAGAAAAGGTTTGCAGATATAACTGTAGGAAGATTCTTGGCTGTCTCTTCCTTCTATTTCTTCATTATGTAAAAATACTAGAGTAACAAATTACCCTTACAACAGCATTTACGCATGTCCAGCTGAACTTGGTAAGTACATTAATCAATTAAGCCTTTCCTACAGCTTTTCAAAGAACAAGAGGTCACCTGTTTTTACAAAAGCTAAACAAATAAATTGAAGGCTATTTTCCCCCTAATGAAGTATCTGTCTACTTCCATATGCTTTGTCTTGTCTTGCTACACTGGATGTTCGGAAAAGATAATTGTTGCCTTATTGTCAGAATACAAATTCATAGCACCTTACAGCACAACCCAACTCCTACAATACTATATTTATCCAGAAATGTTTGCATACTTTATGTTCCATTACCCTATACCCTACCTCAATGTTGGAATAATCCACTACAAACTGCTTCTTGCTCCTCCATATGACAAGGTTACCTCCGATCAAGGAAAAATACCCAAATGTAGATCACCTATTTGTAACAAATCATGCCCAGCTTGCATGTGTATGTGTGTGAATGTATTTGATCAGTAACAATGAAAATTTTACTAACCAGTAAAGTTCAGAGTACAACATGAGTGGATAGATGGTCAACCTTGGCTAACCATCCTTGTGAAATTTAGTATCAAATAACCCACCCCCACCCCCGTTGTACTATTGCCCAATACATTGACTTCTTTGTAGCCCCCTGCTCTGCCCGCCCATCAAGACAGCTTGCAAACCAAGGTGTCCATTGAATGGCTGCTCCTAATTCCTTTAATCTCTTTTGCTTCTATGATTTTGTATCTGTGCTTCCAATGGTCACTCCACATTACTGACCTTAGTGTCCCCTTCTATTATTATATTGCTGTGTCTCATTTCCTTAGCCTTTTCTAAACCTGCCAACACAGCTTTCAGTTCTGCTCTAGTTGAATTTCCAACAACTTTAGGTCCAGAATAAATTATCAAAACTTCATCCAAGTAATTTCTAACCATTTCTCCTATCCCAGAAGGGTCTGGGTCGCCTAAGCCGCACCGTTCAAAATTCAACTTGATAAATGGCATCCATAATGGGTGCCACTCCACTTGTATTTTTTACCTGTTTAGAACAGAATCAGTCAATTCCCTTCGATTTCTTTTTCTCTCTGAAATATCAGTACAAGTTTTTCATTAAACTTAAAAAGAGGTACACTTCCCTTATAACATCATCAGTCTTAGATGGGGCAAACAACTCCATAGTCCAAACGAAATATGCCACTTGGATAGACAAGTGTTTTAAAAAGCGCAAGGGGCTTTTCAAACCAACTTCTCACTTTCTCTCAGCCCCCCAGCTTGCCAACCAAGGACAATTACCCTTGGGTATTAAAGTCCCTAATGCCAGTCTCCCCCTCAATTGTAGAGCCTAGTTGGGCTCAGGAAATAGATGTTTGGTTAAGCAGGTGATGTTTGTTGAGATCATAAGATTGCTAACAAAAGTGATGAAACTATTTTTAATGTTCCTTTGGTAGGGTTGTAAGGAGAATCACAAAGACAGGTCAAATGAGAGGTTGCAACAAGAACTTCTGATGTTGTTCTAGTAACAGAAGATGAACAAACTTTGCAGTTTATGGATAAATTTGAGGTGTAGGCTTTGGAGGGAGGTAATATTGGTCTTTCTAAGCCTCAAGGGTTGAGGAGGAGGTAGATGAAGACTACCAATTGGAACCAACCCTACCCTCTGTTACCTGGAAAGGTCCTGTTCCAATTTCATTGAACCAACCCCCACCCAAGCCAGTTCCATGGTCTGGGGTTTATGCTACCTGAACCAACCGGCGGAACCGGCCTTTGTTGGGCTGGGTGGAACCAGTCTTGGTACCAAACTCAGAATCGATGTTGGAACTGACCCCCAAAGTATAGATTTTCCTAAAAACAAATCCTATATTTTGAGGAAGTTAAGATTTGAACCCACGCACTCATGGTTACAAAAGCCATGGACTAAATTCACCATTGATCCACTTAAGGACATTAATAATTTTTCTTCAACTTAATATATGAATTTATATGAGAATTACTAAGCAATGTAAATCAATGGAGATAATATTTACAAAATGTAAATTACTCAATTAGGCAACATTTTTTATTGATAAATGAGAGTAGTTTTATTAATTCAAAAAACAGCAGTACATTAAGCCTAGGAAGAGACATGAGGTGTTACCTCCCCCTAGGACAGAGTTGTAAACACCAAACAAACACAAGCCTGAAGCACAGTTACAAAGTGGCTCCAGGAACTATATAAGCAATATTGTAACATATATAATGTTTTAAACTAATTTCCATTCAATTATTATTAGTGAATGTAAACTAATGTAAATCATTTCAGCGAAGATGAAATCGAGTCAGAACTGAGGGATGACAGTGATGATGAGGTGCACATTGATGAGACATCCAGTTGAAATTTGGATGGATATTTAGAAATCATGAATAGATAGGTGGATGTGAGTAAAATTTTGGGTCTGTTTTTTCTAGGCGGGGAAGGTTAAGTAGGCTTTTAGAAAGCTGGAGGAATAAAGTAAAGAAAAAGAGAAAGTAAATAAGGCAGAAAGTGGTTTTGATTTAAGTTTTAAGGAGCTTCAAGAAAGGAAATAATTGCACTTAGAGTTCGAAGAATGTTGAGAAGGTTTCAAATGTCATCGACATTTCAGATGACTGAACTCTAAAGAATCATCATCCTATTCAGGTTACAAAGGCTTTTGCATTTTTTTTATCAGCAACACAAAATTTGATTCATTAGATTAAAAAGAACATATACAACAAGAAGTTGTGGGCAGAAAACAGAAAGCCCAAGAAGAACTCTATCACATTATTTACAAAACAGCGCAGAACATGGATTGTCTTTGAATTCCTTGTTTAGCTAAACCATCAGCCATACTGTTTCCAGACCTCCTAATCCACTTTATTTGGATTATCAAGTCTTTTGATATCTGCTTGAAGCGCCTGAACTCATTCCTTAGCTTCCATATTACCCATTCCCCCTTTTTCGCAATTTTACTAGGCTGAAAAAGGGTTTATTTGGGTCAGACCTAACAAAAAGGTGAAAAGGTCAAAGAGAACAGTCAAAATAAGTAAAAAGGAGTTTGCTCAAGTTGCTGAAGTTGTGAAATAATCCTTGCAAAGACTGTTCAACCTGGTGTGTGGGATTGGTATGGTTGCGTTGTTTAGGTTTTGTTGGTGTTTAGAGGTTAAAAGTGGGAAGGATTCAGGTGGGTGGTGGTGGTTTGTGTTTGAATGGTTGAAAGATGGCATTAGTGGTGTGATGAATATTTGCATGAATTTTCCGTTTTCTGTTTGTCTGTGTTGTGTGCGGTGGTTAGATGGATGTGGTGTTGGTTGAAGACTTTTCTTTTTCAGTATGTTCCTCTCACAGGTGATTCCTTATCACCTTGTAATTTCTTTTTTTATTTAAATGAAATCTTTACTTTATCTTCAAAAAAAATCTGTGTCAGGCAACTATAATGCTTAAAGCCTTAAACTAATCATGCAAAAAAGATGCAGAAACAGCTGGCTGTTGACTTTCTAACCAAGAGATCTCATGAAGTAGCCTTAAACGGCCTTTCAATCTTAGTTCTAGCCAACTATACTTACTTCTGTTGTTCTTTTGTTTTCCTATCCAGGTATAATCACACAATCCAAGGGTCCTCTAACCCAGTCCAGGCCCTTTACATGACAATCCAGACTTTATAATTGCACCAAAGAGTCTAAGGCAGATGCAAACTTCAAATAAATATTCTTCAGGTTAAGTGTGATTAGATTCCTCTACAATAGCAATTTGCTGTATTTGTTGTTTGCAGTCCATGACACACCATTAGAGGGAAGAACAGTCCAAGTGGGAAATATTGTCTGGAAATTAGACTACCAATTGCATTATCTTCTACTAAACTCAACGAGAGCGCATCCTATGTCTTGCAAAAAGTGTAGTGGATAAAAACCAAATACACCCATGCACTGGAAAATTTCAGTTCAAGATTGAGACAGACTGATTCTGATTTTTTTTTCCTTTCTTTAGAAAAATATGGATAAAAAGAATGCTCCTCTTTTTGAAAATAAAGACTTATTAATAATAATTGACACCTTACAACACCTAGTCTGAGTGAGTATAAATAAAAACTTAAGTGAGGGCACAATGGTAATTCTTGTATATCTTAGAAGAGTATAAATAAAAGGAGGGCCGACTAGATCGGCTGTGACCTTTTCTCCTTCTTCTTCTTCTCCTTCTCTCGCTTCTCCTCTTTCTTCGGATCTGAACTTATACAACACCTAGTCTGAGTTTTATCATGGTATCAGAGCCACGATAATCAGTTCAGATCAGTCATCTCCTTTCTCTCTGTTCTACGCATTCCTTTCTAGGGTTTTGCAGAATTCTCATTGATACCTAGAGAGTTTTCCAGAAAGAAAGAAAGAAAAGGACTGGTTGTTTTCTCCTTCTGGGGGTTTCCATGCCTCCAATGAGTGCAGTCGTTGTGGTTTTGTGTGGTTGGTAGAAAACCCTCTACTCGGCAATTCGAAGAGGGCTGGTTTTGTGATGGTGACAGTGCAGACTTGGTACCCTCTACTCGACAGGTAGATGATCTTCGAACTAAGTTGTGGTATGTAGCAAATTTTTTTTATATGTTGTAGAACTGAATATCCTATTTGTGAGGTGTGTTGTGAGGGTTTCTAGTGCTGACAATAGACGGCAACAATAGTGTTGTTGCTAAAAGTGGTGAACAGTTGCAAGGTTCAAAGTATCGACACGTATCGGCTCGTATTGGCCGATACGTATCGTTTCGGCACCCCACCGATACAATGGATGTATCGGTGGTCTGAGCGGTTCAGGGTGTGGCGAAGACCTAAACCGACTCCCCTGAACCAGTTGGCAAAAAAAATTAAAAAAACCACCAAAAGGAGTATCGATTCGCCCAATACGCCCATACCGGCGTATCAAGCGTATCGATATTTTGAACCTTGAACAGTTGTGAATATTGTTGCTGAAACAATGGTGAATAGTTGTGAGTGTTGTTGCTAAAACCTGGTACTAGGAACCCTAGTGGTGTTCAGTCATTCGTGTGGAGTGGTGATTTATTAGGGCAGTAGAGTAACAATTTAGTGGTATAGCTTCCCATTGTCTTCTTGTGCAATCATGGGAGACAACAGTGAATACAAATCAAGTGTGATGGTGCCTTCTGATTATCTGAATGTGCAGATGACCTCTATAAAACTGAATGGTGAGAATTATGTCCCTTGGGCTAAGTCTGTTGAAGTTTTCCTGAAAGCCAAAAGAAGGTAAAACATGTGAGGGAAGATAAACCCCCAATTGATTCTTCGGGATATGATGAATGGGAGCAGGAGGATGCTCAAATTATGACTTGGCTATGGAACAGCATGGAGTCCAAAATTAGTGTGAACTTCATGTTTTTAGATACAGCCAAGGAAGTCTGGATCATGCAAGGAAACTATATTCCAGACAAGATAACACTACTAGGGTTTACCAACTGTACCAAGAGTACTTCAATCTACAACAAGGGAATCAGAGTCTCGAGGAATATTATGCCAATGTGAGAAACTTACGAAATGAGTTGAATGTTTATCATCCTCTTACACCTGATGTCAAAATTCAGCAACAGAGAGCAGTTAGACGTGAACAGATTTTTAGTAGGGCTGAAGTCTGAGTATGAACCCGTAAGAGCACAGATACTAGGTGGATCTGCTCTCCCCTCTCTTGAGGAAGTGTTTGCTCGTCTTCGGAGGATTTCAGTTGGACCCACATAGACTTCCACTATGTCAGATAGGTCTGCATTTGCAATTACGAGAAGGGGAGGTCGTGGTGGTAGAGGAGGTCAGCATAGTCGTGGTAGTGGTGGGGGACCCATGTATGATCGTTGTGGTGGTGGCAAGTATAATCGTGGTGGTGGTCGTGTTGGAGGACGAGATTCAGGGGGAGCCCGTGGTAGGGGATGTGGTAATACTCAGAGAAGGTGTACTAATTGTGGTATGGAGGGACATACTTTCAACTTTTGCTATGATCTACATGGCCCACCATCAACTTGGGCAAATCATGCAACTGTAAATGGTGATAGCTAGAGACAAGACTATCAAGTTACTGATCAAATCCCCACTACATCTACAGATGCTTCCAGAAAGAAGATGGTGAATGTTTCACGGGATGAGTATGACCGGTTCATTCAAGATACATCTCAACAGAACACGGCTACCCTTGAACACACAGGTACAGCTTGTCTGGCATCCACACCTTCCCGTTGGATTATAGATTCTGGAGCTTCCAATCATATGACTAGAACTCCAGGTGTGTTTTCATCCATTACTCCATCCTCCACTTCCCAATCTGTTACTCTTGCCAATGGCTCTACATCAGCCATACGTGGTGTTGGTAATGTTGACACAAACTCATTATCCCTCTCCTCATTTTTATATGTTCCCAAGTTTCCCTTTAACCTGATGTCTGTTAGTAAATTGACTAAGTCTCTTAATTGCTTAATAACTTTTTACCCCTCCTCTTGTGTGTTTCAGGATCTCAAGATGGGGATGAAGATTAATGGAGGGTATGAAACTGGTGAACTGTATTATCTTGATGGAGGTGGTTCGACAACAGCTCATCAGTCATCTCTCTCCCTTCATCAATGGCACTGCAGACTTGGTCATCCATCTCTTAGAGCTCTTCAATTGCTTGTTTCGTCGTTGAGTCGTCTTTCTAATTTAAATTGTGAGTCGTGTCAGTTTGGGAAACATCACCGTGCCTCCTTTAGTCCTAGAGTTGATATTCGTACATCAAGTCCTTTTTCTTTAGTCCATTCAAACATCTGGGGTCCAAACAAAGTAGTGTCTTATAATGGTTACAAGTACTTTGTAATTTTTGTTGATGATTATTCAAGGATGACATGGCTTTATATTATGAAAGAAAAGAGTGAATTGTTTTCTATCTTCCAGAAATTTTATGCTAAAATTCGCAATCAATTTGGTGTACATATTAAAATTCTTCGTTCTGATAATGGTCGCAAGTATTTTTCCCCACCCTTTCAAGAATATTTGGAACAACATGGCATTATCCATCAAACCTCGTGTACCTACACACCTCAACAAAATGGGGTGGCTGAAAGAAAGAATTGTCACCTTTTGGAAACTACTCGGTCCCTCTTACATCAAATGAATGTCCCCAAACCCTTTTGGAGTGATGTTGTACTTACATCTTGTTTTTTCATTAACCGCATGTCCATGTCTATCCTTGAAGGTCAGTCCCCTTTCTCTGTTCTGTTTCCCACGTTGTCTCTATTTCCCCTTACTCCCAAAGTTTTGTTTGTGTGTGTTTCATTCATAATCTTGGGCCTGGAATGGACAAGTTAGATGCTAGATCCACTAAGTGTGTCTTTCTTGGCTATTCCAAGACTCAAAAAGGGTATAAGTGTTATAACCCTCGTTCTCAGCGTTCTTTTCCATGTTCTAATGTTACATTTTTTGAGTTTGTTCCTTTCTTCTCCGAGTCGGATACTTCTTCTCCTCCGTTGCCATCACCCCCTCTTCCAATTCATGTTGAGGATCCCATTCCTCTTGTTCCAGTTATGACCCAGTCTTTGCCTCTAGTGCAGCCACCTGAGAGAGGACCACCTATCCGGCAAGTGTATACACATCGTCAGGCACCGGCTCCTCCCCCAGCTTCGTCACCATTGACAGATCCGGCAGTTGTTCCCACCCTAACCCCAAACCCAAGTTCTGACCTTGATCTTCCTATTGCTTTGCGGAAGGGTAAATGCAGTTGCACTCTCCACCCCACTTCCAATTATTTTTCTGTATCTCACCTTTCAGCTTCCCATCGACAGTTTGTTTCTATGTTACCCTTTGTATCTGTTCCCAAGGATGGCCAAGAAGCCCTCACTTCTCAAGGGTGGCCACCAAGCAATGGAAGAAGAACTCTTGGCCCTAACTCGTATTTACTCGATGGGAGCGTTGAATGGTTGAAAGCTCGATTAGTTGCCAAAGGTTATTCACAGCAATATGGTATTGATTAAGAATGCTTGATTGGCCCTTTTTTCATCTTGACATCAAGAATGTTTTTTTACATGGTGATCTTCTTGAGGAGGTGTACATGGAGCAACCACCAGGGTTTGTTGCCCAGGGGGGAGGGTGAGAAGGCTATTTATGGGCTTAAACAATCTCCCCGTGCATGGTTTGGGAGATTTAGTGAAGTAGTGAAGAAGTTTGAAATGAAACAGTGTCAGGTTGACCATTCTGTATTCAGCTATGAATCAAATGCTAGGAAGATTCTATTGGTGGTATATGTAGATGACATTGTTATCACAGGTAGTGACAGACAAGGGATTGACAGGTTGAAGACTAACTTGCATGATCACTCCCAGACAAAGGATCTTGGCAAATTAAAATACTTCCTAGGGATAGAGGTTACAAGGTCCAACAATGGTATTAATCTGTGCCAAAGGAAATATGTTCTTGATCTGCTAAAAGAAACAGGTTTGTTAGGTGCCAAACCAACTGAAACACCTATGGAACTGAATGTTAAATTGGGTAGTGATACAGGTGAGGAGTTTGAGGATCCGAAAAGGTACAGAAGGTTGGTGGGTAAACTTAATTACCAAACTATCACACGACCTGATATCTCATTTGCGGTCAGTGTGGTGAGTCAATTTATGCAGAACCCTCGAATCCCACATTGGAAGGCAGTCCTAAGAATTGTGAGGCATTTGAAGGGTGCCCCAGGTCGTGGTTTGTTATATAAGAGTGGAGGAAGCCTTGAGATAGAGGGATACACGGATGCTAATTGGGTCGGGCCCATATCTGACAGAAGATCCACTACAAGGTATTGCACTTTTCTTAGTGGGAACTTAGTGACTTGGAAGAGTAAGAAACTGACAGTGGTAGCAAGAAGCAGTGCAGAGGCGGGCTATGGCACACACAACATGCAAACTAGTGTGGTTGAAGCATCTCCTAGAGGAGATGGGATACTCGATTGACACTCCAATGAAGTTATACTATGATAATCAAGTTGCAGTTCATATCTCCTCTAATCCAGTGTTTCATGAAAGGACGAAGCATATAGAAGTGGATTGCCACTTTGTACGTGAGAAGGTGCTCTATGGAGTGATAAGTACAGCATATGTGAACACAGGAAATCAATGGGCAGATCTGCTTACCAAAGGGTTGAATCAGGGAAGAGTGGACTACATATGTAACAAGCTAGGACTATATGACATATACTCACCCGCTTGAGGGGAGTGTTAGTCAGTTGTACAAGGGTAGTATAGTCCTTTTATGTTTAGCTATATATGTATTGTTCAACTGATGTGGCTCTCACTTAAGTGGGGGCACAATGGTAATTCTTGTATATCTTAGAAGTGTATAAATAAAAGAAGGGCCAACTAGAGGGATTTGAATTTTTCACCCTAGTTCGGCTATGACCTTTTCTCCTTCTTCTTCTCCATCTTCTCTCTCTTCTTCTCCTGTTTCTTCTAATCTGAACTTATACAACATCTGGTCTGAGTTTTATCACAAGACAAAAATAAAATAGCCATGTACCATCTAAAACATCTATGCAACCACCACAGAAGGCACACCCACCCCTACTAGAGAAATGAAAGATGAAACAACCCAGCCCACAAGCCAAAGACCCCTTGAAAACATGACCCATTCAAAGAACAAGGAACGTCCACCAGCACCCTTACATACCAAAAACCTTCTTAACCACCCACTAACACCCACTTCTCCCCAAGATAAGACCCCACCTCTTCCAAACATCTCCATCGCCACAAACGAGCTCAATAAGCCTTATCATCCGTACCTCTTTCAATCTCCAAAAATGTTTTTCTAGCAAAATCCTCCCCAGACAAAAGAAAAGGCCCAAAAGTTTGCTGACTTGGACTTCTTTTAATACCACATCATCCAGATTAATTCTCCTCAACCAGTCTCATTTGATAAAGGATCTCCTCCCCATCTCTCTCTTGCCCCTTCAAATCTTCTTCCACCTTATCTAGGTCTTCCTTCTCCAAGACCTCCTTTTCATGATCTGGCACTGAATCCACTGATTGTACTTCAGAAGAGTCAAGTCCCCCATAACCAAAAGATCTCGATCCCTCTTAGTTGAAGACTCCTCCATCTTCCCCAAATGACCAGCATTAACCTTCCCTGCCCCTCATAATCATCCTCCCAATCCAGAAATTACAAAAAAAGAAAAAAAGAAAAAAACTAGACCCTGAAAAAGGTGCTTTGTCTTGGTATGAACCTCTTTTTTTTTATAAGTAATAAAGTGATTTATCAAGAATGGTTAATATGAGCCAACAAAAATTACATAATAGAGATCCCACAAAGAGGAACGAGATGATGCCTCAAAAAACAAAGCAAAATAACAAAGGGTATGAACCTCTTCCAGTCTTGACTTAGCTGCCATACAAGTCAAAACATCATCTAGGGAGCATAATGATTTCTCCCTCGAGGCTGCAATCAGTTTTCTTCTTTTGTGTTCTTGAACATACTCTGCTGCCAAGTTTTAAACTGTTTCTGTAATTTATAGATAAGAACATACTCTGCTGCCAATTAATTCATTTCGTACAATGACAGAAACACCCCTACTAAAGTACATATTCCACTGATGTAGTCCATATTTACATCAACCATAATGAGAAAAAGGGCAGCCCAGTGCACAAGGCTCCCACCAATGCGGGGTCTGGGGAGAGAGAGATGTGTGCAGCCATACCTCTGCACATACAGAGCGACTGTTTCCAAGATTTGAACCCTGATCACCCAGGTCGCAATGGAGCAACCCAACCGTTGCACCAAGGCCCACCCTCACATTAACAATAATAAGCAAAACACTTAAATGAAGAAACAAAATAAACATTCTTTCCTAAATTAATTATTATTATTTATGTGCTTTACTAACAATTCCAGTTACAGAAACCACAAAATTAAAGATGCAGTCAAATCAACCAGAGAAACTAGGGTAGAAAAATCGGTAACCAAATATCTAAAGAAAAGAGAAAAGGGCATACGACTGTACATTTTTCCCGAGTTTTGCACTGCCCGTTTACGGCCCTTTCTCAAATTAGAGATCTTCAAACTATCGACATAACCAGGCTCTATGTTGTCTCTATCTCTTTCCTCCTAGGAAAAAAAACCCAAAATATGTTTCACTAATAGTGAAATATATAACAAAGATCTTATAAAAGAATATTGAAACACCATAGTATGAAATAAAACAATAATTAAGGAAATGATGGAAAAGAGAACTCACATGACAAGATTCTGTGGAAGTCATTTCCAACTCCCCAAAATTGATACTTCTGAGGTAATCACATAGAATGACAGAAATGTCAACAACCTACAAATAAAAGAAAAGAATAAGCCATCACCAGCCATTTTAGAACAACCTAAATTAGAGAAAAATAATGAAGTTAACAAATTTGCTCATATCAAATACATGAATCAAAGAATAAGATCCAACATCAATACTGACGTCAACAACAGTCATTTTTAGTGCATACCTCTACCCACTCAGCACGGAACTCAAGAAATGGCTGACGGTAAATCTTCACACGACCTTCTGTTGTGCAAACAGCAAGCAAGCATCTACAACAAGTACAAAATGACTTTGCACCCACCAGAGGTGTTCTGAAAAAGGCCATCATAAGTAGGAAAATATTACAGTATAATGCACTATACATACCCTGAATTGGGAGCTAATCCTAGAGGAGACCATGAAATGGAGCGAACACAAGGACGAGTTTCACGTGCCAAATAGGTAGGTGCTAAACATCCAGAAAGAAGATCTATAAAGTTGCCAGGATGACATCAGCGTGGACAAAAGCAAACTTACATAGGAAATAACAATTCACACTCTAAGTGAGTACTAAATGATCATATAAGATGTTCTTAGCATCACCATAAAGGTTTCAAGCAATAAGACATTATTTGTGTCATTATAATATAAATCACAATCATCATTTCTCAAATATTTTAGTAGCTGACACTTCGATTATAGCATAATTACAAGTCCAACACCAAAACAATTCCATACGAATTAGAGATTAAGAAGTACTATAGTTAGTCCATTGAATATCGAGCATCAGAATTTCTACAAGTTTAACAAATGAATTTGCGAACAAGGAAAAGAAGTTCATTTTGACTTTATTATCATTTCACATTAAGATTTGGAGAAGTGATTATTTTCCCTGCATCATGGAAGATATTGTGGAATTATGAAAAATACAAGAGATATAAATGAAACAGTATACGAAGATGTTTGTATTTGGTTAACAAGCACCTTCATACCCTTTGTGACTCATTTGTCACTAGAATTCATACTACCATAATTCATATGAAGACTAAATAACCTGTATTTTGATTCATGAAGTGAATGATAAAAGAAGATTACACATTTTCCCTTGAAATAAGCAGCAGACAATAAAAATCAAAAGGTAGCGAACTCTTGATAAGCCAATAGAACAATTTTGTAGTCCATGATATATCAGAAATAAAATTTAATTGAAAGAAAATACGTAAACAAGGTTTGAGCCCAAACTACACAAATTAGCAACAAGAGAGAAGCAAAACTACAATGGAGCCATGGGTCCTAATACAAATCAATACTACTGACAATAGATCTATGCAACAAGCAATTTCTTCTTATCCAGCATTAGATAGGGATTCTAGGCAATTTCATTTGGAATGTGATTCACTTTGCTGTTTATCAATGCACGGAAAAAGTAAGGTTGGAGAATTCATTTTCAAGAAGAATCTTGTTTGAGGGGGGGGTGGGGGCACAGGTCCAGTGGCAGAATAAAAATCTTAGTTCTTTATAACATTTGCAGCCATAAGGTCATAAGTTATCAGTATTGGCTGTTTCATACTTGTTCAGTTTCCTGCTAAATTGTTATGGTTTAGCAGGGGCTTATATTCACTTCATTATTGATCAAAAATTGAAGAGACACCACTTATTCGGCGTTTTACAATCAAATATCAGCTATTTGCCCTACAAACTTAAATCTTTTGTTGGGAGAGATTTTGATTGATACATTTAAACTTAACATTCTCTACACCTTTGAACTTATACCAACTCAACTCAGCCCTAATCCAAATTATTTGGAGTCAGCTACAAGAATCCCTTCTCGTCTTTGCACTCCTTATCTACATCACCGCACTTGTTCAAATTAATAAAGTTGTTTACCACTCATAAAAAAATGATACAGAAGAATAGGCTAAAGAATGAAGTGATAACTGGAAGATAACAGCTTCAAGCATGATTTTTGAGAACCAATAGCTTCAAGAAAAATGAGACATATAGGGCTGTCAGTTGAGTCCGAAAACCAGTGCCCAATTCAACTTCAGAAATGATTAATTCAGGTTCAGACAATCAATTGACATAATCACATTGAATTCAGATTTTTGGAACTTGCGTCTGTTAATAATCAGATCAGGTTTAGCTTTGACCTTATCCAATTAGAATAAGATCTTAGTCCAGTTTTGGAACTTGGTAATATATGGATTGCTAACCTCTCAGGATCTTTTACTTGTGTCTCCTGTCAGGCTCCTTGCACTCTTCCCACCCACCCCCCAGCACTTTCCTGGTAAAGAAGTTTGAAGTCTACCTATCCCTCCTAAGATCAGGGCTTTTTGTTGGGAGGTGCTCCATGAAAAAATTAATGCCTGTGATATTTTTCAGAGAAAAAGTGGCCTAATTGGACTCCTTCTCCACATATTGGTATTCATTGCAAAAAAAGTGAAGAGACTTGCTACCATTTACTACATGTATTTGGGAGTGGTTTTTCTCTCTTTTAGATGCAGGAGGAACACTCCAAATGTGGCTAGCTTGTTATGTTCATCAACATTTAGGTGGCCAAGGAAGAGAGGGAAGATTATTTTGAAGATGCACAAGAGTGGCAATCATTTAGATATTAAGAGAAAAGAGAAATTCAAGGGTCTCCAAAGAACAAGTAAGAAGAAGCTATTTTTGAGATCATTAGAGAGAGTAGCACATTGGGTGAAATCGGAGTATCTTCCGAGGTTTCTCTACTGATGATATCCTTCGTAAATGGGGGGTAGTAGGATCCTCATTAACAAAGGTGGCAGCACAACAATTGTGGCTGTCACCACTAGAGAATCTATAAATTTCAACTTTGATTGCAACAGCATGGGTGCTCTGGCCCCTTGAGAGTGGGAGGTTCCTGTAGAGATGAAAATGGAGCCATTAAGTCAATCCTTTGAAGCCTAATAGGTGTTGGGGACTCCATAAGGGCACAGCTGTTAGCTATTCTCCAAGGAATCACTAATCATATTGGCAATAAATGAATCTCACTAGATTGATCATCGAAGGTGACTCCAAGGTAACAAACAGCTTTCTAGAGAATGGAGCATGGTTTAAAATGTCCCTAAATTCCATAATATTTCCACGACATATTTCCATTTCCATGGGTAGCAACACGAAATTTTACTGGAATCGGCATATTCCCTAGTGAACACTATCAGCCTATGTGCAGTACAAGAAACAGTTTCCATAACATATTTCCATTTCAATGGGTAATGAGTGACACAAAATTTTACTGGAACCAGTGAACACTAACTAGCACTATGTGGAGTACAAGATATGTGGAGTGACAGTGTTATTGCCTGCCAAACTTGATGGTTTGTACCACTTTGAGCCAGCTTGATATTCATTACATACAGTTAAATATTAGTTTTCGTTTTTGTAATAGATTATTTCGTTGATCTATTAGAACCATTTGAATTCTATGAGTTTAAATTTTGCTTTAACTCAGTTTATCACGCAGTTTTGAACCTTAAGCTTTATGGGACAACTTGACAACGATTTCTTTTGAATATAACCTTAGTTTTTTAGTTTTGTTTAATGATTTGGAACAAGATAATATTGTAGAAAGGTGTGCCTATTTTTCTTTTACCACTTCATAAAATATCATTCTATATTTTTGCATATTTTACAATGTTTATTTGATGAACTGCATATTTACAATGTTCCCACCATGTCTATAATTTTTACAATATTTCCTTAAGGTATTTTCCAAAATTCCCAAAGTGTTTCCTATATTTGGATGACTGGCATTTCCACCAACATCAACATTTTAAAACTAGGGTGAGATGCCCCAATTAGGCCTCCTTTTTTTCACAAAGTATTGATCTTCAAATAAAATACTTCCCAACAAAAAAGTAATAACTCAGGGTGGTATAGACCCTAGCCAAATGGATTTGGATGGGAAAACTCGTAGAGATGGATCAATGGAAGACAAGAACTTAATAGAAAAGGCACAAGAAAATGAATCTGATGGAGAAGTAAACCACACCCAAGAATCAATAATCCAATTATCAAGAAACATCATCCGAAGAAGAGAGAAGGTCCAAAGAAAGTTCAAATTCAGAATTCCTAAGGCCTCTCCTTAACCCTAGATTCCAAGAAATAATGCCATCCAAAAAAATAGAAGGAATGCAAAAAGCAGATTC
Source organism: Nelumbo lutea (assembly GCF_056320005.1). Taxonomy (NCBI): domain Eukaryota; kingdom Viridiplantae; phylum Streptophyta; class Magnoliopsida; order Proteales; family Nelumbonaceae; genus Nelumbo; species Nelumbo lutea. Next base: position 26,141,541 of record NC_142686.1, on the reverse strand, counting down.
TCTATATATTAAGAAGTTGACAACTGAGGAAGATTCAAAGCTGGTGGTTAATTGGCTGCAAAAAGAAGAACCAAGTCATTGGATATTCAATAATGAAAAGAAAAAAAATTAAATTGAATGGTTAACTCAAAATATGGAGGTGAGAGTTGCAGAATCTCTTGCTAGGCAGGGGACAAGTAGAACTCATCCATTTTGGGCACAATTGTAATCGTTTCTTGTAATTTTCTGCTTCTGGGAAATATAAGAGAGGTTTTTTTTAAGGAAAAAGGTAAAGTATTGAATTACTCAAAAAACAAGCCAAATCTGCACAAGGAGTTCTACAGTGTCCAATGTTATCTCCACATCTTCTAAAAGTAGTTAAAATAGCAAATGATTGAAACGTACCTTCTTTCTTGATCACTCCAATCGGAAAAGGTATGCTAGGGTGGACTGTAATCAGTCCTCGAGGTCCAAAAAGTAAAGCTGGATTCTGTGAATCAGCAAAGAGATTATATAAAGTACAAAAAGATCCATATCACTTCTAAAAGCAATTTAGCTCCAAGAATTTCCATTATTATTAGAACTATTTAAAATTCTTTGGTGTACCAGTATAGTGACAAGATGTCCAGATGCAATAGCCACCAAGTTCTCGTCAGACCAAGCTACAGAATTTGGATAAGAGGGAGAAGCAACAACTGCAGCCACTTGGAAAGGCAAAGCCATTGTTCTTTAAGTATAGAACAATCAACAACATGAACACTTGGCTCTGATTTTTTTCTCTTCATTTTATATCCTCGACAAATTGTGGTGGTCGATGAAGATCATAGTAACGAAAAAGCTCTAAAAGAAGCATTGGCTAATAGACTATGAATTCTTGCAAGACCAGATCAACCTAAACACAGAAAAAATAGCAGAAAACAATATCTGTCAAGTGTCAACAATGACTGTTACTTTTTCTTTTATAAGTAAAGTCTGATCTATGTGTGTATAATTCATATTATTGTTACAAAAGACATGTAAAACATTTTTACCAATAAATGTTAAAACTTATCGAGTAAAAAAGAATAATGTAGATACAATAAAGATCCAAACACCCTTTAATTTCAGCCTAGCCCATGCTAGCCACCCAATTCATCTCTTTTAACCACGGTTTGCAATATCGACAATGTTGGGTGAAGTTTCTCTAAAATTTCACCATTTTGTTAGTTTTTTTATCAATAACAGTGAATTTTATTAAGGAATGATAAATTACATAGCAAAGGAGCTAAAAAATCTTGGCTCCCTAATACATCAATGTACATCCAAACCGTAAGTCAATTACAAAACAGCCCAAAACATAGAGTTCCTGTTCACCCCTTGCCTAGCTAAACCATCTGCTAATGAGTCTGCACTTCTCTTAACCCATGTACAACTAACTTCATATCCTTAGTCAGCCACTTAAGTTTCCTCTTTTCATTGTTGTAGTTCTAGAGCTTGGATTTATCCTATTTTAACCATATCACTACAATTTCAGAATCACTTTCTATGATCAATTTATTAATATGCATGTTCTTGGCCCTTTCTACCCCTTCAAGAGCTCCTAGTAGCTCGGCCCTCAAGGAATCTCCCACCCCAATTGGACCAGAATGCATAGCTAATGAATTCCCTTTTTCATCTCTTATCACTCCCCTTATTCCTAAGGGCCCTGGATTACCCAACTGCTGCCATCAAAGTTCAGTTTGATAAAGCTGCCAGGTGGAGGGGTCCAGCAAGAACTTGATGCCTTCTTAGCCGAAATTCATTCTGCAAATTCCTTCCAATTCCTTAGCATCTCATCAACTGAGAAATCTGCAAACAATTCCAAAGTTTTCAACCAATTTATCACCCTAATGTGAATAATCTCCAATATTTCTTCCAAGCTTCTCTCTTTATCCGAGAAAATCCATGAATTTATCTCCTCCCAAACAGTCCAACAAAATGCAGCCCTAACACATCTCCACATGATCTTGGCCCTTTCTGTTAGGCAATTAGGCATGGAATTGAATAAGCTTTGCACATTCAAAGAGGGGTCCACCTGCACCCAAACAAAGAAGTACACCATTCCCAAATGGCATTAGCAAACTGAAAGAAAATTAGTAAATGATATCCAGACTCACCATCAGATTTACAAAGGACACACCAATGAAGAGACAAACAACTATTGGGTCTTTTTCTTTGAAGTAAATCTCCTATATTAACTCTTTTCAGAAAGGCTTCCCAACATAAACTCCCAACCTTTGGAGGTATAGGTTGACACCTGTAGAGAACACTGATGTGGGCCCCACTGCAGTGGTCCCCGCTGTGTTCATAGGACAGCACTACTTGTTTCAGTTATAGTAATGTCAGTTTGAGTCAGTTTGCTAATTCAGCTGTTATTTATTTCAGTTTTATTTACTTTCTTTATTATGTAAGTACCAAGGGCATATGTGTCCTTTCATCATGTACTAAACATAAACCTATAAATATTAAGAGAGTGGCGGCGGCAGATCTGTTAGAATCTGTCCCTCCTTTCGGCAACTTGTGTTCTGTTGCTTCTTCTCTATTCTCTCCTTTTTTCTCTCATCTTCTCTTCTGTTTTACAAACCTAAAACCTTTTAGGATTCAAGATTGATTACAGTCTTGATCTTCTACTTGGTATCAGAGCCAGGTTGGCCAATTGCAGTCATAGTTGGTTTTCAGCAGATTAGCCCAGAGCCAGTTGAAGCGGTCATTTCGACAAACAGCATTTTGTGGGGTGCGGTCCCTAGGCACTTCCACCCAGGATCGAGCAGAATTCAGATCAGGCCTAGAAAGAGGCCATTTCAGTGTTCGTGTCCCCATTCCAATGACACTAAAACAGCTTCCCTTGCGGTTGTAGACGTATTGGTTGTTGTCCTCATGCGGGGGCAGACGCGTGAGCCTTGATAGGAATGTGGGTACACTGCCCGAGCATATTGTTTATCAGGCCTAGCAAGAGGCCATTCAATGTTCGCGTTCCCATTCCAATGACCCTAAAACAACTTCCCTTGCGGGTGGTTACGCATTGGTTGTTGTCCTCATGCGAGGGCAGACGCATGGGCCTTGTTAGGAATGTGGTTACGCTGGCCGTTGGAGCATGGCAGCCCTACACCGACAAAGTTTCAGGTGGATCACTTGCAACAGCGAAAGCGCATCACAAGGCGAGTGCATGTTCGGCAACTAATGGGGGAAAGTTGCCACACTCGCACAGATTGCGGTCTAGTCTCCTTGAGGCAGCAGTAGTGGGGCCCCCTCGGAGTGAAGATGTAGCCCGAGTCGGCGAGGCAAAGCGTAGTTTCGAGGGCTAAGAGAGCATAAGCCATGGCAAGGTTTGAGTAACCCGCACAGGGCGAGGTGAAGTCTGCAGGTCAGCATGGTGAAAGGGTACCCAGATCATCGCCAACATGAGGAGTAGACCTATCAACGTGTTCGGTAGCATCACTGAAAAGCTACCAAGAAGACGGTTGAGCCTTGAGGTGAGATGATACATGGGGCGGACCTCCGCGAAGCACCACACACATTTCTTCGAGGACCCTTCTTTCACAATTCAACGGCATAGCCATTGCGCGGTTTGAGTAACCTCAACATTGGAGGGGTGAAGTTCAGGCAAGTCGGCATGGTGAAATGGTTCTGTCCCCATAAATGGACACCAACATAGGCAAGACCCGGGTTGACCAGGTGAGCCCAGGAACTGGTGGAGAAGTGGATGGCGGGGGACACAAACACACATTCACGTGAAGACCATTCTCGAGGTCGACAATGGATTGAGTGGGGGAGCCTGTGACAGTCTGAAACAGGCTTAGCCTTGCCTACGCTTGGCAGGCTTACGTTAGGGACATGCTCGTCATTTTCGCCTGTAAGATTTTTGGGAGAACTGATGTCATCTTCAGGCAGACCACCAGAAGCTTAACGCACTCTTTGAGGAGGGGTGGTCGACCTCCTTGGGTGCCTAACCTTGGCACTCCTAGACCTTCATCCCCTTGCGAGGCAACCCTGGTTAATGGCTAGGATGGCTACCAGGGTTCCTCATGGGCGCACCCTTACTCATGGGGATAGTGTTGGACCGGCAGTGCGCTGCCAATACTCAAGGGAGGCTTGGCATGCGGGCTTGGCTCAAGCACGTCCCTTCACCACGCCAGTCCCTTGCCCAAGCTGAGTGAGCTACCTCGTTGCCCTTGGCACACGAGTGTGTTCCGGCCCAAGCAGTAGCCTATCATCATGGCACACAGGTGCCTGTCATCATCGGCATACAGGAGACCCATCACATCGGTGCCAAGTCACCTCATCGACGCATGGTCGCCTTGCATTATGGTTGTCCCCCTTTAGCACGTAAGTGGCGCCTCCCATGGACCGGTCTGAGCCAGGAGAGTGCCCCGGCCATTGGACTTAAGGTCATGATCCAATGCTACTAACTTTGGTGGAGCCATCCCATCGGGCAACTCCTAGCCTCTATGCGTTATAAAGGCTTGTTCTGGCCTACCTTGGCATGGACGCCGCACGGGTTCTTCCGCTGTAGAACTACCCCCGTGACAGTTGGCATCAAAAGGATGGAGTCCTCTCTGACACTACTAACAGTATATGTAGATGATATTATGGTGACAGGAAATGACAATCATGAGATTGAGTCTCTCAAGCAGCTCCTTCATCAAGAGTTTGAGGTAAAAGATCTTGGTGCACTACGGTATTTTTTGGGTATTGAGGTTGCTAGATCCAAGCAGTGGATTTTTATCTCTCAGAGAAAATATGTTCTAGATCTGTTGGCAAAAACTGGAAAGCTGGGTGTTAAGCCGGCCGATACACCCATCGAACAAAATCACAAGATTAGTGCAGAGGGTGGGGACCCTCTTGAGGACAGAGTTATGTTCCAACAGTTGGTTGGAAAGCTTCTATATCTCTGTCTCACTCGGCCGGATATCAGCTATGCAGTTAGTGTTGTCAGCCAGTACATGCACTCCCCTAGAACTTCTCATCTTCTTGCGGCAGAATGAATATTAGCATACTTGAAGAGATGCCCGGGTAGAGGTATATTACTCAAGAACAATAATCACATGAGGGTGGAAGTCTATACAGATGCCGATTGGGCTAGAAGTGTTGATGATAGAAGGTCTACCTCTGGATATTGTGCCCTTGTGGGAGGTAACCTTGTCTCTTGGAGGAGTAAGAAGCAGAGTGTTGTTTCCCGCTCCAGTGCTGAAGCGGAATACAGGTCAATAGCTAATGGAGTGGCTGAAATCTTATGGCTGAGGTCACTACTTGAAGAGTTGGGTATTGCCTATGAAAAGCCCTTAATGTTGTATTGTGATAACCAGGCAGCTATTAATATAGCCCACAACCCAGTGCAGCATGACAGAACTAAACATATCGAAGTTGATCGACATTTTGTGCGAGAAAGAGTTATATCACAAAAAGTGTGTCTTCCGTACAACACATCCAATATGCAGCTCGCGGATATCCTCACCAAGGTTGTACCAAGGAAAAAGTAAGAGACAGACCTATCCAAGTTGGGCATGATAGATATCTACTCCTAACTTGAGGGGGAGTGTAGAGAACACTGATGTGGGCCCCACTGTAGTGGTCCCCACTGTGTTCGTAGGACAGCACTACTTGTTTCAGTTATAGTAATGTCAGTTTGAGTCAGTTTGCTAATTCAGCTGTTATTTATTTCAGTTTTATTTACTTTCTTTATTATGTAAGTACCAAGGGCGGATGTGTCCTTTCATCATGTACTAAACATAAACCTATAAATATTAAGAGAGTGGCGGCGACAGATCTGTTAGAATCTGTCCCTCCTTTCAGCAACTTGTGTTCTCTTGCTTCTTTTCTATTCTCTCCTTTTTCTCTCATCTTCTCTTCTGTTTTACAAACCTAAAACCTTTTAGGATTCAAGACTGATTACAGTCTTGATCTTTTACTACACCACACCTCTTTTACAGGGAAGGGCAATCTAACAAAATAAGTTTGTATTAAGGCCTTAAAGAAAGAGGGACAGGTGTAGGAACCCGAGGGAGTGAGTGTCCAAATTTTATTGTTTGCCTTTGTTGGCTCTAGAAAGATCCCTTCAAGGATGGTTAATAAGACTAAAGTACAGCCTCACTCTGTGTCCCTGAATTCTCTTCTCAACCCTAGGCTCCAGCCGAATCCAGAAGGTACAAGGAAGGAAGATATTGGTTCATTTTTAAGGATAGAGATAGCAAAAAGAGTTGGAAATTGATCTTTCAAGGAAGAATCATCATCCCACAAATGTTCCCATAATTTAATTAGGTTGCCTGAGTGTAAGTCATACCTGATCCAGGGAGAGAACACGAGCAAAATAGCTTGAATAGCTTTCCAAGGAGATGCCATTGTAGTCCTTGATAGAATCCCAGAATCTCATCCATTGTCTACCACCCTATGGATACTTCCCACTATCTTAACCCAAAGTTTTTCTTTCTCCAATGAGAACCTCCATAGCCATTTCCCTAGTAATGTTAAGTTCCTATTCCTTTTGTTCCCAATTCCCATACCTCCCTCCTCCTTACTCCTACACACCACCTCCCACCTAACCCTATGGTCCTTCTCCCCGGACTCCCAATGAAAACCTCCCACCTAACCGGAATCTTAAAGACTAACAAAAAATATACAAAAAGGTTAGCTAGCGTTGACCTAATTAGAGTGATTCTCCCTCCAAGAGGCAAACAGTTTTTCTTCCAATTGGCAAGTTTCTTTTCATACCTCTCCACAACCGGAACCCAAAATTCACCTTTCTGAGGATTATCTCCCAATGGCAGACCAAGGTAGTTTAAGGGCCAATTAAATACTACACACTAGACCTGTTCATGGGTCAGACCGGGCTTTTACTCTTCATAAACATGATTTTGTTAGGCTTGAGCCTGAGCCCGAGCCCAGCCCGACCAACGGGTCTACAACATGGGCCCAAGCCCGGCCCTAATAAAAAGCCTGAAGCCCAGGCCCGAGCCCGAAGCCCGACCTAACAGAAGAAAGAACTCACCGCCGATGACTGTGTTCGTCGATGTTGAGTTCGTGTCTATGTGTGTGAGAGAGAAAGAGAGGATTCACCACCACCGTCGATGTTGAGTTCGCGGTGAGATGCGATTTTGACTGTGAAAAGTGGAATCAGTTCGCGTCTGAGAAAGAGAGAAAGAGCAAGAGAGCAAGAGAGAGAGAGAGAGAACTCACCGCCGCTGTCTGAGATTTGAAAGAGATGAAGTGAGAAGAGGAACGAGGGAGAGAAAGAAAGAGAGAAAGAGAAGGATGTGAAGAGAAGAGAGGTTCGGCACTAGGCAGTTAGGCTAACTAGAAAAGTGGAAAGAGATGAATGAGAAGGGTCACTTAGGATATTAGGGTTTTTGGTTTAGTTTATAAGTCAGGCCGGGCTATTTTGGCAAATCACGAGCCCAACTCGAATTTATTGTGGGTCAGGCTTTTTGGCCCGGGGTCAAGCCCATGGGCTCATTTGTGTGTCCAAGCCCGTCCAGGAGCCAGGCCGGGCCCATGAACAGGTCTATTACACACCCCAAAATGTATGCACACTCACATACCTCTCCTTCTCCCATATTGACTCCAATCATACAGCTTTTCTCAAAATTCACTTTAAGGTTTGACATTTGTTCAAAAAGTTGTATAGTGAACTTCAGGCTTCTGATCCTATTGAGGTCCCCTCCTTCACAAAAAAGAATTGTGCCATCTGCAAATTGCGAATGTGTATTGGTATGTTATCTCTTCCAACTCTCAATCCCCTTATTAAATCCCTAGAAACTGCTTTGGAGATTAGTCTCCCCAACACTTCTGCGACCAATGTAAACAAAGAAGGGGAAAGAGGGTCTCCTTGTCTAATCCCTCTCAAAGCTAGAGAATAGTCCACCATTGCCCCATTTACCAAGATGGAGTAATGACAATTCCTAATGCAGCCCATCACCCATTTGCACCAGTTGTCTCCAAACCCAAAGTTGATCACCACCTCCAACAGGAAGGACCAATCAACCAAGTCATAAGTCTTTCCCAAATCCAATTTGCAAACCACCCCTTTTGTCCTAGATCTCTTGAAATCCTCCAGACTCTCATTTGCTACAAGTATATGATTTGTTATCTACCTCCCATTCACAAAAGCTCCTTGGTTTTTTGCTATGATTTCTAGGAGCACCTTCCTAATTCTAATAGACATCACCTTAGTGATGATCTTATACAGGCTATTAACTAAGTTGTTCGGCCTATGGTCCTTCAAATGTTTTGCATCACTTTTCTTGGGTGCCAAGGCAAAGAAGGTGGAATTTAGCCCAAGGTTAATCTCTCCTCTAGTATGGAATTCATCAAACACCAGCCTTAGGTCCTCTTTTAGTATCTCCCAGCAGTCTTTATAAAAATCCATCGTAAAACCTGTAGAGACTGATTTATGTTTCTTACATCTTCTTTCTTTTTTTGGCTCTTGGGACCACTCTCTTATGTTGTAACTTATGTGCATTACTTTTTGTTTTATTATTTCTTGTAAGATAAGGGCACAACTGTCCTTTCCATGACATTGTATTCTTTCTTATATAAGTTAATCATTTCTGGGTGTGTGATTCAAGAGAGAACACACCCTTTCATTCTCAGCTTTTCTTCTTTGATTTGAACTAAGTTGACATGGAACCAGAGCAGGTTTTTCAACCTGTCCTTGATTGAAACCAGTTTAGGCCTATGAGATCGACCCATCTACTTCAGTTTTGGATCTCGTAGGTTGTTGTACTGATCTGCACATCTCTGTTGTTCTTTCTATGGAAGATCGCCATCAGAAATAGGGTTTCTTCTTTTTCTCTCGATCAGCTACTCCAAACTCTGTGAAACTTCAGATCTGAAATCACCCAGGTCAGATCTATATAGATCTATAATTTAGTTTCAGTTCAGATTCCTTTTGAAGGGTGTTTTTCCCTTCTTCTTGTTTGACAGTCCAGAAAACATTCCTTTTTTGGATTGTTATCAGTTTGAAAACCCTGTGTGGTTGTTTTCTTTTATTGGATTTTGATTCCTCCATGTGGTGTGTGATTAGGCACACATATTCCATCAAGTTTTGGATTCATTTGGACCTTCAGATGCTCTACTTTCTTAGTTTTCTTTGCTTACTCATTGCTAAAATGGCCATGGAGAAAAGAAATATTCTACTAATAAAGTTCAATGGGGCAAACTATGCCTTCTGGAAATTCTAGTTCCATTTCTATGTTGAGGGAAATGGCCTATGGGGATTTGTGGATGGTTCCACAAAACAACCTGATGAATCTGATTCCAAGGGGCTGAAACAGCAGAAGATCGACAATGCCAGAGTAGTGTCTTGGCTTCTTGGCTCTGTTGAAACTAAGATTGCTATTCCAATGAGAAGTTATCAAACTGCCAGTGAGATTTTCACCTATATGGAAAAGGTGTACCAACAGTCCAACATCTCTCGTCAGTATCTGATTGAGACAAAGATATTTTCTTACAGCCAGGTTGAGAAGAAAATACAGGAATACTATGCTGGCTTCGTGAATTTGTGGACAGAATATGAACTAGTTCACAGGGTGAAAGCACCTCTGCTTTTTTTTTTATCAATAGCTCCTCTGCTTGTTGCATCAAAAATCTGATAGAACACTTCGATAGGAGGAAGATCATGCATTTTCTGATGCATTTGAGACCTAAATATGAAATTGTAAGGTCCAACATTCTCACTATGGGAACTCCTCCCACACTTGACACAGTTTTGGGGGAGCTTCTCAGGGAGGAAACTAGACTCATTACTCAACCGACCTTGAGGTCGAAATCTGATTATGGAACAGAGACAACCTTTCTGATGAATAAACCCAAGCCCAAGAAGGACTTGTCCCGTGTATAGTGCTATGAATGCAAGGAATATGGACTTGTTGTCTCACACTATCGGAAGAAAAAATTTTGTACCTACTACAAACAACATGGGCATATTATTCCTGATTGTCCTACCCGGCCAGCAAAGGGGAATGGTTCAAGTTCTAAGAAGAGTCAGCAGCTTTCCAAATGGCAACTAAAGGTGCAAATACAGGGAATACAGCTTCAGCAGGAATGGATGAAAATTCTAGGACTCTTACAAAAGAAAGAATGTGGCAGCTAGTATCCTCAGCTATTTCCTCTGCATTTTCAACCATCGGTCTTTCGGGTGAGTCATCCTCTTATTGTTCCTCTCCCAGTCACTTATAGATCATTGGTTTCGAGGCCTCTAACCATATGACAGGGGCACACACTGGTCAGTCCATTAAACCCAAATCCCTGAATAAACATATTATTACTGATAATGGAGAGAAATTGAATATTGTTGGTTGCAATGATTTGTCTTTGACTACATTTGACAATTCTTGCTTTCATCTACCTAAAACTTTCTTTGTTCCTAAACTTACAACGAATTTGATCTCAATCGATCAGTTAGTTGAGGATGGTAACATTGTTCATTTTCCCATGATGGTTGTTTGATACAGAACCAACGCACATTTAGTAATTATATTTCATCATGTTGGGTCATGAGATTGTTAGTGGGTGCCTTAGCATTAGGAATAGGATAAGGTGAGCCTATATTGAATCTGTCCCATTGAGATCCCTAGACAAAAGGATAATTTGGTTTACATCACTTGCTTTATGGCATTTCTTTCTTCTTGTAGGCTGGACTTCTAAGAGAGTTACCTACAAAAGATTTTTTGGAGGAATATGCAAGGGCAATACTCCAGAAATACATTGACAACTTGTATGCATGTGGAGGTTGATATCTTTTAAACCATTATAGAGATAGAGTTTCCCTTTTCCTGTTGTTGAATACAAATCCTTGCCAACTAAATGAATTTGCAGCTACAAAATCCTAGATGTTTGTTATCAGAAGTTTTAATCTCCCTCATCTAATGTGGTTTGTGCAGTAAACGAGGAAGAAATACACAAAACACTGATTGATGCAATTCCAAGAATATTAAAGTGGCCCCTTCGCTTTAGGGATTCAAAGGTATTACACTGATTATTTATTATGCCTGTCTAGCAAGGTCATTAGATAAATAACAACAATCTTTTTAGCCCAACAGAAATTTTTGAAATAATTTAAAGACTGTTTATATGGTGTAAATGATTTTTTGATGGATTAGATTATATCCTTGAAGGATATTAATGGTTTTGACCAAGTGGCTTTGTATTTCAGCAGGATGTTGCTTTGGGTGTGGAGTGTGGTAAGCTATAAAGACCTTTCTCAAGTTTAATGTCCTCTATAAATATCCTCCGTACATATACTAAATAAAATATTGTTTATTACAAATCAAAGAAAAAAATTTAGATTTAGTTATCAATGCAATAAGATCTACTGCAAAAAAGGTACATATGCTTCATATATGCATTTATGCATGTGAAATGCCTGGGTTACTGGCCCTAATATATAGACCTAATCATGGACCAGGCTTCGGGCTTGGATTTGCACTGTTTTGGCTCAATCTTTGCACCAGGCCCATTCAAATTTTGGCAAAAACCAAGCCCGAGTCCGGCCCTTAAACAGGTCTACTAGGATATATTCACAATTACTGCACATATCATATAGAGCCAGAAAAGAATGCAAAAAATCTCCACAAGAGAGCATGCACATGGCCAAGTGAACAGGAAAAAAACTGTGGAAATCCCATTGGAAGGGAAATCTTAGTAACAAAAATCTTTTAGAACTTTTTCCAATAGACTTCTCATTTTTTTTCTAAAAAAATCCCTCTGATATATGACCAGGAATAATAAAACTCATTTTCTATGTGTCACTTTGTAGCCAAGATGAATTCATCTACATATACTGCCATTGAAAGATAAATGGCAAAAGGAGGTATCCTTGAGACAAAGCCACTATCTCATTTATTTATCAACTGAATGACCTTTTGCAGGTACATTGTGAGATTCCAAACAAAAAGAAACTAATGAAATGTTGCCTACAATGTTAACACTCGCCTCTTTTTCCTTAAACAACCTATCCATGATTGCCATCTCTGTCTTGTGTTTCTAAATTGGATGAGGTTGGCTTTAGTTTAATTCAAATGCTATGTTGAACCAACTAAACAGGAAAAAGCTATGGACTCATAAACTGGTTTGTCAAAAGTGTTTCTTCTTTGTTTTAAGGAGTTTTTTTATCTAGGGCTTAAATAGTTATAAAAATTATTTTGCTTTATGATAATTTTTCCTTGTGGAAAAATTGACCAAAATGCTTAATTTAAAGAGTATGGTTTGGGTGCTAAGGCATTTACCCAAGAGACATGTATAGTTATGGCATTCTCTTGCTAGAGACATGGAAGAGACCCACCAACAAAATGTTTATGGCTTGAATCTTCAGTCGATTACAGTCGTTACATCTCACAGAGGTAAGCCAAATATCAAGGTGAGTGAGTTAATTTCTTTCACTGTTCCCCCTCCACAGTCCACTCCCTCAAGGTAATTAAGTTTCAGCTAATTCAAGCTTGTTTATATCTATCTTTATTAAAGGTGATGGAAAGATTAAGAATTCGGATCAAAGATACCATATGCTAGAAACAGAGTGGTAGAGTGTTATTTTTGGATGATGGGAGTGTATCCAGAACCTTAGTACTCTGTTGGTCGGATGATTCTAACCAAAGTAATAGCAATGACTTCAATACTAGATGATACTTATGATGCATATGGTACATTTGAAGAACTACAGCTCTTTACAGATGCAATGGAAAGGTTTGATATCAATACATCTCTAATATCTATTGACTACTGTATGAAATTTTAGGTAACAAGTTGGATTTAATTTCAAGTAAATACCACATACTGAATGGATTTTGTAAGATTGTCACTGCGGAGTTTCTGCTTTGGCATTCCCATCATTCTAAATTCATGTATTTAGGTGGGATATTGGTGAAACTGATCAGCTACCAGAATATATGAAAGTGGTATATCTTGCACTCTTAGATAGTTAGATGTTTACAATGAAATTGAGGAACAGATGAGAAAGGAAGAAAGATCATATTGTGTCTCCTATGCAAAAGAAGCAGTAAGTCGTACATGGCTCTACCTCTGTGATTAGTTTCATGCATCCTGGGATTAGGGATGGAAGAAATTAAGGATATGGTTATATATATATATATATATATAAAAAACATAAACTCACATATAATTTTAATTTTGATCTTATGACAGATGAAAGCTCTGGTTAGAGCCTACTTAATTTGTTGAAGCCAAATGGTTCTCTGAGGGGCACATTCCTTCATTTGAGGAGTAGGAATGGGAATATCAGCTTAGAATGTGTTTTTTGGTAAAATCACAATTAGCATTCAGCCCAGCCAGGAGTTAAATTGTTCAAATATGTTACTTAGCCAACACAACATATTCAGCCCAGCCATGAAATCAAATATTCGATTTCCTACACTACTTAGCATCAAGTGGATCCCTCAACTCTAGTGCCTCCAAATGATCACTCTCCTCCCAAACAACCCATAATGAGGAGAAATATACAACAATAAACCTCTCTAGCCTCTCCCTGCTGCATATTACAAGTCTCCCTCCTAGTTTATAGACTCTAACAATGGCAACATTTTGGGGTTGAGAATAAGTGGCATGACCTCTATCCCATATCTCCTTGAAAGTTGACAAGAACATGTAATTCCTGGCCATATGCTACCACATAGAACATATTAGCCAGGACATAACAGTAAGTTATTCTGTAAGATATCCTAGCTTTCCTTTGCCTTCATTAGACGACTTCGCGGATTAAGACCACTCTAAAAAGTTATTTCCATCCAACATAACTTAGTGACTGAATGTTAGAACCTTCTTAAATTCCCATAACACTACTGACTACTTGAACCAGCTATAGAATCAAAGAGGACCAGCTGATGGTGGCTCAGTTGGTAGGATCCCTGACTAGTTGTAGCAGATACCTGGAATCAAATCCCACTGCCACCAGTTAGGGGGTAAAGGAATGGGGGATGGGCTACCCCCCATTGTGTAGCCCCATGACGCCAAAAGACAAAAATATAGGATCAAAGGGGGCAGTCATATAAAATACTAAACTCAAAACACCATCTACAATTTACTGACAAAACATAACAGTCCCACAAAAAACACATCTTCTGGGACACAAAAAAATATCCTTTCCTAATCCTTAGAATCAAAACACTCTGGCAGCAAACACAACGCAATAAACAGAAATTCAGCCCCTTCAAACATCAACGGAGACTGAAATCATGCTTCCAACATCATCACCAATCGGCAGCATTGTTGTGATAATGTTCTGAATTTTATATCTACTCGAACCAGTCACGATTCAACCAAGAACAACTCAAAAGGACTGATAAAGATAGGAAGCAAAACAGAGGGAAGAAAAAGTTACCAAATTTTCATATACGATAAAAAAGAATATAGGAACACTTCCATAGTCTTCAGAAATATGTTACAGATCAAACATAAGTGGTCTTAAGCAAAAAAAAACAAACAGCATCTGAACGTATTCCTTACTGCAATCAATTCTTATTTTTTGAAATTTTCAGAAAAGAAAATCTATAAAAAATATCAATCAGCCTCTTAACAGATTCTAGGGTTTCTTGTGAGGGGTTACTGGCAGGACATACAGTTGTGGGCATCATGCTTAATGGAGAGAATGAGAGAAAAAAAAAACAAAAGGGGGAGAGAGAAATCGATGACTTACCTCGCCGTGGATGAGTTCAGTTCGGTTCTCAGCTGCCGAAGGAGTGGCAAGAGATGAGGGAGAGAGGGATGGAAACCTAGAATCGGCAAAGAGAAGGTTTGATGGTCTGCTGCATAAAAAGGGACGAATAAAAAGAAACAAATGAGAGAGAGAGAGAGAGAGAGAGAGAGAATGAATGAGAGGAAGAAGATGAAAGGGGGAGAGAGAAATCATGACTTACCTCTTAATTCAGTTCGGTGCTTCTCAGCTGCGGAAGAAATTAGGAAAATGCGAATATGCGATGGGAGAGAGGGTTAGAAACCTAGAATCAATAAAGAGAAGATTTTGAAAGGGTTTTTGCTGGTGCGGTTTGAGGGAAGACGAGAGAAGTTACTGGTTTCGTTTGCGCGGGAGAAAACATTTAGCGGGCTCTTTGGATTTCTTTTTTTTTTTTTGTTTTTCGTGTATCTGTTCTCCAACGGCAAATATGCCTTCACTTTTCGATGCTTGAAAATTAATATATAGCGACGTTTTTATTAGGAATCGACAGGGGAGGGAAAGAGAACAGGAGAGGGAAAGGGTTTTGTAATGTCCGCACATGAGAGTTGTCAATTACGTGTAAAACTAACATAGAATCTTCTGATTGCATCCACAGCCCGCTCGACAACGGCTGAGGGCGTTTAGCTATTCTCCTGGACTTACGAATGGTGTGGGCATGGGTGCACTTCTAATCAAAATCGAACACGTCATGTGTTCGCATAACAAATCAAAATCGAACACGTCATGTGTTCGCATGACAAATCACTGAAGTGTGCGGAGAAGACCAAATGGCAAGTCTCCCATTAAGTTATAAACTTGTACTAATTTTGTTTTTGCTGCGTTTGGTAGAGGTATAAAATCGAATTGGGGTAAATTTTACACCCCATTTTGATTTTGCAGTATTTGGTAGAGGTGTTAATATACCTCATCAATCGGTGTAAAAGTTCATTATTGTCAGTATATTCATCGAAAATAAGTAGAAATTTTATATCGATAAAATCGATGTAAAACTTTATCTTCCTCTTCCTATGTCCAACGGTTACCTCGCGTCTCTTCTGTCCAATAGCTGTATGTCTTTGTTTGATCGAAGAAGAGAGTGAACTAGTGTGATGGCAGCATTCCCCACCTCCGACTGAAATCCCTTTTCCTCTCTCTCTCTATTTTCTTCTCCTTCTTATATCTCCTACCTATATGACCTGCCCTGTTCACTGTTTTCTCCGAAGAACACAGAACTCCCAGTGAAGATAACGTAAAGCCTGAAATCTTCTCCAACTCTAGTGTATCAGTGAGCGGTGAGCGACGAGCGGCGTATCAACGCAAATCTTGCAATCCCCCTCACTGATAAATGAATTATGATTCGACATTATCAGTGAGTGGTGAGCGGCGTATCAGTTCCGTTGAGACCTAGTTCCAGCGGTGGCAAGTGGCATATCAGCGCAAACCTTGTCTGTATACACATTGAAGCACTGCATAAGATTCACTGTGCAGCAGTAAGATTCATTGCATAAGCAAATTGCTTGCTCACCTTTTTCCGTTGAGACTCATTTGAAATTTTACACCATACAAAATCAAACATGATCCGTGTAAATTTTCAAAATCAATCGGTCCCAATTTTCATCGATCACTAAATTGGTTCACATTTTTCCATGGTGTAACATTTGAATTTACACCTCGAACAAATGCAACCTAAATAAAAAACAAAGAAAAGTAGAAGGAAAAAAAAAGAAAGAAAACCTAATCTTCCGGACTATATTCGTTATATGGTCTAGACAACCAAATAAAATCAAAATTGGCGGTTTGGCCTTGCTTGGCCTTAAAATGGTTTAGCTTGGGTTGAGAATTACTCGAATTGTAATTTTTTTGTTTTGTTTTGATAAATCATATTAACCCAGATCATTAATAAATATATTTTTTAATGTATATAATAAATATGTTTGAACATATTACATATGTACATGTATGTATGTAAGTAATAGCTACTAGATGACGCTTATTAACTTTTTAATTTGATATTTGAATTATATTTCTTATTTCATGTAGGTATGCATGTTATTTGTTTGCTTTCTAACTGGGTTAAGCCCCAAAGAATGGCCCAACCCATAATAGAAATCGGACCAAACTGTGATAGTTTGGTTTGGTTTGAGAAATTTTCAAATTGTAATTTACTAGTTTGGTTGGAGATATTCTCCAAACTGGACCATGAATGCCCCTAATCGAGCCAACTTGGTCCAAGTCTAGTGAGAATATTATAATTATTATAACATTATAGCTATTATTATAAAATATTTTATCCTAATATTATATTTGTATAGAATTTTAAGTTATTTATTCATTTGTTTTCATTTTTACATCAATTAAATTTGATAAATTATTTAAACTCTATAGAATTAATCAATTTTTGTTAATGTAAGTTAAACCTATTTTAACTTACAATTAAATGAAATTGTAGATTATTACATACTTTAACTTTTTATTGATATAATAATGTTAACCGACTTAAATGGATTTTAATTTATAATTAAATGTGATGTTAAATTATAATAATTAATATATTTTTAAAACACTATATAACTAATTATAGTTAATTAGAACAACATATTTAAATACTAGTATTATATTATTATATAACTTTCTTCTAATAAGTTCCAAGTTAAAATGTGTATAAGTATTTATTATTTTTTACCAATTACTTAGTTAAATTAAGTTTAAATGGATTTAAATTAAGATTATGTAATTAATTATAAACATTGTTTGATGAATAAGTGGTTGTTTAAAGAAGTACTTATTTTAACAACCACTTAAGGTTGTTTGGTGACCCACTTACCAAATCACTTATTATATTTTTAAGCACTTATTGGGGTGGGGATGTTTGGTAAACTACTTTTCTCATAAGTGTTTATATTGACATAAATAACAATTTTATCCATCACTTCACTCAAAATGCAACCAAATACTCATCCAACTTCAACAATTTTTTTTGCATGATTTTTAACCAAAAAAAAGATGTCTCATATGAAGCCAAAATATTTTCGAATTAGACAAATAATCATACAAAAAAACAAGAAAAAACACCAAACATGGAGGGGAGGAATTTGACGAACTAACCTCATCGTCGCCAGTGGCTGGATGGTGAAATTGTCGTCATTAAACTCTTCCAAAATGCAGACTTGTGAACACATTAAACATGGGAGTTTAAAGTAAAAAAAAAGGCTTAATATGAAGAAAATGGCAAAACGATAGGTCCGCTGACAAATTTTCTTCACTGCTAATCGTCGTCGGTGGACCTGTAACTAGGTGCACCGCTGATTTGCTATGTTCGAATGAGAAGAGAATGAGGTAAAACCCTTGCATAGGTGGTATTTTGGGTATTAAAAAAATACAAGGGACTAATTCGTCCCATTCTATTGGAATGAGTACTTCTCCAAGAAGTGCTAAAAAAAAAATTAACTTAAGTCACTTTTTAAATAAATGTTTCTTTTAACAAAAAAATATTTATTCTCCACTTTTTTACTAAACACTTAATAACCACTTAATGTATGGTCTCAGCTCTTAAAAGAAGTACTTTTAGAAGTAAAATCAAACAAGGGCATAATAGTAATATTCTATCATGATGTTATTATTATTATTATTATTATATTTAACTCCTAATATTATATTATTGTTGTATTATGGCATAATTTAAAATAGCTACATAATTAATTTAATGTGGTAGCAGTGCAATACATGGTAACCCATATACTAACAATACAAAATAGGTCAAAATTAACCAATTTGATTCTCTTCTTCCCACGACTTAAATTTCAAAAGAAAAATTTCGATGGATTTAGCATGCATGAAACTACATCAAACTCCAAACAAAATCAAAGAGTGAAAGTAGGAAATTGTGATTGATTTAACTCTAAAAACACTGCTCCATGAAAATGAAATGCATGCTTGCACTCCATATTGTCCCCATGGCCTCCAACTTCCATCTCTTCATGCCACACCCCACAAACCAATATAATCTAGCTTCCTCAATCACCACCTTGCTCTTTCCTCACTCCTCAAGCATTCACATGGTTTTGGAAATTGGAATGGACTAGACAGTTAGACCGGTTGATTCAGGAATCGGTCAGGTAATTGGTTCTATTTCAACCTAAAATCTGTCTAGAGCAAAAAAAAATTGTTGATTTAGTCAGCGATCTACTGATCCAAACAGTTGGATCATTTGACCTGTTGATCCAGACAATGTTTTATTGATTTTTTTTTTAATCAGAACGGACCATCTATTTGAATCGGATGATCAGACCATTTGACATGAGAACAGGTGGCCAAAACAGTTCTGTATCAGGTCTTATTTCTTTTAAACCTTGGTCAGTCATACATATATCGGGTCGATGGTCTTGTCTAACTAATTCACCAATTGAATTTTTATAGATATACTTCAAGGCAGCATGTAGTATAGTGAAGAAATATTCACCTTCTTATATCAAAATATACTCCATGTACTTTTGTTTTATCCCCGCCATTGAGCCCACAGTGTCTAATGCCAAAAGAAATTAGATAAAAAATAATTATTTTATATTTTATGACTTTTATTTCTATTAGTTATCAATAAAAAACATTTTTTCCATAATTTTTTTGTATCCATGAACATATATTATGTTATTTCCTACCATCAAAATCATTTAAGACATCAGCCCATCATCATTGAAGGAGACTCTAAGTTTGTCGTCGACTGTTTTAAAGGTTAAGTTAAGACCCCTTGGAGATTGGAGAACATCATCAAGGAGTGCCTTAGCTTATCTTCCGTGTTCAACCTTAACATTGTCTTTAGGCATGCTTATGATCAGGAGGTGAATCATGCAACGGACTGATTGGCTCGTAAAGTGTTAAGTGGTCTTGTATTCTCCTCCAATAATTTTCCTTGTGAGTTTAGGGTTATTTGCTTGACTGATTCGTGGGGAAGAGCTACCCTCGGGCTTGCATAGCTCTCCTTTGTGTTTCCACAAAAAAAAATCATTTAGCACTTTAAAAATTAAATTATTTTTATAATTTATAATTATAGTGTTTCTAAAATACAAAACAATCCGTAAATCTATTAGTGCAAGCATTCCTCAAAGATTCTTCAATTGTGCACTATTAATATGTACTTCCCACTATCAACGGGTACCACTCTGTATCCACTAATACAGAATCAGTATGATATGATGCAACCAATATGACATCTATCTATTGTGCTTATTGTATTCAACATTTTAAACCTTGTGGGGATGTGATTCTCCGGTGAGTTCATAATCCAAAAATAAAACTATCGCATGATAATAGATTAATGAAGAATATCAAGTTAAGTAAATCAAGAGAAATATCTAAGAGACATAATAAAAGATCAAGATGGAAATTAAGGAAATATGGAAAAATTATCAAATGAAAAACGCGTAGAAGGTGCCAGTGGAGGAGGGATTAGTTACTCCTTCCCATGGTTTCAAATTCAGATCGGACCGAACAATTGGACCAGAAAAATCGATAATTGATCATCTAATCGGTTTCATTTTACCCCATAACCATCTTTTAGGCAAAAACCATTGATTTGGTCAGCAAACCGCTGATTTGGGCGACTGAATTGTTTGAACCGTCTAACGGTTTTTTGATTGTTTTTTAATTTTTAATTCTTTTTATCAAAACGGGCTGACCATTCAGTTCGAGTGGTCAAACCGTTCAACGTGCAAACCAGACCCTTGAACGGTTCATTGTCCGGTTCAGTTTTAAAAACCTTGCTTCTTCCTATAAACCTTGCTTCGTTCGAGTGGTCAAACCGTTCAACTTGCAAACCAGACCCTTGAACAGTTCATTGTCCGGTTCAGTTTTAAAAACCTTGCTTCTTCCTATAATCCTTTTAGCATAAAAATGCGGCATGCATCTTTTTAAAAATGGGACCACCAAAGTGAATGAGAGTCACCAAGCAACATGAGAAGAATAATGCAAAAGAATGTGATGCTATGGGAGATGTAAGTCTATTATGGCTAATTACAATGGGTAAGAATAGTATGAAATGGTGTAAAAACCAATAAAACACGTGTTGGAGAGACATCAGATTTTATAACTATAATGGATAATCACAAGGGATAAAACTAGGAAGGGGAAATAGACGAAGGAGAGGATTATTGACCCAAACCAATTTATTTTAATTTGTTATATAATAATATATTAGCTCCCATTCTCTTTCATTAAATCTTATATGTAAGGTATTTTTATCAGTAATTGTTTCTATTAATTGGATCTATATCCAATACTTTTAATAACATAAAACCTGTGCTTTTAAAAAAATGACTCGTACATGAAAATGTTGTTCCTCCCAAGTGGCAAGTAAGAATTCAACCATTCAGGTCAAATGGATCTACCCATGATATTATACATAACTAATAAAATTTTTAAAATAGAAATGAATACAAAATAGTTGTATAAAAAATTGGGCATATCTTTGATATTTTATATTAATCATATTAAAGACAAAATAAGTGTGATGACAAAGAAGCTTTTTTATTGATGATGGAAATGATATAAAAAATTTAAACTAACAAAAAAGTGAAATTGTTTTCTTGGTTGGTGATGCATTAATAGTTTAACTTTTGAGTCAAATGTATTAATCATTGATGCCATTCTGAAATAGTAAAAATTAAAAGATAAAAAATACAAAAAAAAAGCAAAGAATACATAAAATTTGTAGAAAACGTTTGGATATATCCATGATATTGTATATTCATCATATTATACAAAAATAAGTGTGATAAACATTGAAGGCAGTTCATATATAATTGTAAGAGCAAAAAATGTAATTTGAACTATTACTTTTCACCTCATTCCTTCCATATTCAGTATTATATTTTAGGAGTTAACTCTCGTTCTCTCCCATTAAATCTTATGTTTAAGGCAAGGTTTAAAAGAAAATTTGGAAATGGAATGGCCACCGGTTCCTAGGTCAATGGTTTGGCTAGATTAGGGCAAATATTTCATTGTCTTTCTTTTTATGAGAAGAGAGGCTGAGATATATATCTTGTTGGCTGAGAAAGAAAGAATGAAAAAGGAAGGAGAGAAATGAAAGAAAAAAGGGAATGAAAGTGATAAAGAAAAGAAAAGAATAAGGGAATGAAGGAACTAGGAGGAGGGGGATCCAATGTTCACGTTGATGACGATGGCAATAACAACAACAGAAACACAGTGACTAGTCATCAACCATTCGTATCTCTCTCTTGTCTCATATCTTAGAGACTGATTTGAGAGTTGAGATCTCGAATATGAGATCTCTCCACTCCAATCTTGCTCATGTCATTTCTCTTTAATATTTCTCTCTATGGAATCTCGGTGATCTTTGATTCGAGATCAATCTTGTCTCAATCCCTCTCCATCTTTCAACATCATCTATTTCCTTACTAAATGGCAAACTGCTGTTCGGGTTGAATGGGCCAACCTGGGCCAACAGTTCTTTGACCAAATCAGTGGTTTTTGGTCCAGGAATGGGTCAAGGGTGAAATGGAACCAATTGTCTGGACTGTTCCCAAGCGAAATGGTCCAATTGTTTGGGTCAACGATGGCTTGAAAACACTGATTTAAGAATTTTTTTCTCACCAATAAATTTTATTAATTAGATCTATATCCGATTCCTTCTACAATATAAAACCAAAAAAAATAAAATGGTTATTTTATCTAGGTGATGGGTAAGCAATTCAACCATTAGGGTTAAATAGGTCAACCTCCCATGTTATAATTAAATAATAAAAATTAAAAATATAAAATATAAAAATTATGAAAAAATTTATAAACTTTATGCGTGAAATAAACAATAATTATTTTATATACATAAAAGCATAAAAGATGTAAAAAATTAGCCACATCATCAAGAATTGGCAAAGCATATGCATATTTGCTAGTTCACAACAAAAAAGAGATTGAAAGGATGCCGCCCATAAAATTAGGATAGGATGGGCAAAATGAAAAGATATATCTAAAATCTTATATGATACTTTTTTTAGTAAAAAGAGAGAACTTTATTGAATACCACAAAATCAAGGAGGATACAAGTCTTCAAAACAGAGGTATTCAAATGGGTCGAAGCACAAGGAGAAAGTCGATTGCCCTATAACAATTCATAGGTGAAAATGGCGCTTTGGCTGGGTGATGGGCCAGCTTATTCGCATCACGCCTTGATATTTTTTAGAGGAGAGAACTCTAAACTTTGCTTGTTTAAATTATAATAGATTGCCAATAGAGAGTCTGACTTGACTAAGATGTTACTTAAGCCAGAAGTAAGAGCTTCATGGCAGCCAAGTCTAATATCTATGGCTTCTTCAAATACCACTTAGCCCCATTAGCTTTTTGGCAAGTTATTTATTCGGGTAAATACAATACCGTGGGGAAGTTTTTCCTAGAAAACACTTAATATGTATACCCATGTTCTTTTATTTCCCAAATAATAAAAATCCATTATTAAAAGGGATATTTTTGTCCCATATAAGTGTTAAAAACTTTCTCCCAAGGTGGGAAAGTTATTTATCCACCTAAATGAGTAGTGATACCTAGGAAAATAAACTTTCCCTAATCCCCACATTAATCTGAAAAAAGAACATGTGGTTCTCGGTCAATGAGAGCCAAAATCCCATTAACCTATTTTCCCCCTCTCAAAATCCAAAAAAAGAACACCCCCTTTAAAAATAACCTATAACTGAAGCCTTGTAGATGTGTGAAATATCCACATAATTGCCAAATGCCATGTTTATATCAACAAATGGGTTTGGAACCATGAATTGCTGAACCAGCAATTGCATAACAACATTGGTTGGGTTCGTAAACCAAATGAAATACAAGCATTACCACCAACCAACTGAGTACCCCCAACTTGTCCCGTTATAATAATCCATATTCAAGAACCGCATTAACAGGGTGGAAAAAAGAAAAGTGGTCATTCAGTTCTCCTAGATTCGTGGCCCATTCTATAATCAATAATTTTGACACTTCACATATAATAGCATTTCCTAGGGCAAAAAGTAAATCCCTTGTTAAGTTTTTGTTTTTGTTTTTCTTTGTGTAAAATAATGCCCTGTCAAGTTGAGATTGGTCATTTTGCATGATTTAGCCCAAGAACTGGAGAGACCACTTTAAAGTTCATACAAGATCTTAAATATGCTGGTTGGAAACTCTCTCCTCCATGGGGATGATTCAGTATTACCCTCAAACCAAAAGTCCAGAAGGATCATTCTACTTTCCAAAAGGTCAGTGAACTGAAAACTTTCTTACAGCATCAACGAAAATATGTTCAGTTGAAACAACCAAACAAAAGCTCCTATCCCTCATTCTCTCACACGTACAAAGACGTAAATCTCACACCCACACAATGATGAAAGCATTAACAATCTGAATCTTCAAAAACTGGTTCAGCTCCGCAGAAATGCCACAGTGGCAACACGTGATCCTTCTGATCCTCCAAACATGAATGTAGGGTATGACTGAACATGACTTAGGTATCGGAACAGAGCTTGTTGGTCCTTGGGGACCTCAGGGTCCTGGGAGCCTCCGAGTTTTCTTTGGTTGAAATTTTCCACCTCGTGCACCAATTCATCTTTTGTATTGTTACATGATGTGATCACCTGCAACCATGACCGCAAATAGGGTCACGAGTCAGAACATGATGGGTGATAGATTTTGAAAGGAACATATTCCAGCTCAATTAGTTAGTGAAGTCTAGAGGAGTTGGACCCTAGAGGCCCAGACCTGTGACTGAATTCCACCTCATCAATCCTAACTAGCCCATTACCAATCTAGATATAAAAGTAAAGGAAATGGATGATCAGATGGTACTTAATATCGTTAAACCAGTTCAGAATACACCCCAATAAATGACCACAAATAGGGTCAGGAGTCAGAACATAATGGGTGATAGATTTTGAAAAGAACATATTCCAGCTCAATTAGTTGGTGAAGTCTAGAGGAGTTAGACCCTAGAGGCCCAGACCTGTGACTGATATCCACCTCATCAATCCTAACTAGCCCATTACCAATCTAGATATAAAAGTAAAGGAAATGGATGATCAGATGGTACTTAATATCGTTAAACCAGTTCAGAAGACACCACAATAAATGACCACAAATACGGTCAGGAGCCAGAACATAATGGGTGATAGATTTTGAAAAGAACATATTCCAGCTCAATTAGTTGGTGAAGTCTAGAGGAGTTGGACCCTAGAGGCCCAGACCTGTGACTGAATTCCACCTCATCAATCCTAACTAGCCCATTACCAATCTAGATATAAAAGTAAAGGAAATGGATGATCAGATGGTACTTAATATAGTTAAACCAGTTCAGAAGACACCACAATAAATAAGAGTCTGCATTCAAAAACAAGCTTGGAGAAGATACAGTGCTAACCAATATTCCGCCTGGACAAACCAACTTCGAGACTGAATCCCAATACATGATCCTGAAAAAAGTGAAAAGAGAAGATGAGCAAAATAAAATAAACTCGTATTTCTTTCAGCATTTTAAATCATGAAATGCATGGCTTTAGCTTTCTTAGTTGCAGTGGAGGTGAATCAATTGCTTCTAAAAAACATTGAAGTTTAAACTACATAATTATGTCAACACCACTTGGGTGTTTTGAGTTTAAACATTAATTTTCTCCTTGGTTGAGACTGTTTTGAGTTAAACCAGTCATAAAACGTTTCTACTAGAAACATAAACCAGGGGGTGTTGAGGGAAATGACACTGATGTTTCCTCCATTGGCTACACGTTTGAAGAAACAGTCCAATGACCCGGATCTTAGTTCATGTCCTATATGGCAGTGTAGATATACATTCTGCTGCATTACATACTGCATCTTAGTTCTGGCATGTTCGAAACCCATCAACTCTACCGCCAAAACAAAAGCTTTTTCCTGATTCATGCTTCTAGAACCATTAGATCTGCATCCAGATGTTAATCTATGTTTAATAATGAGCTAATCAGCAGAAAACATTTATTTTTAAATTAGACCATTGGATGAGAATCAGCATAGCAGAGTGGTGTAATATTGAATATCAAAATTTCATTTTAACGTTTTAGTTAGCAATGTCAATACCAAACACAATGCTGCTCATAACATTTGTTCAACACATAAGCATATAAGTACCAACCAAACAAGTTTCGTGTCAAAATGTCTGTATTGGAGTTTTGACATGAAATGCCACTAAATGTTTGAGCCCGAAATGGCAATGGTACCAAATACAACCTAGGCAAGAAGAAAAGAAGTCAAAAGAAACTGAAATCTTAACTAATTTCCCAATTATGATATCTAGGTTAGTTGTCTGTCCAGTGAAGAACGACTGATGCTTAGCATGACATATCTCAGCATACAAATATAAGTGCATGGCAAATTGACAATCAATGAAGTAAATACTCAAGTTATTATTACCTTTTCAAGGGGCCATCTGGATGCAATCCAATTGCATCTAAAGTACCTTTATCCATAACAAGTTGGAACTGCTTCTCCAATTTTGTCTCAAGAACATCATCAACCTACAACAAATACATTTAATAAAAATAGGTGTAAAAAATTCTATAGAACAAAAACTGTATAGAGAATCAGCAGAAAAGTATTCAGAGTTGGGAGCTCTAGAAGGCAATCTGGGCCCTTCGGGTATAGGGAGAGTATTCAGAGATGAAGATTGTAGAATTTTTGTTATTTTCGGGGCCAATAGGAGTGGTACACTCGTTGAGAGTGGAGGTGATGGCGTTGCTTCAAGGTGTAAGATATGCCAAACAGTTAGGGTTACACTAAATTGAGATAGGAGACTCTAAATTGCTAATTGAATGGTCGCAGTCAGGTAGTTTGGCAGCTTGGATATATAGAGAGTCCTTTAGCGAATTCCTTAGCAAAACAAGGGACATTGGTGCTTGTTTCAAGTGGACAAGAAGGTTGGCTAATGGACTAGCTGATACCTTAGTAAAACAAGGGACTGTAAGGGAGCCTTTATTCTGGGCAGGGTGCAGGTGTATCTCTTATATTTAACATTTATTGCAGCAATTTGGTACTCTTTGATTGAAAGTAAACAAAAAAGATTTTTTTTTTATTGGAAACAGTAACTTCATTAAATAACTTTCCAGATTTAAGTACAGCTGTCAACCCCTAAGTAGGTGTTGAGCCCCAGTTATCTATATTACAAAACTGCCCAGAACATACTCTCCCTCACAGTCCCTTGTTTAGCCAACGTGTCAGATAAACCGTTAGCTGATCTCCTTGTCCATTTGAAGCATGCACCGATCTCCCTTGTTGTATTGCGGATTTCCCTTATGGACTGTCTACAAATCCAGGCTCCCAACTTACCAGATTGCAGTCACTCGATCAACAATCCCTCAATCTCAATTTGGTGTTAATCCCAACTGTTTTGCATATCTTACACCTTGAAGCAAGGCCATCACCTCCACTCTCAATGAGTCCCCCACTCCTATTGGTCCTGAAAACAAAGCCACAATTCTGCCATTTTCATCTCTGAAAACTCCTCCTATACCTGAAGGGCCCGGGTTACCTCTTGAACTCGCATCAAAATTCAATTTCACTCTTTGTTGTGTTGATGGGGACCACAATTCCTGCACAATAGGTTTCACGAAAATTGTAGAAGCCACCACTTCCCAATTCCTGTGAATGTCTTCAGCTGAGAAGTCTTTAAACAAATCCAAAGTTTTCAACCAATGAATAGTCATAATAATTATCCTTTCTACAATTGCCTCCTCGGACTTCTCCACGCCTTTAAAGATTCTATTATTCCTTTCTTCCCAAACTGACCATAAGATAGCTGCTCTTGTGGCTCTCCACATTAATCTTCCACACCTCTTCGGTTGCCTGAAAAAGCTTGGGTCAAAAAGGCTTGCCACATCTGGGGGAGGTGTCCACCTACAACCAAAGATAGAAGAGAACCAAGTCCAAATAAAGCATACAAATGGACAAGAAATCAATAGGTTTGTGATCGTTTCACCAGATCCCAAGCAAAGGCTACAAACATGAGGTGATAGGTAAACATTTGGCCTTTTTCTTTGCAACAAATCTAGAGTATTGATTTTTTGGATAACCACCTCCCAACAAAAAGCCTGAACTTTTGGTGGTACAGGTTGACACCAAATCTCCTTTGAAGGAAAGCTCCTTGTAGGGTTTGATGATTGAATGAGGATATCAAAAAAGGAAGAGCAAGTGAACACACCAAAAGGGGAAGGTTTCCAAATTCTACTATCCACACAAGATTGATCCAGGTAAGTTGACCCTAGAAGTTTAATTAATTCATCCACCATTGTCATTTCCGACTCCCTTAGACCTCTCCTCAAACCCAAGTCCCAAGAGTTATCAGTAAAGACTGAAGAGATCACTTTTCTTTTATTTTCAGAGAGTGAATAAATAAAAGGGAACCTTTCATTAAGGGGAGTGTCTCCAACCCAAGCATCTTCCCAAAACAAGACCTTATTTCCTGCATAAGTATCAAATTTGACATAAGGAATGAATGAAGGTAAAATACCATGAATAGCTTTCCAAGGAGAGCACCGAGAAGCCCCTGGGTCAACTCCTACATCTCAACCATTGTCTGCCAATCCATGAATGCTAATAATCACTCTATGTCAAAGTCTGTCCTGTTCCAAAGGTAATCTCGACAACCATTTCCTCAATAATGCTGTTCTTAGCCTAAGATTTCCTATTCCTAGTCCCCCTTCATCTCTACTTCTAGAAACCACCTCCCACTTCACTAGGTGGTCCCTTTTGGTGTCTCCTGGTTCCCAAAGGAAGTCCCTCATAATCATCTCTAGCTGGTTTGCTACTTTCACTGGTACCCTAAAGGTAGATAGGAAATACACTGGTAAGTTAGCCAATGTCGACTTTATCAGGGTTATCCTACCTCCCAAAGAAATGTAATTTCTCTTCCAATTTGCAAGTCTCTTTATAAATCTCTCAATCACTTGGTACCAAAAACTATCCATATTAGGATTTCCTCCCAAAGGTAGTCCTAGATACTGTAATGGCCAATCTCCTACCTCACACCCCAATATTCCAGCTAATCGAATCACCTCTTCACTCCCTAAGTTTATTCTTGCCACAAAACTCTTGCCCCAATTGATCTTTAGGTTAGAGATCCTCTCAAATTTATGGACTATCCTTTTTAGGTTCATGAGTTCTTCAGTTTTCCCTTCACAAAACATAATAATGTCATCTGCAAATTGTAAATGTGTAACCACCACTTCATCCCTTCCAACTCTCCAGCCTCTAATCATATTGTTGGCATTTTCTGTTATGATCAACTCACTCAACACATCAGTTACCAGAGTAAATAGGAAAGGAGATAGAGGATCTCCTTGTCTTAGGCCCCTTTTGGCAGGAAAAAAATCTCTTGCTGCTCCATTTACTAGAATTGAAAAATGACACGAAGTAATGCATCCCTTCACCCATTTACACCATCTCTCTCCGAAACCCCTACGCTTAAGAATCTCCAACAGAAACTCCCAATCCACCATGTCATAGTCTTTCTCTAAATCCAATTTGCACACCAATCCCTTTTGTTTTTTCCTTTTTCTAACCTCTACACATTCATTGGCAATAAGGATTTGATCAATTATTTGTCTCCCAAACACAAAAGCCCCTTGATTTAGAGAAATCATCGAGGGAAGAACATATTTTATTCTTAGGGCTAAAGCCTTGGAAATGATTTTGTACAGGCTACCTATCAGACTTATGGGCCTAAAATCCTTCGGTTGAATTGCATCCACTTTCTTTGGTATCAAAGCAGTGAAGGTTGCATTTGCACCTGAGTAAAATTTGCCCCTCTCATGGAACTCATCAAACACCTCCATCGAGTCACCCTCAATTATTTCCCAACAATCTTGATAGAAAGCCATCATAAAACCATCAGGTCCTGGGGCTTTAGATCTCGCCATTGAGAAAACTACATTTTTGACTTCCTGAACCTCAAATTTCCTTTCCAAGGAGTCCAACAACTCTCTGTTCCCAACCCTCCAATATAGGTCCTCTAAGTTTTCTCCAGACCTCCTTGGACTCCCATAGAGAGTTTTGAAATGATTCACAAAGGCTTGGGCTATGCCCTCATCTCTCGTCAATACTTGCCCATTCCATTCCAATTTCAACACTGATTTCTCCAATTTGCCAACATATGGATAAAACTGGCATTGCCATCCCCTTCCTTGAGCCATTGACATCTAGCTTTTTGTCTCCAAGTAACTTCCTCTTTTCTTAGGATGTCTTCCAACTCCTTCTTCAAACCCCATCTCTCTCTCCTCTCTTCTGAACTCAAACTTCTCTCAGCTTCCTCACCATCTAGCTCCTCTATTCTGCCTAGAATTTCCTGTTTTCTTTCTTCAATCTTTCCAAAACTCTCTTTATTCCACAACTTAATTCTTGCTTTGATGTTTTCAACAATTGCAATTTCTTATAGAATCTATAGCCCTTCCATCTGAAATCTACTTGATCTTCCTCCCACCACTCCTTCACCTTTGGCAAGAATTCAGGGTGCAGAAGCCACAAAAAAGAAAAATTCATTAAAATAAAAGATATTACAAATAAAGAAAATACAAGAAACTTAAACAACCAACATCTCCATTTTCTAACTCTAGTGCCGACCAAAAGTCAGACCCAAATGGTTCTTTGGAAGCCTCATTAAATTCTGGTAATATCAGAATCCAATCCAATACTCCAATTCCTATTCTTGCAGAAAGAGGGCTCTCTTTGATTGTATGACTGATAAAAAATAAAAACAAACTTACTCTATGCCATTTTAAGTGAATTGGTTTCAAGCAACTCAAATATTATGCAAGCATCCAAAAGAATGGCTTACATGATGATTTTTTATTTTTATTTTTTAAATAACAGTTACAAACTTTAATATATCTAGTCATTTAGTGGGCTAGAAGAAGAAATGGAAAACAAAAGGTTCTTTCTGCCAGCAGAAAAATGGAGAAAAACTCTCGAGTTTGAGGCTAAGGTTTTTAAGTATGGAAAATAACATAAAATAAAAAATACGAATCATTACATACCAAAAAATTTATGTTACTAAATCCATCACGATCAGCAAGTCTTTGAGCAAGGCTGATTGCCCCTTCACTATAATCAATTCCAGTCAGATCAGAGAACCTGGAGGAGCACATCACGATTTAGTCTATTATTGCTTCAAATCCAAAACATAATACCAAGGAAGAAATAAATATGAAGTACTAAATGCTTCAAATATATCTTAATGTTAGTTTTTAACAAGTTACTACCACATAAGCTAAAAATTCAAAACACATATTCCCATTACTAAGCTGAACACTCTAGTTACACAATAGGAGACTTAATTTGAAGCACAAGAGGATAAATTTGACCAGAAGAAAGAAGAATGAAAGAAAAAAAATGAAAATTATGCATATCTAGCAACTATAGTTACCTTATAGAGCAATCTAAAACTTGCTTTGCTAAATACCTCCCAAATAGTATATGCTCACTTGAACTATATATGTATGTATATATATAACATACACAGCTTTTTGTTCTTAAAAGCATCATCATTGGGAAGGATTCTGGAACAATGATGTAGCAGTAGCAGAAAAGGGGTGGAAATTAGGAGGGAGGATAGCGAAGGATAGAGAAAAGGCTGGCATAATTTGGAGTTTAATTTGTGTAATGCTTGAAGAATTTAAAGCGAAAATAGTCTAATAAGTTGAGAAGGATAGTATTAATGTTGTGAATCAAGGACTGGGAGAGAACTCAGAGAGGAAAAATAGTGAAAAAAAACTTGAGTATATAGCAATGGGCAAAGGAGCAGAAAGGAAGATACAGTAGTGGTTAGAGGATCTGATCAAAGGGAAGATGAAGAAGGTTGTGGTTGATGTGAGGAAAGTAGGGAAGATGGAGGATAGAATGCAAGTGTTACAAGCGAGTTTAGTCAGTGGAGTTGTGGGAAAGGAGGCAACAGCGGATAAACTTGAAGCTTGGGTGGCGCTGCAATGGGGAAGGGAAGGTGATAGAGGTGAGGAAGTTGAATGCAGGTCTGCTGTTGTTTATGTTTCACAGAAGACAGTATGCAGAGTGGGTGTTGGATTCAGAAAAAACAAAAAGAAAGGATTTAAGGTTGGATTGGTGGTATATGGCAGCTGGAGAGATTAAAGCAAGCAAGAGGAAATGAGTATAGTTGGCATCCCTTTGCACGGATGGAGCATATTAACTTTCAAAGAAGAGGGAAATTGCTTTGGCAAATTCCTGAAGTTTGATTATAAAAACAGAGCTTTGGAGAAGCTCAATCAGGCAAGGATTCTGGTCGAAGTCAGGGACATTACTAAAATTCCAAACAAACTGATGCTTCAATTTGCAGGAGAATGTTATGATCTGAGAATAATTTGAAGGTCCAGACAGAACATTTTAGAAGGCAGAGAAGAAGAATCTGGAGGAGAAAAGGAGTCATATTTAAGAAGAGATTGGAGTTGCAAAAGAGGGAGAGCCATTGGGTTGCAGAACAGAGGAGGAAGGGGATGAGAAGACAAAGAGTTGTATGAAAGGGGGAGACAATGAGATAGAAGATCTCATGAAGATGTGGTTAAAGTGGGTTTGGGTGGGACAAGAGGAGATGGACAGGTAGTGGGTGCGGGTGAGGTGTCGAAGGGAGGCCAAGGGTCATTCGAAGGGGAGGCGGGGGAGGGGGATAAGGAACTAGTGATTAGAGGTAAGCTTTAGTACAAAAAAGGGAGTGGGGACCACTTTTTTAAGAAGTTTGCAACGAGTTTCAAATGTGAAACCGGAACAAAAAGTCTCAAATTTTAAGGGGTATATTTGGAAAAAAAAGGTATTAGCTCAAAGAAGGGTGGATCTCAGAAAATAGGGGTTGATCCCAGAAACAATTGGATATACGTGGTTACAAAGTATGAAAATGGTAGAGTGATCAGAGTTTCAGAAGGAAGGAAGACAAAGCTGTTCCAAGCAAATGGTGATCAAAAGGATGAACTGTTGCAATAAGCAAGGAAGGTTCTCAAGAGCCTGAGTCGACTGGACACACAGCGGTTGGGGACCAATAGACCAATAGCACATGAGAGGAAGGGAAGAGCTTTAGGGAGAAATTGAAGGGGTTATTGAAGGTTCAGCGAATGGGGAACAAGGAATTTTGGTAACAACTGTGGAAGCGAAAACATTAGACATCATCACTGAACTCAATAACCAGGTAGGTTCCAGTTGTTCACTTGATACTTCTCCTTTGCGATGGGGGTCTTTGGAGAAGGAAGGAAATCTCAAGGGAGTTGGGTTTGAAGCAGCAGTCGAAGGGAGCAATAGTTGAAAGAGAAGAAGGGCTGGGGAGGATTTACACAGGGTCTATAACAGGAAGAAAAAAAATGGTGGGGCAAGGTGTGATAGGAATCAAGGTTGAAAAGGGGGAAACGGAGGAACAGAGGGAGAATGGGGAAACCACAAGGGAGGGAGAAGAGGAAAGTGGGAGATGAAGCTGAGAAGGCTGTTGGGGAAGATAATTCAGAGAAACGAAGAGTGAGCATTGGTTTGTTGGTGGATAAATAGGTGGAAGAATCATGTAGAGAGCTACAAGAGAAGCTATTTTGTAGTCAGTTTGGGAAGAAAGAAATAATAGGATTTTTAAAAATGCTAAAAGATCCAAGGAGGGAATTGTAGAAGTAATAACCACTAAGGTTATTCACTAGTTGAAATCAAATGAGCTGTTTACAGACTTCTCAGCTGTTGAAATCTACAGAAATTGGGGTGAGGTACAGGAACTTTGGTCCCTGCCAATTAAGGTTATTCACTAGTTGAAATCAAGTGTGTTGTTTAAAGACTTCTCACAACAAATGATGAAATTGAACTTTGATGGAAGCTTTATAGGTAATCCAGGCCCATCAGGTATAAGGGGAGTATTTAGAGATGGAGAAGACAGAATTTGCTATGTTTTCAGGATCAATAGGAGCGAGAGATTCATTGAGAGCGGAGGTGCTGGATTTACTTCAAGGTGTAAGATACGCCAAACAGTTGGGGTTGCATCGAATTGAGATTGAAAGGGAGCCTAGGTTACTAATTCGTTGGATGCAGTCGGGTTGCTTGGGAGCTTTGAAACAAAGACAGTTGATAAGGGAAATACGGAGCATAACAAGGGAGATTGGTGGGTGTTTCGAGTGGACAAGAAGGTCAGCAAATGGGCTAGCAGATACTTTAGTAAAACAAGGGACTGTTATGGAAAACATGTTTTGGGCAATATTGTAATCAACATGCAGCTTGGGTCAACACACTATTCTTGGGGTTGACAGTTGTACTTTGGATTATCATTAATGAACTTACCATTCCAATAAAAAAAATATTGGGTCTATTTTTCCTAGGAGGGGAATGAGTGGTGAGGAAAGTAATTGAACAGTTTGAGAGAAGAAGGGAAGGACAGAATAGAAGGGGAGGAGAGGGAAGTAAGGAATTGCTGATGAGGAATAGAGGGGGAGTGAAGTTTGGAGGTTGAATTTGAAGATGAAGCTGGTTTCATGGACCGTAAAGGGCCTGACAGATGGAGGAGAATGGTAGCAAGGAACATTTTGAGAAAACAAAATCCAGATCTGGTGTTTTTGCAGGAAACAAAACTATAGTCTTTTGATATAAAATGAAGGAGATATGGAGGTCTAAGGATGGGGAGTGGGTGGAAGTGAATGCAGTGGATCTCTTGGTAGTGTTGGTGGTCTTCTGGGACCCAAGAGTCATTAAAAAGGTTGGGGAGAAGAAGGGGGTGCGATACCTACAGACATGTTTCCATCATGTCCAAAGATAAGAGGAAGGAAGAAAGCAAGAATGGTTTGGAGGTGCATATGATGAGAACTGCTTACCACAGGGGTCCCTTTGAGGGAGACCCAACCTCCTGAGAGAGAGAGAGAGAGAGAGAGAGAGAGAGAGATGATGGAATTATTATTTTCTTGAGTTTCTCGGTAAGGGGTTCAACATATATACACTGCAATTTCTAACAAACTCAGTTGGTTATGATTCCCTTGGTCGTGGTCTGGAGCTGCTCAAGTGCAAGGTGGTGTTTTTTCTTACATGTATACACCATTGTAACAGGGGGCCATGGGCCATTAGCATGCTGGGCTGGGCCTAGGTTGGCCTTCACAGAGTTTGGGTTCTAATAATCTCCTCCCCCTTTCAGATCGACCTTGGCCTTGAGTTCGAGATTAGGGAACTGGGTTTGCAACTCCCAATATGGCTCCCAAGTAGCATCAGTTGCAGGTAGCCCATCCCATTCCACCAGGGCCTCCTGAATGACCCGCTTACCTCTCTTAATCCATCTGAAATCCATGATGCGCTTGGGCTCAGTGATCAGCTCTCCATCTTCAGTGAAAGTGGGAAGCGTTGGGTTGACAATGGGCTGTGGGCTTGTGCATTTCTTGAGCAAGTTTATGTGAAAGACTGGGTGAAGGTGGGAGGTTGGGGGGAGCTCCAAGGTTCTTTCCCACAGCACCTTCAAGGTTCTTTCAAGATGTTGTAAATGTGTGGGCCAATCTTGGCTGCATATTAGGATGGTGTCGAAGAATACCAATATGAAACGCCTTGGGAAAGGCTTAAATGTCATTCATAATGACCATCTTGGGTATGTCTTCTGGGTGAACCCTTATCTGATGGACTAAAAGGTAGAGGGTGCATTGGTCAGCACAAATGGCATAACCCAGAATACATAATGACCGTCTTGGGTATGTCTTCTGGGTGAACCCTTATCTGATGGTAACCTGACCACAAGTCCATTTTGGAAAAGAATTGAGCCCCTCCCAACTCCCCCCGAAGCTCATCAACCACCGGAATTGGGAACCGGTCCTTGATGTTATTTTATTTAAGGTCTGGTATTCCACAAAAAATCTCCAGGATCCATCTTTCTTTTTTACTAACAACACTGGAGAGGAAAACGGGTTGGTGATGGGCTGTATGTGCTTCTTCTCCAACAGTTCCCCAACAATTTTTTCTATTTCCGACTTTTGGTAGTGCAAGTAACAGTAGGGGCGAACATTAGTGAGTGCTGCTCCCGAGATTAAAGATACGGTGGTCTTGTGCTCGGGTGGTTGGTAGGTGATCAGGTTCCCCAAAAACATCAGCATACTGATTTAGAATAATTTGCACTTTGCAGGTCTATCAAATCTTGGCTACTAGGTTATTTATCAAAAAAAATCTTGGTTACTAGGTTGCCAATTCATATCTAAGCTGAGTGTTGGGCCTATGGATTCATGGTCCATTTGCATGAGTACAAGATACCCATTTCCCTTGCACAACTTTAGTATGGTTTGGGCATCTTCATATTCCAGGGTAGGCGAGCTAAGGCCTTCTTTCCCCCCAATTCAAAATCCATGGCCATTTGGGCCCAATTACACATTACCAGGCCTAGCTGGCGCAACCATTGCACCCCTAACACCACATCTGCCCCACTAAATTACAGGGGGTGGAGGTCCACCGTAAATTTGTGCCCTTGAATGTATAGTTTCTCATCTCTACAAATTCCATCACATACAATTTTGTTCCCATCTGCAACATGAACGACAAAGGAGGGATCATAGTGAACAACCATACCTAGTTGGTGAGCCAGAATCTGAGCTACAAAATTGAGGGTGTTGCCGCTATCTATTAGAACAGTCACGATTGTCCCAAAAGCTTCCTGTGTACCTTCATCATCCTGGAGGATGTCAATCCGTTTAGGGCATTGAGAGATACCTCCAGATCTCTTTCTCCATTGCTTCAGTGATCACAAATTATTCTTCACTTCAGTCCGAAACCTCCGCTTCTCCTTCAGAGTCTTCAGTTTGCAAGAGAAAAATCTGATGTACCTTGCATTTATGGTCCACACTGAATTTCTCCTTGCAGCACAACCCTATGTCTCTCCGGGCCTATGTCTTGGCCTAGGATAGGTGTCTAAAAGGTATTTTGGGGCTCTGAACTGTGTCTCTGTTTGGTTCGGTGATGGGCCTGGGCAAAAGCCCATTCGACTTGGGAGGCAGAGACTTCGGGATCTGTCCCGTGGCTCAGTTTGCTCGCCTCGTCCATTCCAGTCACTTCTCTTGTAGACGTACTAATCCCATTGCTGCTAGTAAGGTGGAAGGCCTCCAAGTTTTCAATTCTACCTTGATGTCTTCTCTTAGCCCGTCGACGAAACTCCTCACAAGTGCTTTCTCCATCCATCCTTCAACACGGATTGCTAGCCTCTCGAATCTGACTTGGTATTTCTCGAACGGACCCTACTTGTTTGAGCTTCGAGAGAACCTTGTCCCAATCTTCATATGCAGTCGGCCTGAAGTGAACACAGAGGGCGTTAGTGAAGTCCTACCAGGAAACTTGTGGGTGTGATCTCTGGAAGCACTAGAACCAAAGGATGGCATTGCTGTCAAGATGGAATGAGGCGATGGTCACCTGCTGATGGCCAGGGGTCTCATGGTGTTCAAAATATTGCTCTGCCTTAAAAATCCATGGAATGGGGTCCCTGCTGACAA
The DNA here is from genome assembly GCF_056320005.1 of Nelumbo lutea. NCBI lineage: Eukaryota > Viridiplantae > Streptophyta > Magnoliopsida > Proteales > Nelumbonaceae > Nelumbo > Nelumbo lutea. The sequence goes on along the minus strand of NC_142686.1, from coordinate 26,104,419 downwards.
ATGTCGGAAAAACGAGCTTGGCAAATAGTCCCTCATTGGTTCTAGGACATCTGCCTCTGCCGCTGCTTGATTCTTCTACATCATTGTCCTTGCTCGCAGCTACCAATTTCTCACGTTGTTGGGACACCACTACTGACTGCATTTCTTCAGCTCCTTCAATTCAGATGTCACCTGGTGCAGGTCGACCTCCAAACAGTCCATCCAGTCGTCCAATGAAGCTGAGTGAGTGTTGGTGAGTTAGTCATGGTGAAATGATAAGGCTCTGATACCAAAATGATGAGAACTGCTACCACAGGGGTCCCTTCGAGGGAGACCCAACCTCCTAAAATAGAGAGAGAGAGAGGAATTATTATTTACTTGAGTTCCTCGGTAAGGGGTTCAGCATATATAGATTGTAGTTGGCCGTTACATTGCAATTTCTAACAAACTCAGTTGCAATTCCCTCAATCGTGGTCTAGAGCTTCTCAAGTGCAAGGTGGTGATTTTTCTTACGTGTATACACCATTGTAACAGGGGTTCGTGGGCCATTAGCATACCGGGCTGGGCTTAGGTCGGCCTTCACAGAGTTTGGGTTCTCATCAGCATACCATTTGCAATTTGCTGGAACATGTGGAGGGAAGGAAATTAAAGGATTTTTTAAGACAAAGCTTGCAAGTTGGAATCAATTCTGGCAGCTGTTAGCAAATCTATTGCAGATTGGATCTTTGTATTGCTAGTCTAGATAAGTTACTAGTGAGGACCTTGGGGAAATTTTGAGTTCTCAAATGGAAATTTGAATAGCTTGTTTTGATGAGGAATTGAAAGGTTCTTTTGTGTTTCTCACTAAAGTCAGGTGTTGCCTTAACACCTGGATATGATGTAACTTTTTTTCTTTTCTTTTAATGAAAATTTGTTTTTATTTTACTATAAAAAAAAGGTCTTGCAGGATAAGATTGTACAAATCAGATTGGTTTCAAAAAGGAAAAGAAGAAAAGCCTAAAGATATGTGTATTTTTGGAGTTGACAACAAGTGGGTTCAAATCTAGATAGTGGCTATGATATGATATTGGTATAGGAATTTTATAGGATAAAAGAAAAGAAGAAAATAGAGTAAAGCTCTACATTTTTTTTCTTATGTAAAGATTCTTGATGAAAGGTATTGGAGGTGTTTTGATTGGAGTTCCACAGGAAGTTTGGGAATGGCAGATATTGTAGGGTTTTTAGAGACAGTGCAGGCAGGGCGGTGGCTATATTTTCAGGACCCTTAGGATTGGGAGACTCACTAAATTCTGAACCGATGGTGTCGCTGCAAGGCTTAAGACTAGGTAAGCAATCAAACTTCCAATACTTGGAATTAGAGGGAGACTCAAAACTAGTTGTTTCTTGGGCCAGTAAGCATCTTGTGCTATGGATCTATAGACATGCCTTTAGGAAAATAGAGAGCCTGTCACAGGAGCTGAATATTACTTTTAATTGGGTAAGAAAGACTGCAAATAGGATGGCTGATAGTTTAGTAAAACAGGGGATCTATAGAAAGCAGTTGTTTTGGGCACTTTTGTAATTTTGTCTGGGGTTGGGTTTGGTTAATGTCTTTATGGGTGGCTAGAGCCAATTCGATGTATTAATTTGTTCTCACCAATTAATATAATTAATACGATTTTTCTTGCTGATAAAAAAAAGATTTTTGATGAGAGGAAAAACAAGGAAGTGCACTTGTGCATTAAAACTTTGTTCTTTGAAGGCCTGAAAGATGACGAGGGAGGTTAGCACTTAGCAGTTTGTTGAGGTGTCTTCCAGTAGTGGTGGTGAAAGATGTTAGAAATTAATGGAATCAAGTTACTTTTTCTGGAGTGTTGTATTTTTAGGTTTTGACCCAGAAGAGAAATTTGTCTCTGACTGGGTTTCTCATGAATGGAAGCTGGGTTATCAAGTCAAGGTTAAAGCCATAGGTAAGGACATTTTTCTGTTTTGCTTCTACAGTAAGGAGGATACTATTGCAGTGCTCAACTAGGAATTGTCTCATTATTACCTCCCTGATTTTAGGATTGCTCAGTGGTGTCCTTCTGCAAGTTGCATTAGAAATGAGAAGTTCCCAAAATTGGTCAGGATTGTCTTGTCATCACAGGAATTCCTCTCAATATGTGGTGATTATAAACCTTTAGGGCAATTGGAGACACTTTTTTTCCTGAAAAAAGGTAACTGTTCTTTTCAAGGAAGGGAGGATGTACATGAGGAGATGTACAAGCAAAGAGCAAAAAGCCCCAAACCAAAAAAAAAAAAGAATTACAGGGGTAAAGTACTAGCACTATACAAAAAAATCTCTATCCACCCCATATTTGGCAAGAGAGTTGGTCACTGAATTCATTACTCTTGGGATTCATCTGAAGGAGCACACATAGATGAGAGGTCATGACTCATGAAGGAAGTGAGCTAATCTCCACAGACCAAAGTTCCTATTAACCGCCCAACTGATAGCATTTTTAGAGTTGCCTTCAACTGCTTAGCAACTAGCAGAAATGGAAGTGGCAGCCTTTAAACTGAACAAAAGAGTTCTAACTTCAGCTTCCAAGGCATCTGCGGTCTCAATTGGCCCACTGAAAACCCAAAGCAGATTCCCATCAGAGTTCAATATGATGCCGGCCACTACCCCATGGCTGGAAAAAGGAATTGCAGATGCCATCAAATCTAAGAACAAAATCTGCATTCTGTCTAGGACTGAGAGCTAGACGACCATGGAGGAGCCTCAGAGTAGATTTTTTTATTTGTAGTCTAGGACTTTTTTTTTTGTAGCCTAGGAGTACTTTTAGTTGGCATTAAAAAGGTAGGGTCTATTTGGCAGCTTTTCATATGGAAGCTTAGGTTACCAAGACAGGTTGTATGGAGATTTCTCAAGGATACATGGGAATGTCTTACAGGCGGTTGTAAACATGTAGGAGGGGTATCAGTGATCTACAAACTTCAGAGACCAACAAATAAAATATTATACTTGGATAATGTTGATTCGTCTAGTGACTAACCAAACTTTTTTGGATGGTTACTGATATCCTTAAACATACAAAATGGAGTTGCAGGATATATGCCAAGCAGATATGAAAGTTGCTGGTTTATTAAGGTACCTGATTGTGCTTCTAGCAGCAATCTAGTTGAAGATTCTAACTAACAAAAGAGAAAGATATGCCTGAAAAGATGACAAGAAAGAAAAGGAAGCTGCAGAGTGTAATAAGAATCGCTTGGAAAAGCACTGGCTTTCTTCTGTGCTGACAACAGAGATCAGCGGTTTCGGTGATTGGTCAATGGTCCCCATGAGAAAACCTGATGTTCTTGCTCTGGAGATTGTTGATATGCCAGAGAAGAAAGGCAACAAAGAGATTAATCTTATTGAGAACGACAATAGTTTTTTTTTTTTTTTTTGTTGCTATGAATACTTATTGAGAATGACAGTGGTTTCAAAGTTGAAATTATAAAGGAAGACAGCATAGATTTAAGCCCTAACAAATCAGAAGCTGAATCTCTAGATGGGGCTGCACAGGGTAAGTGGAGAGAGAGTTGCTGCGGATGAATGATAAAGTTGTTGAAGGTCAGATTCAGGTAAATAACAGTTCAAGTGATATGATGCTTAACAAGGTTCTAGAGTCAGGTACTCCGTATGCAATCAGGAAGCAGATATCTCAAACCACCTATTTTTATATTGCAAGTTCAGTGCAGCTGTGTTGAATTATTATTTTTTTGAAGGCTGTTAATCTAAAGTATGCTATATGGTATGAGAAAAACAATATAATTTTTTATCATAAATCTACAACTGAAGCAGAGGTGATCAATTTGGTGGTTGCAAAAGTTATAGACTGGTTGCCTGTTGATAATGTATTTAAACTTTAAAGATGATGCTTTTTCTGTTTCTTTTTTGAAGGTGGACTCTTTTTTGAGGTCCTCACTTGGCTTACACATGTAGAACAACTCATTGTACAGAGGAACATTTACTTTTGATTGATACAATACACTCTACCTTTCTTGGAAACAAAAAATCTTTTTATATTTAATTAAATTTCTAACATGAATAGATTTTATTATAGTATAATTTTCTAGAGCATACCCTTTTACATATTTTACAAGTGTTAATGCTACAGAGTATATCTAAAAGTGTCCATGTAGCATCCAATGTTGTATCCAGCAAGCATCATGTCTGAAACTGGTACGCTAAGTATGTACAGGCATCTGGGTATCATAGTTGAGGGAAGGGCAGACTCGTTATTAAATAATTATAACCAAGGTTAAAGGAAAAAAAGTGAAATCTTTCAGTTGAAGAGGGCAATTCAGTGATTTTATTGTATCAACTGAATGGTGTTTGATTTAGTTTCCAGTGTTCAAAAGCAAAGCAACAATATGCTATATAATCATGCATGGATGCAAAACACACAAAGGGGGAAGGGAGAGATGGCACAAATGTCCTTCAAAATTCAAGGAAAAAAGGAGGATGAACAATATTTGCCACTAGCAGACAGTACCATTTTGAACTGCGTATAGGTAAAAGTATAATAAATTGCAAATAATACCCTTGCTTTGCAAGCTCATGAAGAAGCAGCCCATTGCCAGTTCCAATATCAAGTACATTCCAGCTAGATAAAATTTTTCCATCCTGTTCAACTGACTCGGATTTGGCACCATCAGCAAGACCCTGCAACCGACCTTGTGCAATGTCATCACATAGGTTTTTGGTCCACGATGCAACAATGCCCGTGATCTCAGCTCCAAACCTAATAGACAATGAACAGTTAGATTAATCAATTCCTATGTGAATATAAGATGTTGTGCATCTCATAACTTATGTGATGACCTTGCAAAATGTCATCACATAGGTTTTTGGTCCAAGATGCAACAATGTCCATGACCTCAGCTCCAAACCTAAAAAACAAAACAGTCAGATTAATCAATTCCTATGCAAATATAAGATGTTGTGCATCTCATAACTTATGTGATGACCTTGCAAAATGTCATCACATAGGTTTTTGGTCCAAGATGCAACAATGTCCATGACCTCAGCTCCAAACCTAAAAGACAATGAACAGTCAGATTAATCAATTCCTAGGCAAATATAAGATGATGTGCATCTTATAACTTATGTGATGACCTTGCAAAATGTCATCACATAGGTTTTTGGTCCAAGATGCAACAATGTCCATGAGATTAGCTCCAAACCTCAAAGATGATGAACAGTCAGATTAGTCAATTATGATGCAGATATAAGATGTTGTGTATCTCATAACCAAGCAGAACAAGCATTTATAGGAAACATTACTTTCAAAAATCCTGCATTTGAAAATTCTGACAAATTCCTTACCAAAAAAAAAGAAGACAATCTTGACAACTATTTCTATTACTTGTAGGTGGGTAATGATAAGCACCCAAAACAGACATAACAGGCCAACAGTCAAGCTGCAGGCAAAGGCACTGAGTGGAAAGAATAGTCAGAGTTGGGGATGCAACTACAATAGGCTGGCTAGATAAAGTCCAAGCCAAGCCCAATCCATAGACTTGGGCCTAAGGCTCAAGCCTGGATTGAGCTGAAGGTCAAGACAGATCTATACAACCTAGACTCAGGCCTGGGCCAATCTCAGGTTGGTCACATAGTTTTCAAGGCGCCAAGGTGAGGCTAGGCAACAGGGGGGGCGCCTAGTCGCCTAGGCGATGGATTTTTTTTAAGTAAAAACATGTATCCTAGGGTAGTTCCCTAGGTTCCATAATCATATTTCCTTAATAAATATCCATAATTTTCATAAGAAAAGTATAAACTTCATGTTAAAGTACAGAAAATCAACATATTCCAATATATTCATGAGAGAAGAAGAAAATGTGTTGATTGGACAACATTTTATGTTCTTTCTTACTTATTGCTTCAGGTTTTGAAGTCTTTGAGGGTTCAATACAGCATTTAGCAATGTTTGTGTTTATTAAACCCTAAGAAAATAACAAAAAGAAATTAGTATATAAACACAAAAAATGAATATTTTAGTTTAAAAATGTCTATTTTATAATTATAGCCTCAAAAAGTTAAGAATATAAAAGTTTGTTCTAACACGCTATAGAAAACTGCCTGGCGATTAGGCGAGGCGAGGCGAGACTTCAAAGGCGGCTAGACAACTATGGTTGGTCAGTTGGCATACCTACTAGGCTATAACCCTGAAGGCCTAAACTTGTTTCACATCAATAATCTAAATCATTATATAGCAGTTGTATATTTTGTATGTATGTAACTATGTATTTGTGCCATTAGACAGAAATATTATGTATATGCATGCATGTATGTGTATATATGTGTATATGTTTTTATAGTTGGGCTGGTTCAGGTGGGGTCATGATCGGGCTACCCAAGGGCTAGGCCCAGGCCCAATCAAAAAAATGAAAAAGAAAAAAAAAACAGGGTTTTGAGCCCAAGCCCAGCCTGTCTAAAATTTCAGGTTGGATCAATCCAGGCTTGGAAGTTAGTATTATAGTTTTAGGAATGAGAAAATAATCATATTGGGCTTCCTCTGCATTTTTTAATAGAAAGAACCCCTAGTTGACAACTGATTGAACAGGAAAAGGAATATAAATTTCCAAAGTGATGCCGCACCTTGTACCAATTAAAATATCAGTCAATTAGCTATTTCCTATTTATAGAACAGGGAAATGAGATAAGGAATAAAAATACTTTCTTAGCTAATAGGCTAAAAGAAGTAAGTGCAAAGGATTAATTAGTTTTATGAGATCATATGCTTGTCCTGAAATTCAATTAAGAGCACAGTTTGTTTCCATGTATCTCGGTATCTCTTTTCAATTTTTTACTCCAGTTCTTCCAAAGTTACAACAAAAGACAATTAAAGAACCTTTCGAAATAGTTTCAGTGGCCACATCAGATGCTGTTCACAGTTCACTTGAGCATTTCAACTAGCAATGCTTTTGCAAATATCATCTCTGCCTCTTCCTTGTCAGAGGTAAATATTAAACACTATTCCTTTTTCATTTACTAAGTATCGTAACTGTCAACTATGATGACCATGCAGTTTCCAATACACAAACTTTCCACCACCGGCAATTTAGCAACTTCTTGAGTGCAAATCTATCTCATAAATGAAAATTCAATCATTTTCAGCATGTCTTTCTTGTACTGCCTTTTTCCTTTCTCAAGAGCAAGCTGGATTTTTGGACCCCATAGCAAAATCCCAAGAAGATACCTAAAAATTTTGTTATACTTAAACCTTGTATCTATTGGCATCATTCATTATGACAAAAAAAGAGTAGTGAGGTAAGTACATATATGGTTCAACTAGCCTCACCATAAAAATGATGAGATCTAAGGGTTAGAATGATCAAGGGCTAAAGATAAATGTGGGGATACTCTAATTTTACAAATCAAAGTTGTATTGGAGCTACGATTAGCACTCACCAAACTTCACCAGAGTGACCATGTTCGTGAAAATTTGCCAATTCATCTGCGTATGTGGCATCCCAGTAGCTCTGCAAACCCAACACTGATGGCTCCACTTCAGGATCCGGTTCCTCCTTGTCAGAACTGTTTCCAAATATATGTGTACGGATAAGTAAATATCCATCAATTAGTAATGAAAGTGGGCATTCATGAAATTGCCCGCCTTCAAATTTAAACAACAAAACCTCGTTTCACAATCAATTTTACCTTTACTGCTTAATGATTTAACTTTTAACAAAACACATTTTCACATCCCACTGCATACACTCCATAATCTCGAGCTCTCTACAAGCCTTTTCTCTCACTGGGGTAAATAAAAGAAATGTGGAACCAAAACTCAATCCCATCCAATATTCAAGGATGGCAAACCAATACCAATGCATTAGCCATTATGCATCTAAACACAGAACCACAAACAAGAAAGCTTGTTCATCTAATCTAAGTTATTATAGTTCCTTTTCTTCAAATTTCAACAATACCTTAAAGCGAACAGTGGAAGAATAACAAACAGAAACGAAAGAATAAATAAACATAAGCAACTGAGAGGTACCAACCTGTAATCGGATGCAGCTCGGAAGGTGCCGGTGGAGAGCGCATCAGCGGCGTCGACGTGTCGCTGCTCGTCGTCCAAAGTGCTTCCGTAATCGCTCTTTATGGACCAAGAATCCGCAGCGATGGAGCGATCGTCATCAGAAATGAGGTCGGAGGTGCTCGGAATTCTCGCTTGAGAAAGCTCCGAATCATCGGGAGGCCAACGAATTCCCGCCATGATCAAGAACACACTCACACAGGGATAAACAGGAAAGCCCTAGAATAAGTAGCAGCGGAGTATTCAACGTCGGACATGAAAGAATGAATGTCAGCTAAATAGATACAATGATAGTCTGATAGAAGGCCTCAAGGTCAAACCGAATGTGCACTTGTGCGATTTTCGATGATCATCGTCTGGTTTTTTCTGGTTTTAGCCAAGGGATGTAATTAGCGACGCGCGCGTTGTCTCAACAAATCCTGAAATTCAGCCCATTATTTATCTGACCAACCTGCAGCGCGGGGCCGACTGCACGATTCTACTTCAGCGGTGAAGATGTCCGCCTAGTGCCCATACGGCGTTAGTGTTTACTTTACTGGTGTTAAATCCCTCTCTCTCTCTTAATTGTGTTTGGTATGAGGGTTTTCTACCTTTTCCTTACTTTCCCTACCTTTTCTTTCAAACCAAACACTTCTTTTTCTTTCAAACGGAACCTGATTTTGCACCCGCCCCCGTAACTTTGTTCTGCGACAAAACCCCCCTCTGAAGTCTTGGACTCTTAACACTTTGGTCTGAGTCAAAACAATGTCATTTTGGAAATTAACTCTTGGACCCTGCCCCCGTGGACTCTAACAATTTACTGAAAGCTGGTGCTGCCCCCGTAGCACTTTATGGTTTGCTCTAACACGTTGGTTATGTGGCTGTTTATTTGAAAAACAATGTCATCTTTTTCAATGGTTTTGATAAGGATATCGAGGTTATTATTGTGATATGAGATTGTCACTTGTAGGGTTGTTAATGATACCTAAAAATTCGATACTAGATCCATGTGTTTATGTGATTGGTTTGTATTTAAACTGTGTAATTCTAATCTAACTCTTTTGGATTTGACTCCATCTGTTTCGATTAAAATTCCGAATTCAATCATATTATAATATTTATTGATTTTAATATATATTTTTATGTAATTATATTTAAAATTATAATATTTTTATATATATTATATATAATAAATTCAATATATATATATTTACATTAATTTAATATATATATATATATATATATATATATATATATATATATATAAGTTGAAAAGTAATTAAATTTTAATTTTTTTATATTTAAAAATTCAAGGTCTGATTAAATCCAAATCTGATCTGAGTCTGTTAGGATTCAGATTTGAATCCGAGGCCTTTAAATCTGATCGGATTTCAAATCAGATTCGAATGCAAGTTTTCCATAATTGTATTGGAGTCCAAGACTATTACAGCCCTAACCACATGCAACACTCATGCATATTTTATATTTACTAGTTACTTGTAATGAATAAATGAATTAAAAACAACTTGTGTATACAATTTGATCCAAATATTCTCTATTAAAAGGGAAATTCTATGATGTGGGAAAATTTTGGTATCGGAAGAGTTTTGACCAATCAAAATCCACCCATGAATTTTGATAAATAACACATGATTGGCTGCCACATTTATGATTCCATATGACTAGTTATAAGTTTTTGAGATATCATAGTCAAACACCTATTAAAAAATATAAACAAAAAACCCAAACCATTTTTTCTAATAATGCAAAAGAAAAAAACAATTATACTAGCATTATAATAGATAAAAGCATAGATTTCAAGTATATGCAAGCATATCTGAGAGGGAGATTAAAATAGGATAATATCAGTTTGGGTTGGGATAGATTCATATTTGATCCAAATGTAGGTGGATCAACCTCGAATCACCCTTAACTGGATCAAATTGGAGGTAGGGGTGTCAATGGATCGGTTTTGAGTTAGATTATGTCCGAATCAAAATCCATTTTGAACGGGTTGGACGGACCAATAAAATATATTGAATTTGGATGGATTGGATTGACCAATATAACATATTGGATTGGACCTGGTCCGTCCATAATGAATTTATATTGGATTGAGCCAATATCCGGTTCATTGATAGAAGATAAGAATATAGCTGTCAATGGACCAGGTTTGAGTTGAAACCAATTTAAATTAACAAGAATCTGAACATATTGGACAGTTTCTGAACTGGTCCAAAATAATCCAAAATATTAATTGGACTGGATTGGACCAGGTCCATTTGTAATGGACTCACATTGGACTGGACCATATTGGACCAGATCCAATCCAATTGACACACCCCAAATTGGATGTGCATTTTAAACAAATGGATACTACCCTATTTGCAACAATGGTTTTCCTCTTGAATCTATTAATTCGAACAAACTCTCTTCATACTTATTGGAGACCCATTTGTATTTACTTCATTGGATCCCAGTTACCAAAGGTAAATAGAAACAACTAAACTCTATTGGAGATGCAAAGGTCTCCAAAGTAAGCAGAAATGGGGAAAATAAAGAAAAAAAAAAAAAAAACCTTTTTGCCACTACGTCACCTACTTTTACTACAATTTTTTAGGTAGGCATCTACTTTTACTACTTAGTGCGTTGAATGGTGGTCTTTTGGATGAAGCCCAGCTGTAGCGTGTCTTTTGCTTTGTCTTGTGTTGATTATCAACAAAAAGAAAGTACCAAGCAAAATATTATCATCTATCATTACTACCGCATACCAAGCAAAATGTCTCCGTCTTCAAATCAAGTTTCTTAAATTGGACCGGATAGGAAACTGTTATGAGTCTGGTTCCTTGGTTGAATGGTTTGACTATTTGGTCCGAATGAATATCATGCTTCGATAAAAAGAATAAAAAAAAACAGGATACTGTTGTTTGGTTTGACGGTTTAATTGTTCAGGTCAGCGGTTTGCTGACCAAATCAATGTTTTTGACCAAAAAACAGTTTTGGGGGAAGAACGGAACCATTCAGGTGACCGTTTATCGGTTTTTCCAGTCCAATTTTGAAAATCATGCTTCAAATGTCACTAACATTTTTTTAGAAGAGAATAATTTTTTAATAAAACTAATTGAATCATCTTTATCATATAATGGCACATCCTCAACAATGTTCACTTTTTTTTAAAAAAAAATCTGCATTTACAATCAAAATCAATCAAACCATATCCATCTCCCTTTTCCTACTTGAATGAACAATAGTTTTGTTTCTCTCTCTCTCTCTCTTAAGTTAGAAGGGTTTTATTTTGTACCTTACAAATTTTCAATCGAATACTTATTGCTGTTTATTGATGATATTGTTATTTAGGATTAGTTCTTTGCAAATTATTTGATGTTGTTATATGTATTGTAAATTGATTCAATTTATTCTTTTAACTTATTTATTTTATTTTTTATAATAACCATGATCTTCACTGCAAGCTTTGAAATGGTTGCTTAATTAGTTATATATTTGCATTGTATTTCAATTTAAAAGATTGTAACGAACATAAAAGTTAATTTTTTTAATAAAAATGCCTTTCAGAAAAAAAGTAATTATCTTATAACGATTTCCATTGACCCCATCAAAAACTAATTAAAGCAAATAACTCTGCAAGTAACGAAAGAAATCATACCACGTCCTCTCTTTTTCCTTTTTTTAAATTCTTTTTCATATTTCTATTTAAATTTCATTCTTATATGGTACTCCTTTTTTGAAAAGTATTCATACAATTATAACCTCTCTTTACATCCAAGTAAAGTCTTCTACCTTCAAGCTTCAAAGCAAGGAATTTGTAGTGGGTTTTCCATAAAAATGTTTTTTTTAATATATATTCAAAGTTCAAACCTATCTGATTCATTAAGATGAAGAGAAAAGGCGAAAGAACTTCTTTTTTTTTTTTTTTTTGAGATTTGGTAATGTATCAAGGCTTCAGGTAGAAGGATTATCCACGCAAGAAAAGTGTTTGAACATTAACCCACAATAAGGAGGTGCTTCTACAACATGAATGTTAATGAAATTGCGACATCAGCAAAAGAACAAAATCATGTTCCTAAACTACATTTTTGTTTTGAGACGCAAAGTAAAGCTAAGTTGGTTTTGTTTCAGATAACAATTTATATTTTGAAACCATCAAAATGATGGTTTAAAAAAAATGGAGCAGGAATAATGTAGGATTTATGAATGATAATGATGAGATATCATCAGATGAAAACATGTTTTTTCTCCTGTTCCTGTTTTGGAAAAAGAGACATACGACTAATTAGAACATGTTATCCATGTTTTGTTTTTAGAAACAATTTGTTTTCAACGCATTTGGTTTTAATTTTTCTTTGAAAATCACAACAAGAAAAGTCCCCTAATTATCTGATGAGTTCCAACCCACAAAATATATGCAATTCCTTTTCTGGCAATGCTCTAAAGTCAAAATATAAATTATCCACACAGAAAAATCTGGACAACGTTAATTGGATATTTGGATACAACTATTAGTTCAAGTTCTTTCATGCGATCTGACGTAGAATGATTAATTTTCCTAACTCTTAAGTATCTCTCTTTTTTGCTAAAACTAGGAGAGTTACATTCCAAAAGAGAAGGGTCAAAGGAAGAAGAGGAAGAAGAAGAAGAACTGGTAATTTATCTTCATCTCGAACAAATGGGCTCTTCTGTAATGGTCTCTAGCAAGGGCTTCCTAGACCTACACATCGATAACCTATGCCTGAACTCTGGGGTTGAGAACTCTTCAATATCATCCAACTTCAGTCTGGGCAACGGTGGCTCGCTACCGCTCGAATTGTTAACAGCCGACACCGGTGTGACCCGTGAATCCCCACTGCTAGCCTCCGGCAAGATCCTGATCTTTCCATCCGAAGCCCGCTTGGCGGCCGAGTTGGCACTCATGAACAAAACCCCCATATCCGCTGCTGTGATAACAGAGTTGACCCTCTTCATCGGGAACATGATATAAACATTACCTATCTCCAAATCTTCATCCGCGTTAAGCGCAGAAAACCTCCGCCCAATCTGCAGCGACCGGGAATTCACCAAGAAGTAATTGGGTGTCTCAAGCATCAGCTCCGCCGCCTTGACCTGCCCATCGAGTTGCCGGATTTCGCCACTTGGTAGGATCACTCTTGTGCCTCTTGACTGTCTCCCCGGTGGGCTGGCCAGCGTGCAAGAGATGTAGTTGCCCATGTGCGAAGAAGAAGAAAGGAGGAATTGGATGGTTCCTTTCTTAATTTTTACTGGTTCAGATTTCTGCAGTTGAAGAGGGTAGAGGGTAGAGACTACTTGAGGCCTTGTTCTTTGGTGGGTTACGTTGTGTTGTATATATATAAGAAGAGAAGAGTCGCGGGAGATTCTGGCCAGTTGGGTCAGGGTTGACATGGTAGACGAATCCGCGTCGGAGGAATTCAGAAAAGGAGTGACGAGAGATAATAGATTCACGGAATACCTTTCTGGCTTTCTCTGTGTTCTGCTTGTGCTCGGTTAGGAGAACTTGGCTGTTATTGCGCGTGGGACCCACCATGCTTTGCTTGTGAAATTGTCAGATCGAAGGACGCACACATACCTAGCTTTTAACAACGGCTTCGTCGCAATGATTTCCTGTGTATTTGATTTTTTTTTCCTAGATGTCAATTTCTCGGCAACAATCCTTTTCGTCAGCATTTGGGCAAACACGGCTCGTTTACTTTCAGGTTGTGTTGGACGATTTCAGATGGATGATCTGTACACGTGGTGGAAATCCAGGGGCTATAGTGGACCCAGTCTCAGTGGTAAGACTAAGATTAGCAAACTTTGACATGATCGAAACCCCCAACCTTCCCGGATTTTCAGGGTATGGGTCGGGTATACCTAACCTAGGTTGGATGCCTGTCTGGATGGTTGGGTTTATATGTTAGGCATTTTCGCACATGACCCCAATTAGGCCCCACCCAACCCATTGACAAAATGGTCCATTGACTTCTGGACAATATGGCTTGAGTCTGGGCCGGCCAGGATTGGACCAGCCATCTAGCTCTATTTCGTTGAAAGTTGAAGCAGTCAACCTGGAGATCGGTTTCAATCAGTGCAAATTCGTGCTCATATTATTCTAAAAGCCTCTTGCAATCTTATATTGGCAATATTTTTTCAGAAAATAAAATACAGAAGTTCAGAGATATTCCCAATACAAAGCTGTTTGAATAGGCCTTGCTCTGACTAAAACCGAATTCGTCAACCTGGCCCTGATGACGCCCAATCACAGATCACAATGATAGGCGTTGAGGTGCTGGTTTAATTGGTTTGGCTCAGTCAGATAACTTTGCATCGCATGGCGGAAGGTTTGCTGTAGGCGGCATGTGGGAGTGTGTCGGTTACCGTGTTACCGAAAAAGGTGAGGTGCAGCTCGCACCACCCTCAGTACCTGTACCTCACCATGTCACGGATTAATGGAACCATGGGACCGTAAGCTTAATTATTGTTCTTCGTGCATCAACATATAATATTCAATTATTTTCTGGGATTGATTGGGGCACATGCCGTTTTTTAAATAAACCCGGGCACATCCCAAGCTAAAAGTATAAACATTTTTGGCTCTATATTATTTGATCATGAGAAGTAAATTAGGAAGCAAAATAATGTGATATATATTCCACTTATGTAAAAGAAAATAGAGGTAGGAGAGGGTTATTTATTTGTGAGGTAGGAAACAAGATTTTGTAGTCCACATGTCATGTTATATAAGAGAGATTTAGTTTTTGAAATGCAAAATTTGCAAAACCAGTGAGTATAAATAAGACAAAAAAATACAAATTCTTATCAAAAAGTGAATCATATTAACAAAGAAATGAATGCAAAATGTCTTATTCAGATTCAAACAGAATCATAAAGACTTAAAGAGTATTTTTGCATTACATAAGAAAATTATGTAATGAATATAAAAAAACCTTAAAATTACAAAAATTAATTATAATAAAGTTCATAAATAAATAATTAATATTTTACAAAATTATGTAAAAGTAGTCTAAAATTTAATGTATTAAAAAATTCAACAAATAATTAATATTTTAATATTATTAAATAACAAAATAATATTATAAATTATTTCACTTATATCAATTAATAATTCTAGAAAATAAATTTCAAAAAATTAATATTTAATAATGATAATTTTAAAATCTGAATCTATATTTATTTTATATTTATATATATTAAAATTAATATATATTGTATTTTCAGTAAATATTTATTGTTTTTTGTGATAAACATATTTTCATTAATTATATATAAATCTATTTTTGTTATGTTATTTAACAGGAATTTTTCAACAATTGTTGGAGAATAAAATACTACTATTTAACTTTTTTAATTTAATTTATTGTAGTTTTGTTATAAATTTATTTTTAGTAATTACGTATTTTAGTTATAATTTATTAATTAATATTTATTAAATATTAAATTATTATTTGAGATTACACGATTTAATGACTAATTTAATATAATTATAGTATTTTATTTATTTTTGTAATTATTATACTTTTATTAGTTTTATATTGTATTTTCATTACAAACTTATTTCCAATAATTGTGTATTTTCACTATAGATTTTCAATAATTATTGGTGATTAAACTATTATTATTTATTAGAGATTAGACTATTAATTTAGCAGAAATAAGGAGTGTTCACTAAATGGTGCGGTTTGGTTGTACGTTGTTTGGCCAACCAAATCGACCTAGCCACTAACCATTAGTGGAAACCAACCAACTTGGGTTGTAACGATTTGGGTCAATTTTTAGTTTGGTTGGTTGTTCAAAAGATTTTAATTTAAAAATTGAATTTAAAATTAAATTTTAAATGATTATAATGGCTTTTTTAAAAATAAATTAAAAAAGTTAAATTTATGATATAAAATATTTTAGACTAAGGAATATGGGAATTTTCTCACTTTCCCTATTAAAAATATATTTAAAATATAAAACGAAACTTATCCAACCTAGTCAAGTTGGGAAATTGTTGAACCAAAATCGATCAAAAATATTAGAAATCGACCAACTCAAGTCAAATTGGGTCAGGATTGGTCAGTTTCTTTAGTTTCATGAACAACCCTAGCTAAAATTAATTATAGCTAATTTTTTGTATTGTAAAAAAATTAAAAGTAGTATATAAAATATAAATAATTATTAATTATTTAAAATGTTGAAATATAAAACAATTATATATAGACATATATACAGTCTACGTTACCTTGCTTCTCCTTGCTCCATTACCCCAACCCTCCATTCTCCTTAACTCTCTCTCATCTCTATTCATTCCTCTCCCTTCCCATTGGGTTATCTCTTTCCCCCACATCTCATGGCTCACAATTTCTATAACAACCTAACTTTTCTCCTTAATTAGCTTAATACATGTTCTATCCTCTCCTTCACTTCTATATCTAATTCCCCTCTATTCTTTCTACTTTTCCATATAAATAGGGCCATAATTTATTAAGACATAGTTTTCCGATTCAAACAATAATTATATCCATAGACGTGATTTCAAACAAAAAGAGGGGAATAAGGGGAATTCAATGTCTCTAATATATTCATGGCATCTTCCATATTATTAAATAATCCATTATTTAACAAGTATTAAATAATTTAATAATCTACCAAAAATTAATAAGCAATCCATTATCTAATAATTTCTGGTTATTAATAAATGTTCAAAATTTCAGCTTTTAGCGTAATTTACATTAACCGTTGTAATTTAATAAAAATTCATTAAATTTTTACAATAGTAATTTATTGATAAAAGATATTACTAATTAGCGTAGTTTAATAGTTTCTATAAAATCAATAATTATAGTTAACAATTATCAAATAATTTAGGGGAACTCTTTAACTAATAATCCACAATTATTTTTTAAATAAGTAATTAAAAATTAATAAATTAATCTATGAAAAAAATAATCTCCAAAACTATTTAAATAATAATCAATTATTATTATTCAACAAATAATTATTAAAAAATCTAGAAAACTTAAATTAGAAAATTAATCTATTACAAATTGTCCCATAATTATCTAAATAACAATCCATTATTATTATTATTATTTCAATAAATAATTATTAAATAATTTATAAAAATTATCAAGTTTATCCACGCTAATCTAGACCACTTGGTTGACTTAGATCATACCTGATTGTACATTAATTAACAACAAATGGTTTACTTTTAATTAAAAATAATATAATTTACTATAATTACATTAATTTATTGTAATTGCATTTCCTTTGATTAATAGTAACAATTTAAGCTTAAAAAGTAAATAATTTACATTAATTCATTGTTATTGTAAATAATTAATTTACCATACATTACTACTAATCAATAGCAATTTCAATAATTTTTTAGAAATTATCATAAATTATTGTAATCTATTGTTATTTAATTTATTGTTAGTTAATTAGTTATAAAAAATATTAGAATTATAGGGATGGCAACTTTCCTTATAAAAATGGGTCTTACGCTACCCCATCAGTTTTCTTAAATCTTAAACAGGGATGGGGTAGAGACAGGGTGGGAGATATGGAAAATATTTATGCCCAAATTAGGGATGGGGTTTGCATATAATTCTCCAAACCCGATGGTGAATTAGTAAAATATTTATAGATTTTATATTGAATTTTAAAATATCTCAAAGTTTTCATCATATTTTTATAATTATAGGATCATATAATTTCATTTATAAATACCCCCAAATTGTCATAATCAAATTCTTAAAATACTCATAAATTCTCATAATCCTATTTTTAAAATATCCATAAATTAGATCTTTTTAGGTGATTGTCTTGAGAAAATTTTGAGGATTTCCTAATTAGGGGTGAGCATTCGGTTTATTCGATTAAAAACGGAACTGAATAAACTGAATTTTCAAAAACCCATAGGAATACCGAAGTTTGCAAAAACCAAACAAACGGGACCGAATTTTTTTTTCGGTTACTTCGGTTGATTCGGTTAAAAACGAATTTGCTTGCTACTTTCGATCTATCCTATGCATTTGTGCAAATGCATATAAAATTTACGGTACAAATTTTAAGCAAAGAACTTAAGAACTAAAGAATCCGGTGGCTAAAAATTTTTCGCAGTCCAGATTCGGTGGCTAACAAAAATACCAGGAAGAGCTCTAGATGAAAAGGGAAAAATAAAAAACAAAATACTTATCATTCAAGTGGCAAAGGAGAAAACAAGGAGGGAACTAAAATGAACCCAAAAACTATAGATTAAAGAAGACCCACTGGACTCTATCACTTGCCGCCGCCCGTAGTAAGCTGGAACTGGAACTCGTAGCTTGCTGCTACTTTCTTGCTCAAACCGTCGAACGCTCACCGCTGCAAGGGACTCACCGACTCAGACGCTCTTGTACAGACGTGCTCACCACTGGATGTTGAACCTTGAAGATGAAGGTCGATGGTTAAAGAGACAAAGAGAGATGCCCCTGCATCGCACTCCGCTAGTATAGTTTTTATATACCACTTTTATCGAAATTGTTGTTTCTAAATTTATATCATTTTGCAACAAAGTGACCTATCCGATTGACGGTTCAGATTTATTGCAAACTGCATCATTCACCTGAGCTTTTAATCCGGGAATATTGTTGAGCATATGTGGAAATTATTTTTGTGTGATAAAATATTAATTTGGTGATGACTGATGACTTGCGAATTTCATTCGACAGCTGCATGGTTTTCTCGGAGCAGTCCACATTTAAATTCTTTTTTTTTCCTTTTTTGATACAAATGGAGAAGAGACACAAAAGGGACAAAATCGAAAACTCCACGATGTGGGGTCAAAATTCTATGTATGTATTTTCGTCGGTTAGATGATGGCATGATGCTAAAAGGTTGGGACTGGGTCCCAGGGGCCAGATCCAGCAAATGCATGGTTGATATTAACATGGTCTCGGGACGGATCTCATACTCACGCGGTCACGCCTACCTAGTCACACATGGAGAACATTTTGTTCTCCCAGAGGTGGTAATTTTCCTCGTCCCCAATCGATATCTGGGCTCTCCGACCAGAATTTTCCCCATCTCCGATGGATACCTGGGCTCCTCGACAGGATGGGGTCGGGTATAGGGGTATTTTGGCGGGGTCGAGGTTGGGGATAGGGCTATTCCTGAATCCTTGATTGGGTTCGGGGATGGGGAATACAATCCCTGCCTCGGCCCCGATTAGTATATATAATATTATTATATAATATTTATATTTTTTATATATTATATTATTATTCATTTTTTTAAAGATTAAAACTTAAAAAACACTCGACACAGAACACTTCTTCAAGTCTTCAAAAGACAAAGAAGTGGAGAACTCTGAAGTATGAACCCTAGTCTTTTTCTTCCTTCATCTTCGTCGTCGACCACCGTCGTTGTTTCCACTCACCCATCGGACATCGAACGTCATCGGATGTCTATCGTTGCCGACTACTCGTTTACCACTCGATGAGGAGGTGGAGGAGAAGTAAAAGGAGAGAAGATCTGAAATTCTGAATGGATTTCTCGACAGATAATTTGAAAGGATTTGTCTTGGCTCTTCTCTCAAGTGGGTTTATAGGGGCAAGCTAGTTTCATAATTAAAAAGAAAGGTCTTAGACGTGTTGCAGCTGCTTCTGGAGTTCAAGCGGGTGGGTTCATTTGATTTTTATCGACAAATGGTAGTGTTTTGGTGAGTTAATGATTTTCTGACATGGGTTTCTATTGATTCTTTGTTTTTTTTCCTATTTTCCTTTTTTCTGGTGGAGTTGGTGGTTATTCGTATATTTTGGAGCCTTTATGGTGGCTATTCGTATATTTTGGAGTCTATGTTGATTCTTTGCATTTGCTCCAGTTGTTCTACGACTGGAAGTTTGGATTTTGTAGTGACCCTTGGGGATTTAGGTCTCCGACGAGGAATTCATCCCCATCGGAGTCGGGGATGGAGGAGGATTCCTTTCCTCGATGGGGATCGGGGTTAGGGATGGGGAATGTAATCCCCGCCCCGTTACCATTCCTACTCTTGCATACTATTATGCATGGAGAGATGTTCCCAATGTTTTGTGGGTAGGAGATTTGGATTCGCCCATAACATGGTTAGTAACATTTAACGGCTTAAGATGACAGCATAATATGTGCCAATCATTGGAGGTCCCAGCAATGTGGTTAAATCGTTCACACACATCAGTGGTAAATGGTTTTTTCTTTTTTTTTTTTTGAAGATTTTTAAAAATACTCGTAAAGTTTAGGAAATTGACTAACTATACTCCTACTGTTTCGGTATTATCTCAAAGTACCCCTACTATTTCTGACAATTGACTCACACTTTCTTTCTCATTAAGTCTCCATCCTAGACCATTTACATGTGAATTCACTTGTTTTATTCAATTTAAAATTATACCCAAGATGCCCTTTCCAAGGATCACCATCCATTCTCCTCCTTTCCAACCCCCTTCTCTCTTTAATTTCCAACCCCCTTCTCTCTCTAAAGAGGGCAAAATCAAAATGCATAGGTGGACTTCTCTTGTTTGAGTAACATAGTAAATACAGACAAAACCATAGAGGTGTTCTGCCAAAGCAATTCATACAGAACTGCATAGCACAACTGCACCCCACCTCAAAGTCGTCAAAGTTTCTTGTGCAAGCTATAGGTCTTCTTAAGGAACTTTGTTGCTGCTTCAGCATTTTGATAGCACAAGACACACAAGAGTTCAGTTGGACTCCATTGACCTGAAGTTGGCGGTAGTGGGAACTTGGATTTGGCAAAAGAGCCATATATTTCCAGTGTCACACGTTTGAAGCGCTCAATGAGGGTTTTTGAAAATTTAGCTATCAAATCAAGATCTACTTTAGTCAGTGCAAGACCCGTTCAAACGAATTGGGATTTTCTACCAACAAAATACGTTCCAACCCTCTACCAATATCATCTCACACCGCACACCTTAACTTGAAACTAAGACCCACCATGTATGAGAACATGCCATGTAAGATGAAGTTGGTAGAGGTTTGGAACGTGCTTTATTGGTGGGTGATCCAGTTTTCGTTCGAACAGCCTTTACTGCCTTGCATTGGGAACATCTCTTCACTTCTATTCTTTATTTCATGGGAATATATTGCCAATGTAAAGCTATAATGGGTGCTCAAACGGGCTTTGCACTTACTGAATCATGGTAACCCATCCCCGTTGGACCAGAACAAATCTTAAAGTGCTTTGAAATCATCCTCAATTATTTGAGAATGTCTCAAGGAAAATGCACGAGAAGGGCCTCCTGCAAGCACCACAAGAAGCCCTCAAATGAAGCTTTCGTTATTTCAATAATCACACGGGTGCGAACCCTGTTATGAACCCTTTCTGCTATGATCTCTAAGTTTTGCTCAAGTTCCTAAAGGAGAGGTTCAATCCTTGAGGATACTGGTTCCCCAACATCAAATCAAGGAGCAAGGTAGGATGCATTGGTATTGGTAGCTGAAAGAATGCATATAAAGTCTCATCTATAATTTGGTAGGATTTCAATGGTAGATGGAGCAAATCTCTCTTTAATTGCCCTTGGGTTCTAGACCTACAAGCGAGTTCAACTACGATATGGAAAGGATATGATACCTGAAAAACTTTTGACCAGTCAACTGGAATCAGGTAGTCAATCAGGTGTTATTTATCAAAATTCATGGGTCAAAACTCTTCCCATACCATATCTTTTTGGCTTCATAGATTTCCCTCTGCAAAGGTGTTTTTTAGGATCCCTTTGGCTTGGGTTGGAGTGAGATTTGATGGTATTTGGATTGCATAATAATTCATATATTCATCCTCAACAACAGATGTAGAAAGAGGTAGCATACACAACAACAATAATAGGTATGTTTCATTGAACCCTAGAGATGGATTCTTTGGTAGGAATGGCAATCGGGCTGGGCGGCCCCGCAAAAATCCCCATCCCCGTCCATGCTAACAGGGATAAGGTTATCCCCATCCCCACGGGGATTTCCATTATTTGTGATTTTTTATAAGGTTAACCATTTTGTTTTTATTTTTTATTTTATTTAAAAAATAAAAGTAAAATAATCAAAATTTACAATCCTATTAGAAAAGATTCAAATATATTAAATCATATTTTTAAAATATTAATATACAAATGTATGTTTATATATATACATATATAACGTATGCAAACCTATATACATATGTATTAGTGGGGATCCCGTGCGGTGGGGATCAGGATCCCCGTAGGGCAGGGAATGCTCTCCCCATCTCCATCTCCATCTCATCCCTATTAACAGGGACAAACATTTTCACATCCCCATCTCAGTGGAGGGAAAATCATTCCCATCCCCGCCCCGTTCGGGGCAGATCTCCACGGGAATCAGGAAAATGAAAAAAATTGCCATCCTTATTTTTTTGGAAAATATGCAAATCTTCAACAGCAACAGCAAATCCTGCAAGATGGTTATTTTGTAAAGGCTGCAAATATTCACCAGGTCCGCTTTCAGCTCAAGAACTCAAAGTACTTGTAATTGGCACATGTTCAGGAGCATTTGAACGAGATCTGCAGCATCAGAACGAGGAAGACTGATCCACCCAAGCAGAAGCTCCATAAGTCCAATCAGTGGGAGGACGAGAATGGTTGTGCTTCTTTACAGAAACAGTCTCTGCACAATCTTGACATACTCGAATTCGGCATGTTAATGTTAATGTTTGTCTAGGTTCCGTGCCCAACCACAGGAATGTTGGGATTTCAGCAACTATTCCGGTGGATGCATGAGAATCATTGCAAATAACGAGGTAGGGAATAAGATTTTGCCCCTTTTAACATATTGAATGTAAAAGAAGCAGAGGCTTTGAAGTTTGAAGCTAAGAGGCAGAGTGCACTTGCACGCGTCGGATGGCCTCAAATTAAAGAAAAAAAGGGATCGATGGTGCTGTTGGCATACAACCATGAAGAAATGAGAAGGTGGGATGATTCTATAAGGAACAATGACAAAAGAAACCATACAACACTGAGCATCTAGTGTGGTAGCCAAATGGCCCAAGCCAAGATGGAGAAGCAGAGCAAGAGCGCTCGTCTTCCACAATGGGAACAACGGCGACCAACACTCTTGATCGTCAGTTTTCTTGTAGACCACAACGACCAAAATCTCAATGTTCGATCAAAAGTTTCATTTTGAAAAATTAAAAAAAAATGATGGATAAAATAATATTTTTAAACTTTTCATTAAGGGATACTGACAATAAGTAAGATTTAGTCAATTGTTAGAAACAGTAAAGATATTGAATCTGTATAATTAACCAATTAGGGCAGTTTAAGAAATTTGCCCTTTTCTTCGTCAAAGTAATCAGGTGCAGATGATTGATGACATCTGATGCAAAAAAAAAAAAAAAAAAGACCGGATCACCGGAATTCCCTTTAGTCATACAAAACCAATGAACTGGAAACTGTTCAAGCCGAACCATTAATTGAACTGGAATCTGTTCAAGCTGAACCATTAATTGAACCGGAATAACCTGGAACTAGGCCCCTTTTAGGCTTAATTCTCGGTTTAGTTTTCAAAACATTCAGTTAGAAATGTTAGCCACCTTAAATCACAAAAAAAAAAGGGAATTTCAGCTCTAATAACCTTGAACTTTGTAAAAAAAATGTTAGTTTTGACCCTAAAGAATAAATCAAGTCATTTCTAATTAAAATAGACAATGTTATACAGAGGCCATTTCTAGGCAAAAATAGATGACATTGAAATATCCATTAGACAATGTTATACAGCACTGATAAATTTGAAAAAGGCCACTTTCGAGCTAAAGTTTGAAAACGAGACAATTTAATAAAGTTAATTAAGTAAATTATTTCAAGGTCTAATTAAATGGCCATAAAGTAAAAATGAATTTTAATTTTCTTAATTAATTAATACAATAAATCAGTTAAATGACTATAAAGTATTTAATTTATTTTATTAAATTAAATAAATTACACTAATTAAGATAATTACGTAACTTAAGTAATTAAATCAGTAAATTAAATTAATTAAGCAAACAAAGTTAACTAATTAAATTAAATTAACAAAACTAATCAATCTAAATAAGTAAGTTAAATTGGCCACCAGTTTATAGGTTAACATTTTGGTCATCCAGTTTGAATGGATCAAACCATGATATTTAAAAATATATAATTAAAAAAATGTCTCGAAAACCATTTACTATATCAAACAATTTAGTAGTTCAATCATCTAGGACAACGGTTTGTTAACTAAGATAATGTTTGTTTTTTGAAAAATTTTTAGCCAAGTATAAAATGGAACTAGACAATTGGCTGGTTTATAGGTCGAATGGTTCGACCGCCTTAATATAAAATGGAACTAGACAATTGACCATTGACCAATTCCTGAATTGAACAGTATGACTGCCCGAAACTTTTAAATTACTCAAACCGCTAAACTGTTTGATCATATTGGGTCCCACTTTTTACCTTTAGGCTATATTTGGTTTGAAGAAAAATGTAGGGAAAGGAAGGAAAAGGTAAAAAACTTTCATAACTGTTGTATTGATTTCCATGTCTTCCCCTTCCTTTGACCATCTTTTCCTTCAAACCAAACATAGGTTTTTGCATACTAGTATATCCCAAAAAAGAAATTGATATATGGTCCCATACTCCCATTGTCCCAATATAAACATGTCCCATCATGATTTAATCTCAATCATGTGTGGCATTCATTGATGGATAGAATCGATAGATATGAGGGCTATACTACACAGATGATGTTGGAAACACTTTGGAACATATATTGTTCGGAGCAGAAACTTCCCCAATGATAGAGGATGAGATATTTTCCATGTGTGGCTCGGACAGACGTTGGCAGGGTTCTCGTAGTCAGGAGATGCAGAGCCAATCATGAAACGCTATGGCATATACGGATCCTTTGTGACAGCTTTAATTATTGATTGATCGCTTCTTGCATGACTACGTAGGCTGTTGTGGCAGTTTTTGGGCTGGGCACATTTTGGGCAGTTTATCTATTCACGCTTATGTTTTGGTTTTTAGTAAGAAAAGGGAAAATTTTCAATAAATACCATGTATTTTAGGCTGAATGTCAATTTAGTGCCCAAAGTTTAAAATGTGACAATCTAATATCTGAACTTTCATTTTGTGATGATTTAATACTTAGTGTTAATTCACCTTTAGGTGTCATGAAAAAAAACACAGATGCTAATTTTCTTTATCAACCTTCGATTAATAGGTGACCCCAAGAGTTGCTAAGCCCGTTCCCTCAACCATGTCCACCAGCCCATCCTTTCCGACATTGACAACTTTTCATTCAAGCACTAGTTATTTCCTCTATTTCCGCTAGTTGCAGCTATCGTGCCACTAGACTAGAATTCTCAAACTGAAATTTACCAATTGCTACCACTAACACCTAGCTACTGGCGGGTCTCATTTAAAGAAATCTGACCCTTCTGCTGGTTTGCTCTTAGCGTCCTAGCTACTACTCTGCTCCTACCAAGAAACTCCTAGTCCTCCACCAAATCAAATTTGCTTTCTGGAAAGTTGAGGCTAACAGAAGTGAAGAAAGAAGAACAAGAATTGCATTAAATGCTGTAAAATGCCAACTATTTTTCGATTTTCTTTAATAATTTTTATTGGGTGTAGAAGAATTAGAATTGCAGGAATGTTATCGCCTTTGCCTCTGAAAGAATAAAAAGGGAAACACAGACAGGAACGGAGGAAGAGAGAGTTTGAGACATTCAATTCGTTAATGGAGCAGTCGTTGTTTTCTGCCTGTTGTTTTGAGGTGGGTTTGTTTTAATGGGCAATGTAACTTATAGCGTTGCTGCAAGATTCACATTTTTTCCCCCAGACCCACCAACCTATGATGTGCGCAGAGAAGAAAATGGGAGGCTTCTGTTGTCTGGACTCTCGGCTGAGAAGATCCGAAGCTTCTTCCTTGGTAATTCCTTTGAGCGTCATGTGTACTCCATTGATGGAGTTCACCGAGCTTCCTTTGCTCCCTTACGACCCTCTTGTGTGCAGTCGTTGTGCGCTGTTTTGAACCCTTAAGCACATGTTGATTTCCAATCACGGCTCTGGGTTTGTCCGTTTTGTTATCAGAAGAATCCATTTCCTCGTTCTTAATGTTGGGATTGGAGAGAACGATTTCCCTGCCGAACTTTTCCCGACTTACAGCACAGTTGAATACCATCACGGCCGAAAGGGCTTGGGCCTTGGTTCAAATATCAATTCGAACGCTATTTGGGGTGACAACAGGCTATCTTCTTATCTTTGATGTCGTCGTTCTACCCATCAATTTGAGTGGGTTCTGATGGAGCCCAATCCAGTCGGTCTTAGCTGTCAACGAAATCGCCTCTGAGCTAGAGTGTCGGGGAGCCTGAAACGGGAAAAATGAGAGAACTCCAGGGGGAACCCGGTGTGATAACTCCGAAGCTCAAGTCAGTAATCTCTCAAAGAAAAAGTGTAGACCAGATGGCGCAAAGTTCACATACCTTGTTTGTTGGGGGCAGGGGGCTCTTATAATCACTTCGCGCAATCGCTCCGAGGCCCTTGTCGGGTCGGGTATGATTACCTTTACGTCTGTCAATTCGTCCGTCGTCCTTTCTGTTGGGACAAAACCGTCACTACCTAACTCTCTCTCTAACTGGAGATGGCGGTGTCAGGTGGCGATGGCAGGTGGCCGTCAAGCGTCAGATCCCAAGTCAATCAAGTGCGGCGCCCATGGGATCGGACTTCCTCAGTGTCAGGCATAGTACGGTTTGTTTGGTTTTGGTGCCCTAAAGGTGTGGAGTGGTGAGCGAGGCAAAGTCTTGAGTTCGGAGGTATGTATAGGTTAGGTCAGTTCGGCGAGGGGTATCCCGGGCTGTTACAAGGCAGGCCAGTTCGGCGAGGTGTATCCCGAGCTGTTACCAGGTAGGCCAGTTCGTCGAGGTGTATCCCGAGCTGTTACCAGGTAGGTCAGTTCGGCGAGGTATGTCCCGAACTGTTGAAAGGCAGGTTAGTTCGGCGAGGTATGTCCCGAACTGTTGCAAGGCAGGCCAGTGGATTACTTTCCGGTTTGGGGCCAAGGGTGAGTTCGGGCCCTTGTAGGGAGTTCGGTCCGCAGGTTTCTCCCCTTGGTGAAAACGCCTTAGGCTTGCTTTCGCCACGTGTTGCATAACTGTGAGGTCGGGCCAAATCATCCTTCATCAATTGCCCCCCACTCCTCGCACCAAGGGTCTTGCCCTGGTGCGGGGAGTTTTGCAAGGTGGTAAGTGGATTTGTCCCGTCCTTCGAATCTTGACTGCGCGAGTTGCATTTGCCAGGGTTCTTTGGTTCCGAGAATGCGGGAAACGTGCCTACTGCTCATAAATGTTGATGGTCGTGACAGCGCGTGTTTTAAATTTCAAAAATTCGCGCCACTGGGACGTGACAGTGGGTCATTTAAATTTGAAGAAAGCACGCCTCTGTCGTTCTGAAGGGACGTGCGCTGGCGGTTTTTGTCAGTTGTAGGAAGACGTGTGGCGTGGTTAGTTTCAGAAAGACGTGCGCCGGCGCTACGTCGGTTTCAAAAGACGTGCGCTGACGTTTCGCTCTTTTCAGAAAGACGTGCGCCAATCACGTCTCGACCTCAGGGGACGTGCTATCAGCGCGAATGTGGGCCGTCGGATCGTCATTGATCTGCACGGTCGGTTCTCAGCTACTGTAGCTATAAATAGTGGGGGACCCCAGTCAATTTGTCACTTCTGCGGTTTGCCTATTGAGCTCGCGTCCAACTTTTCATCTCGCGTCCAAGTTTTTTTTCAGCTCGCGTCTAGGCTGGTTACTTAGCCTCCAAGGTTTTTTCGCTTGTTCCCGTCTCCGGAGCCTTCAAAACTTTCTTCCGGTGAGTACCTTCCTGAATCCACCTATTTTCCTCGATGTCTAGCTTTGATAGCTCAGACGACTCTTCAAATACGACTAATGTAGGTTCTACAAACCGAGCCGTATCCCCCGACTGCCTTAGTGATCCCGAGGTGGAACTTGAGGATGACTATGAACCCGTAGGTCGAGCCGCTTCGGGCAGTTTGGCGTCTACATCTCGCCGAGGTCGGATGCTAGATAGGTTTGGTCCCTCAACCATGACGCCCGAGGGGCTCCAATCTATACTCATGTCTTACAATCTGCCTCGGGGGTATACATATTTCATTCCCTCGGGTAGTTTTCCTTGGGAACACGATCCTGACGAGATCGTGATTTTCCGAGAGCAGCTCGCCGCAGGGCTACGACTGCCTTTCCACCTCCTTTTAGTCGAAGTCATAAACCACTTTGGCGTTACCATTGGCTATCTTCACTAGAACTCTATTCAGAACCTAGTGGGGACAGTCTCCCTTTTCTGCGAGAAGAATTTCCCTTTAGACTTGGAGATATTCTCCTCCATCTTGATGCTTAAGAGACAAGCGGGTTCTCTTCCTGGGGGAAGACGAGCGTATTACCTTTCTCCTAGCCCGGGCTTTAAGCTTCTGCAAGATCTTTCTAATAAGGTCCCGGCATGGAAGCGGGACTACTTCGGCATGTGAAGTGCGCAAGGATGGCCCTTTCAGACCGGGTGGGGTGAGGTCGCTCCTGATTCTGGTGTCACACTCGACAAAGATACGGTGAAGGGCCTCCGACAATGGGCACGGCAAGGCTTAAAGTGTCATGAGTACTTGACGGAGGCCAAGCTTATTGCGGCCGGCCTGAGTTCGGGTAGGTTTCTAGTTCTGCGATTTCTGGCTTGCTTTTTTCCTTCATTTTTTCTGATGTCGAACTCGTTTCTACAGTTGTGATGGATGCGGAGAGAACTCGTGGGGGGCGCCTATTCCAGGGCATGAAGAGGAGGAAGCGGGTCGCCAAGCAAACTCGTACCGAGCTGCCCCCGGATGAGGAGCCTCAAGTTCCAGGCCACACGCCAGAGGATCTGCCGAGGGAGCCCGAGGTGACTCTGCCGATGTATGAAACTACCGGGGTGCCTTACGCTGAGACTACTCATATGGGTGCTCCTGCATACTCCAGTGCTCCTACTCACTCTAGGTTCGCTCATACGTGAGCTGGGCCCTCGGGCTCGGGAGCTCAAGGGGAGTTCAGGAGCGTGTTGACGCCGAACTATGCTCTTCAGAAGAGTAGGGAGGCTACTTTCCTCGAGGAGATCGCGGAATGGACCGGTCTTCCTTTGAATCAGGTCGCCTGTCGCGCCGTAACACACGCTATGGTGGTAAGTCAAATTTCATCTGCCTTCACTTTCTATCGCTTTTGCTGTTGTTGCTCACCTGTTTCTTTTGGTAGGTGAATTCTTCAATTCACGCCTTAGTGGCCCAAGTGGAGAGGAGCTCGTGACAGGCGCGAGCTATTGAGGCTGCCGCCCATGCTGCTGAATAGGCTTTCCGTGCCGCCGAGGCGAATACCCGAGCCGCTGAGGCGGCCGCTTATGCTGCCGAAGAAGCTGCTCACGTTGCCATGGCCAGGCGGGCGATGTCTCAGCGTGATGCCGAGGTAGGCGATGTCATCAAACATGGCAGATTTGAAGTTGGACTTGCAACATCAAGTCGAATATCTTCAGGAGGACATCAGGGAGAAGACGCAGATTTTTTCCCAAGGTATTGAAGACGCGAAGAAGAAGGCTGTTGAAGACTATATTGCCTCTCCGCATTTTGACGATCTGATGGTGGATTCTTACAGAAGGGGGTTCAAGCTGAGCTGGTGGATGATCCGGAACACGTACCCCGACCTCGATGTTAGTGCCATATCCACTTCGCGTATAACTCAGGAGATGGCCAATGCTACCGATGGCGAGCCGGACTCTGAAGGAGAGGCAGGGCCTTCGGGTGTTGTTGAAGTGCCTTCTGATGTCGAAGAATTAGCTCCTGGCATGTAGATAATCTTTTTTTTTAAGTGCCTTCTGATGGCCAATGTACTCCTGTTTCTTGCAATGGAATAGATAAATATTTTTGCCCATGTTCCTTTTTCCCGAACTGATAATATGCCACTTGTCCGGGTTATTGTACTTCTGTGACCTGTTTTGCCGCGAAGGCTTTTGCAGCGAATTGATTTTTTGTCGAGCTGATAATATGCCTGACTTTTCTTCGCTTGTTTACGCCGAGGTTCCTGTTAGCTGCGCATTGTGGCCCATAGGACCTTATAGCGATTTCGTCCACTTCGCTTGGCGGTTTATAGGTAGTATCGCCTTAAGTTCACGATGTTCTACGCTCGAGGTACTAGTTTGCCTTCCAAGGTTTCGAGCTCGTATGCCCCCCCGAGCGCTCTCTTTACTTTGTAGGGCCCTTCCCAGTTTGGTCCAAGTTTGCCCACGCCGGGTTCGGGCACCGTAATCTTACAAAGGACCAGGTCGCCGACTCGGAAGCTTCGTCGCTTTACTCTGGCATTGTAGTAGCGAGCTACCTACAAAAGCCTTTGTCGCTTTGAAGTGCCTTCTGATGGCCAATGTACTCCTGTTTCTTGCAACGGAATAGATAAATCTTTTTGCCCATGTTCCTTTTTCTCGAACTGATTCTTTGTCGAACTGATAATATGCCACTTGTCCGGGTTATTGTACTTCCGCGACCTATTTTGCCGCGAAGGGTTTTGCAGAGAACTGATTTTTTGCCGAGCTTATAATATGCCCGACTTTTCTTTGCTTGTTTACGCCGAGGTGTCTCTTGGCTCCGCATCGTGGCCCATAGGACCTTATAGCGATTTCGCCCACTTCAATTGGCGGTTTATAGGTAGTATCGCCTTAAATTCACGATGTTCCACGCTCGAGGTACTAGTTTGCCTTCCAAGGTTTCGAGCTCGTATGCCCCCCCGAGCGCTCTCTTTACTTTATAAGGCCCTTCCCAGTTTGGTCCAAGTTTGCCCACGCCAGGTTCGGGCACCATAATCTTACGAAGGACCAGGTCGCCGACTCGAAAGATTCGTCGCTTTACTCTGGCATTGTAGTAGCGAGCTACCTACTACTGGTATGCCGCTGTCTGGATGTGTGCGAGGTCCCTTACCCTGTCCAGTGGATATTGGCGTGTTTCTGACACTTGTCGCATTTTCTGACGAGCTCGACAGCTTCTGCCTTCATCGTTGGCCAGTAGTATCCTTGTCGAAATGCTTTTGGGGCGAGTGCTCTGCCCCCAAGTGTCCGTTGCACAGGCCTTCATGAGTGTCACAGAGTATGAACTCGGCTTCGGCAGGTCGCAGGCAACGCAAGTAGGGGAGCGTGTAGGACCGTCGGTATAATCGTTCGTCTATTATGACGTATTTGGCTGCCTGGCGCTGCACCCTCTTGGCTGCATTGCGTTCTGCAGTGGGTCGATCCAGCTCGACTCTGCTTCAAGGACTGGAGCGGCCTCCTCTGCCCCCCCGAGAATACTAGGCCGAGGTAAATCCTCTATGTACACGGTTCTCATGTTGTTGTGACTTGTGCTGGCTAACCAGGACAAAGCATCGGCCTCAGTGTTCTCTGACCTCGAGATTTGCCTGATGAAGTGTGACTGGAAGTTGAGTAGGGCCTCTTTTACTTTCGCCAAATATGCGATCATGGAGAGCTCGCGTGCTTCATACTCGCCCGTAACTTGGTTGACCACGAGTAGGGAATCGCTGCAGATGACTAAGTGCTTTGCCTTTACTTTTCGCGCTAGGTTCAGCCCGGCTATCAGTGCTTCATACTCTACCTTGTTGTTGGATGCCGTGAACTCAAAGCGTAGTGTGTATTCTAATTTTGTGCCGCTCGGGCCGCATAAGACTATTCCAACCCCGCTGCCTTGCTGGTTTGAGGAACCATCCACGTGAAGGATCCAGAGCTCCTCATCCCAGTTCGTGTTTCGCCTGACCAGGAGAGATGTCACACTGGCTACTACTTCATGGGGTTCAGACTCTATTGGCTCGGGAGCTTCGGGTTCGCCCGAACTGGGGACCTCGGGCTCGACCTGTAGGTTTTCGTGGCTGAAAGTGCACTCGGCGATAAAATCTGCCAAAGCTTGGGCCTTAATTGTGGTCCGGGGTTTGTACTGGAGATCGTACTCGCTGAGTTCGATGGCCCATTTCGTCAGCCTACCGGAGACCTCGGGCTTCAGCAAAACTTGTCTTAAGGGTTTGTCGGTTAAGACAACAACGGTGTGAGCTTGGAAATACGGGCAGAGTTTCCGATCTGATATCACCAGTGCGTAGGTAATTTTTTCTATTTGCGGGTACCTTGTTTCTGCTCCCTGCAGAATTTTACTAACATAATAGACGGGCCGCTGGACCCGATCTACTTGTTTTACTAATACCGAACTGACCACTTCGTCACTCGCTGAGAGGTACAGTTCTAAGACCTCACCCTCCTCGGGTCTGGCTAAGGTTGGTACAGTGGCGAGGTAAGTCTTTAGCTCGCCGAATGCGAACTGGCAATCTCGGGCCCATTCGAACCCTTTGCCTTTGATTGCCTTGAAGAAATGCAGGCAGCGGTCTGCCAACTTGGACATGAAGCGGCTCAGAGTGGCTATGCGGCCGTTTAGCCTTTGAACTTCTTTTACTTTCCGAGGTGGTCTCATATCAATGATGGCCTTTATTTTGTCCAGGTTGGCCTCAATGCCGCGCCAGTTGACAATGTACCCTAGGAACTTACCCGAGGTGACACCGAAGACACACTTGTTTGGGTTAAGTTTCATGTTATACTGACGCAGAATTTGGAAGACAGAATCTAAGTCTTTTATTAATTCTCGTGAAAACTGTGTTTTGACGACCATGTCGTCTACATAACAGAATCCAAGTCTTTGAAAGGTCGCACCAGCATTCTTTAGCCCGAAGGGCATGACCTTGTAACAGTACAGGCCGAACTCGGTAATGAAGCTGGTTTTTTCTTGGTCGGACTGGTCCATCTTAATCTGGTTGTAGCCTGAGTAGGCGTCCAAGAAGCATAGTAGCTCGTGTCTCGAGGTCGCGTCCACCAGGCGGTCAATTCGGGGCAAGGGGAAGCAGTTTTTTGGGCAAGCTCGGTTCAGGTCGGTGTAGTCGATGCACATGCGCCACTTGCCGTTGGCTTTTTTCACCAGCACTGGGTTGGCTACCCAGCTCGGGTAATGTACTTCCCTTATGAAGTCCGCTGCGAGGAGCTTTTCGACTTCTTCGTCGACCGCCCTCCAGCGCTCCGGGGCTAAGTTGCGTTTCTTCTGTCTAATGGGTCTGACTACAGGGTGAGTGTTAAGCTTGTGAGTTATAAGGCCGGGGTCAATACCGGGCATAACTGACGCGGACCTTGCAAAAATGTCTAAATTTTGGAGTAAGAAACTCACCAGTTCAGTTCACAAAGGCTTGTTAACGGAGGCACCGATCTGTAGTGTTCGCGCCGGATCTGTAGCCGAGGCCGGGATTGTGACTGTTTCCTCAGTGGGCGAAGCTCGTTCCTCGCCCTGCTCCGCAGGTCGATCTAGTTCGAGATCGTCGGCTGCCTTAGTTTTGCCCTTCAGGGCGGCAACATAGCATTTGCGGGACTCAAGTTGGTCGCCCCGCGCTACCCCCACACCGAAGTCCGTGGGGAACTTCATTGCCCGATAATAGGTGGAGACCACTGCACGCAGAATATGCGTAATTGGTCGCCCTATTATGGCATTGTATGGGGAGGGGGTCGCGACCACCAGGAAATCGTGGTTGAGTCTTACCGCGCATGGCCATGTGTCGACTTCCACATGCACTGTTATTTTTCCCAATGGCCTGACTTCCTCTCCGCTGAAGCCTACCAAAGGAGTGTGAGCGGGTTTCAAATCGCTTTTCTGCAACTGCAACTGGTCGAACGCCGATTTGAATAGTATGTCTGCCGAACTGCCTGAGTCTACCAGTATGCGCTGGACTTCGAAGTCGTTGATCCTTAGCTTTATTACGAGCGCGTCGTCGTGGGGGTAATGAACACCTCGCATGTTGTCTTCTGTAAAAAAGATCGGTTCTTCCTTCTTCGGCCTCTTGGGAGGATTATGCTCCTCTCGGGCTGCTTCGCGAACTGACGTCCTTACTGCCGCCGAAGTGCAACCAGCCACCACCGAAGCGCCCACTATCACGTGGATGGTTCCCCGGACTGGCATTTCCTCTACGGGAGGTCGCTGCAAGGTTTTGGTTGTTCTGTTGCTCAGCTCGGGGACATCCTTCCCGTGTTCCCCTTGCCGACCTGCCTTATTACTATTGTCATAATGTACAAAATTTCTTAAGTACCCACGACGGATGAGTCCTTCTATCTTGTCACGGAGATTATTACATTGCTCGGTGCTATGATCGTGATCTTTATGAAAACTACAATATAAATTTTT
This sequence comes from Nelumbo lutea, assembly GCF_056320005.1. Lineage (NCBI taxonomy): Eukaryota > Viridiplantae > Streptophyta > Magnoliopsida > Proteales > Nelumbonaceae > Nelumbo > Nelumbo lutea. The sequence continues at coordinate 26,070,132 of NC_142686.1, read as the reverse complement.
CTTCCTCTCGTTGGGGTTGCTCTTCAGGCAAGGTGGCCACTTTACGTAAGGGGCATCCTTGATCGTCATCAGGATCTCGGTCCGCCTTGTGTTCAATGGTGTGTAATCCGTTCGAACTACTAAGGGAGCTCGGGACGGCTGGCTTGGCTTTGCCTCTCGGTTATGGCCTCTTCTGTCGCCGGGGTTGGAGGGTTCGCCTTCTCTTTTTCTTTTTTCAACCCCGCCTTCGTTTCTCTAGTTGATTTCTTCCTCTGTTCTCATAAACTTGTCTGCAAGCTTGAGGAAGTCGGCCATGGTTGCTGGCTGACTGGCTACCATGTGCCATTTGAACTCTTTGTGAGTCACTCCTCTTTTGGCCGCGGCGAGCTATACCGCGGGGTCTAACCGAGGGATCTGCAAACATGCTTCATTGAACCGTTTGATGTAGCTCTTGATGGGTTCTCCCTCTCTTTGGATCACCCCGAAGATACTTTCTTCGGTTTTTGGACACCTTTTGCTGGTAATAAAGTGTGCAGTGAAGATCTGCACGAACTGGGGCCAGCTTTTTATTGACCCGGAAGCTAGGTTCCAGTACCAGGTGCGGACCACCCCTCTGAAGGTGGTGGCGAAAGCCACACACATGCATGACTCGCTTGCCCTAGCGAGATGCATTTGTGACTGAAACGCGTCCACGTGGTCGTTGGGGTCAAAGGACCCATCATACTTGTCCAGAGAAGGGAGTTTGAAATCTCTAGGCAAGGGGACTGCCAAAAGTTCTGCTGAAAGGGGGGAAGGAACTGAGAGAATGGGGACGGTTTTTACCTCGCTCGAGCTCGTTTCTTCCTTGCCTCTGAGCTCGGGTAGCATGCGGGTAGCAGTTCGGCGACTTCGCCGGCACCTTCTTTGATTGGGCCTGGTGCTGGCGCTGCTTGCCTCTGTGTTGCCGAGCTCGATGGGCCCGAATTGCTAGCCTGCTGCTAAGGCGCTGGAGCGGTTCTCCATGAGTGGGAACTCGGGCTTGGAGCGCCGAGGTGACTTTGTTGGCGAGGTTCTTGACCCACCCGCGGGGTACGAGGCGGGGGTGATCATTCTTTGCTTTCGGCCCGGGGATGAGGCCTGACTGTTAGGGGGGTTCTGCGGTCGGGAAGCCTCTCCTTGGTGAGGTCGTCCACCTTGGGGGGAGGCCTTGACTGGCTTTGAAACAGGGTGTTGGGGGGGGGGGAGCAGCTGGTTCAAGGGTAGCTGAGGGAATTGTTGTTGATAATGGTGTTGGGAGAGGTGGTGCAACACCTGGTGTTGCTGGAATTGCTGCATTTGGGCCTGCATTACCCGCATGCATTGCATCAGATCATCTATCTGGTTTTGGCGGGCTGCCAGTGGGACAGCAGTTGGTTCCGCGAAGTTCGTTTCGATGGGGAGTGGGAGAGGGATGTTCAGCGAGGGAGTGTTCAGAGGTGCCACCGCATGTGGCACATTCAAACTTGGGATCCCATCCACTGAAATGGGGATGGTGAACTGCCCAATGCACACCGCCAGAGCAAGAAGTGGCTCTCCGGTAGTGGCTGTTTCGGTTCCACGTCCTACACTGCTGGAGGAGGCCATTTCGGTGTTGGAATTTTTGAAAGAAGGGTTTAGAAGCGTTCCCAGAGATGGCACCAATTGATGGAGCGCAATCCGGTTGGTCTTAGCTGTCAACGAACTCGCCTCTGAGCTGGAGCGTCGGGGAGACTGAAACGGGAAAAATGAGAGAACTCAGGGGGGAACCCAATGTGATAACTCCAAAGCTCAAGTCAGTAATCTCTCAAAGGCAAAGTGTAGACCAGATGGTGCAAAGTTCACGTACCTTGTTCGTTAGGGGCAGGGGGCTCTTATAATCACTTCGCGCAATCGCTCCGAGGCCCTTCTCAGGTCAAGTATGATTACCCTTACGTCTGTCAATTCGGCCGTCGTCCTTTCTACTGGGACAGAACCGTCACTGCCTAACCGTCTCTGTAACTGGAGATGGCGGTGTCAGGTGGTGGTGGCAGGTGGCCGTTTAGAGTGCGGTCGTCAAGCGTCAGATCCCAAGTCAGTCAGGTGCGGCGCCCTTGGGATCAGACTTCCTCAGTGTCAGGCATAGTACAGTTTGTTTGGTTTTGGTGCCCTGAAGGTGTGGAGTGGTGAGCGAGGCGAAGTCTTGAGTTCGGAGGTATGTATAGGTCAGGTCGGTTCGGTGAGGGGTATCCCGGGCTGTTACAAGGCAGGCCAGTTCGGCGAGGTGTATCCCGAGCTGTTACCAGGTAGGTCAGTTCGGCGAGGTATGTCCCGAACTGTTGCAAGGCAGGTCAGTTCGGCGAGGTATGTCCCGAACTGTTGCAAGGCAGGCCAGTGGATTACTTTCCGGTTTGGGGCCAAGGGTGAGTTCGGGCCCCTAGTAGGGAGTTCGGTCCGCTGGTTTCTCCCCTTGGTGAAAACGCCTTAGGCTTGCTTTTGTGCCGAGCTGTTGTTTTTGCCACGTGTCGCATAACTATGAGGTCGGGCCAAATCATCCTTCATCAGGTTCCTTTTCGGGGACCCAGTTGCAGCATGGTAAGCGTCGAGGCTTGTGAATCACAGAGTGAAAGCTCGACTCATAGTCGATGCTCATCGCTACATTCTTCGACATGCCGCTCCACTAAAAGCAGAGGATTCAGAGAAAGCCTGGCGAGAGCTATGGATATGCTAGTAGCTTTACTAGCCGGTTCTCCTTCAAACTCCTCTAGAAAGAGACCCTTTCCTTTGGCTATTCAGCTTACCAACAACCACACAAAACCGTGGAAGAATATTTCCTCAACGTCTTCGGTGAAGGTTTCAGGGAATTTGGGTAAGAACAAATTCCTCTATTTTTTTCCTTGAATGTTTCTCAAACTTTGTTGCTTAATTAATTTGCGTACTTGTTTTATTGTTATCCTCTTCCTCAGTTTCTGTTCCCGTCTACTGTATCGTGGGTCATAGTGGCGGTTACGTGGTGAATTGATAACACTACCCGTTCCGCTGATTTGGACTCTGCTTCATTTTCTTGAGAAAGGAGATGATGAACAATGCATTTTATTTTAATGGTAGTTTTGATATTTTCAAAAGTTTTAAATCGTTCACGAAGTAACGTGATATACATAACTAATGTTCCATTAATGGTAGATACTTAGATTGTCGCATTTTGAAAATTCTGAGTACTAGATTGTCCCGTTCAGAGTACTGGTTCAGAGTACTAGATTGTCTCGTTCAGAGTACCAAATTGGCACTCAGCCTAAAGTACATGGTACCTATCGGGAATTTACCCTAAAAATAAATTAAGATATAATTACTAATTTATCCATTCTCAGGGTAACAAGGCGTTCCTAGAAATTCTCTCAACAGCTAGGTTGTTGGCCCCCAATAGCTAATGTTTTTCGGATAAATTGTATGTTAAAGAAAAGGACAAAAACGAAACTTCTAGTAGCCATTAATATTATTGGCTTACTACTTCATGACTGATGTTTGATGGGCTTTGGCCTTGGATTGTTTTTGGTTCAACTGAACTGTTCCGACAATCTTACCCAATTGGGTTGACCTCAGTAAGCCACTTTGGTCTGACCCAAATGTCATTGTGTTTACATTATAACCATCATCTTTACGGAATTTCAATGTTTTAAAAAATGACCCGGAATCATAACTATTTTGGCCATTGATTTTTAGGTCAACAATTTAATCATCTAGTTGGAACGAATGACCTATTCTGACATAAAATTAAAAAAATAAAATAATTAATTAAAATAAAAATGTTGAATAGATCAATGGTTTGACCACTCGGGTCAATGGATCGTTGACTGATTCAACAATTTTTTGCCAGAAACCAAGTGTAGGGTAAAATAGAACCGATTGCTTGGACAAGTTCTGGGCCAAACAATCCAACCGTACAAGTCACCAACGCTTCTAAAACCATGGGAATTTCCATTTCAAGTAGTGGGTCTAATCTATGATACGGAAAAGATATGGTAAAAGCCCACCCATTAATTTTGATAAATAACACCTATTGGCTACCATGTTTATAATTCCAATTAACTGGTCAAAAGATTTTCAAATATCATATATTTTCCATATTATAGTGGAACATGATACTTGATTAGGGGTGGATTCGAGCCGAGCCGAATACTACCAGGCTCGAGCTCGACTCGAGACTGTTCTACAAGGCTCGAGCTCAAGGTTGGTTCGAGCCAAAACCTTGAGCTCGAGCTCAACTCGAGTAAAAAATTCATAAGCTCGAGCTCGATTCTAAGAAAAAATATTTTATAAAAATAAAAAATTATATTAAAAAATATTTTTTATTTGATATTTAAAAAATTAATAATTATAGTAGGCTTGAGTTCGACACATTTAATAATTGAGCCAGTGAATTGGGCTGGCTCGAGTTTGAGCTCATTGCCATCCCTAACTAAGGATGTAAATATTGACACCACGTATCGGTATTGGCTAGAGGGGATACGGGATACACTACAAATAAACCCGTATCCCCTGAATTGCGGATATTGGAGCGATACACCATCGTATCAGTCCGTATCATGATGTATCGGAGCGATACGGCCGATACAGATCGGCGTTTTCTCACGTGTTTTTCCAAAAAGTTGCACCTAGCATGAATCGAACACAAACCGTCTCGAGCCAAAGCTTTAAACGCATGCTTGAACCATTAAGCCACTTTTCATCTTATTAAGTTTAATAAAATAAAATAATTTCTTTCTATTCTAGTGTCCACATGTAATGCAAAAAAGTTACATTTTTGTTTAATAGTTCCATCAAAATAATATATATATATATATATATATATATATATATATATATATATATTCAAAACTAATATTTTATAAACTAACAGAATAAATAATTTCTTAAATCCACATTTATATCAAAAATTTGTTTAATCTCAAGGAATTTATATGAAAAAGATATTAATAATAGAATAATTATTTTAGTACTTAATATTTATAAATTTGAACATGACATATAACTTAAAATCTTATAAATTATTAATTAATATTTTAATTTGAACTAAATAAAAGTATATATATTATTTATAAAAATAAAAATATTATTTACAAAAACCTCAAAAATATAATATAAATTGAATTTGTCAAATTTATTAATCTACATTTATATCAAAAAATGATTTTTTATCTCAAAATTTATGGAAATAAAAATATTAATAACGAAATAATTATTTTAGCAGTTAAAAATTGTGAATTTGCATATGATGTGTTTCTTAGAAATTTTAATATATTTGATATATCTTAGGTTAATATTATATGTTATTATAAATTTGTATATTATATTTTAATTACACTTTATAATAACATGTTTATTGTTTACAAAAAATAAAAATATTGTTAACTATACATTTGAGAATTAATTTATTGTTGATTTTCAGTTAATATTAAAAATTAAAAATAGTGAAATAGAAAATAAACATAATAATTCTCATATAAAAATTGCATATTATTTGTGCCTTGAAATTCAATAGAAAATAAAATAATAATAGCTTTGTGCATGTATATATATATATTATGTTCCAGGATTCTTAGTTGATACAATATCAATAAAATTTTATGATTTCTATACATCTTGCTATATTAATTGTTGTATATTTTTCACATATACTTTTATAATATATATTTTCTATGTATCTATACATTAATTATAGCTATTCTGGTCTTTAAAATAATGTTATTAATATGTTTATAGAATTTATATGCATTTTTTGGCGTATCCATATTTTTTCATCCATATTCATATATTTACAAAGTATATTTGTATCCAAATAATGTAATACGATATCCGATACCGATAATTTAATCCTTACCCCTAAATGGATGGTAGAAAAGAAACTTTCATACGAGCTTCATGAGGAATTGAAGATGCTTGTAAGTTCTAACCGCTCCGTTAACTGTTATGTGCCTGTCAATGAGAGTTGTGAGAATTAACGTAGATTAGTGGACGGTTTGGTATTCTGACAACTGTATCAAAAATTAGCTTTTAATATCTTTTTAAGGATAGATTGAGGTATTTTAAGGAACAAGTGTTAAATAATTTTCTAAGTAATTTTTCAAAGTGTTCACCATGTGTGTCTACGTGATCGGGACTGATTTATTGCCGCCAAGGTTAATTGTAAGAGGTTTAAAGTATCACACTCGGCCTGTTTTGGTGATTTTTTTTTTAATTTTACTTTTTTCTTTTTTTTTAAATCGATTTAGAGGGACTGATTTAATTTAAGACCCGGCTATTCTCTGAACCAGTGGCAGAACCGATACAACCCTGTAGGAACGTATCAGGAAACCATTATATGTATAAATACTTTAAACTTTGATTATATGCAATTAAATACAAGGTTATATATAGTATAGGAATAACAAGTCTTTGTAGCAATACATGGTGGTGTACTGGTGTATGGCCGGGCCTCACAGCCTGTGATAAAGTGAAAATACAGTGTGCCAATGAATGATAACATAGTATGGTTCTCATATGAGAAAATTTGCATCTGATTAATGATCGATACTGCTTCAAGTTCCGATAATCCACCATATGACTGGATTTCCTGCCCACTACTTTCTATTCATCTTGAATTGCAATCATACCTCGCCATTTTGTATTTTAAGATGTGCGACTGTACTATACTATGGATAATGAGTAGTAGGGATGCAAATGGATCAGATTGGATCGGATTCAAATCAGAGTATATTCAGATTCGACCTGACATTGTTTATGTCGGATCTAATTCAATCCAAACATCTGATCGGATCTGATAAGATTCGATTTGAATTTGAATTTTATCAATAAGTCAAATCTTCGGATCTGATCCAATCTGATAAAGTGAAAATACTTCATCATATATATATATATACATATTTTTTATAAGATAATAAATTTGTAAAAATATATTTATAAATAAATAAATAACATATATATATAATATGTATTGGATTGGATAGGGTGTGATCCGAATCCGATCCAATTTTTTATTGGATCCTATTATCTGATCAGATTCGAACAATGTTGATCCAAATTCGACCAAATAGGATTGAAACTCAGATGAAATAATATCATGATCTGATCTATTTGCACCCCTAGTGAGTAGAAAAATTGGATTCCCTAGGCAAAACCACACTCTCGAGCAAATAGGTTCAAAAGGTGCAAAAACCTCCAAATGATGACATGTACACAACATAATCCATTAGAGAGAGGCTGCATGGAGTCTGGATCTATTACTCACAAAGCACGCCTCACACCAACCTCACAACATGTCCTACCTGCACATTGGGAACATTTCTCATACTTGTATTTATTATTTATGAGGAGAATAGGAGATATTCCCAATCCGGGGTGGAATGTGGCTGTGAGGTTTGCATGAGGCACGGTCTGTGAGGAGCAGATATCAATTCAGCTGCATGTATCAAAATGACATGCGTAGATTCCATTTAATGAATGTACAACCATTATGGATATACATTACAGATTTACTCCTCACACTAACCTCACAGAATGTTGTAGATATACATTGAGAACATCACACCGTGGATGAAACATACAAATAAAATAAATGTTCTTAATGTGTGGCTGCAACTAATTAATGTGATATTGGTGTGAGCAGCAGATCCAGATTTCACTTTCCTAGCTTATTAATAGTATATATTGCAGAATCAAAGGATAAATCTTTCCTCTTGCACAGGCATACAAGCTTTACACTTACAAGTGGAGGGATAGGATTCTCAACGGGTCGGATCTCATTCAGGACAGTATGTATATCAGTCCCAAACAAAATATTTAATCGCTTCTATACTCTCAATTATTAATCGGGACAATTAAAAAGAATTATTAATTGAGACAATTGGGTCTGGCCCAATTAGACCCAACTATACTTGAAGTCTCTGATACCTATGATAATAACTTAAATTTTATTTTTGATAATATCAACATAATAAAATGATTAATCAAAATCATCTTATATATTATCTATAAAATTTATCCTTTTAAACATAAAATATAACAGAAATTATAAAATATATATAAAATATAAATTATGAAATATATAAAAATGATTAACAAAAATGTATTATTAACTATATAATCTGTTCGGAGCATAAGAAGCAATACCAGCCCAATTATTAATCGGAATAAAACCACAGAACCAGATGTGATATCGTTTGATCGGTTTGGTTCCACTGGGTAGACCCCACCATTGGCAGCCCTAATCAGGTGTAAATTTTTTACTTGACCAACCAACTTTCTTAGATTTCGGGACATGGGTTGGGTAATGCGTAAATGAGGTAATTTGATTGTATTGATTAATTGATGTTAGATGTGGGCTACTGAGTCATGTCAACTTAACTCGAGATTAGCCCATTTATTGGACTAGACCTGACCTGAGCTTATCCCATGTGTTAAATTTATACTACCTTAAAAAATATAGTTTTAAGAATATTTCTGGAATTTTTTGGGTACAATATTTATCCCTCTATATTTAAATTTATTGATAAAAAATGAGGACAAATAGGGTAATTAATTATTGATATTAAATGAATTGAAAAAAGATCATTTTAGATATTCGATGCATTCAATTCCCTCTCACTAAATTCAATATTTAATATATTACTTTGCATTCACCTTCATTCAATCGTATATTTAAGGCATTTTGGTTTTTTTCTCATTATTAAATTCTATTAATTAAATGCATACATAATAAACTAATAATTCTAATAACATAAAAAATTATACTTTTAAAATCTACCTAAAAAATAGTATTTTCATCTAGGTGATTGTAAGAAATTAAATCATTTTGGGTCAAATGGGTCAATCCATGTTCTCAAAATTAAATAATAAAATAAAAAATAGATAAAACATAAAAATATAGAAATTAAAAAATTGGAAACGCTTTTTCTGTTTTTTTTCTCATTATTAAATTCTATTAGTTAAACCCATAAATAATAAATTAATAATTCTAATAACATAAAAAACGATACTTTTAAAATCTACCTAAAATGGTGTTTTCATCTAGGTGGTTGTAAGAAAATAAAATATTTTGGGTCAAATGGGTCAATCCATGTTGCCACAATTAAATAATAAAATTGAAAAAAGATAAAATATAAATATATATATAGAGAAATTAAAATAAAATTGAGAATGTTTTTAAGATCATATATTCATCATATTAAACAATAATAAGTATGATTAATAAGAAATATTTTATTAATAAAGGAAATGGAACGTAAAATTTAAAACCAAATGAAAATAAAATTATTTTCCTACTCTCTCATTAAGTCTCATATCCAAAGTATATGCTTAATTACTAGTACATGAAAATGTCATAAACAATTAAACAACCATTCGCTCATAACAACATGAGTCAATTGGGCCCATGCCCTCGTGCCCAGTCCATTCAAATTTTAACAAACGTATATATATTAAATCTATTCCTGAGTTAAAGACATTTAGAAAAATAAAATACAATTAAAATATGCACTCAGGTTTTCTATTCACTTTTTTGTATTCACTGTACAATTAAAATGACTCATGAATACCCTAATTAAATTACTAGGGGTTTGGTGTTTCTAAATGGTTGGGATGATGGAAGCAAGGTTCAAAGTATCAATAGTATCAGCCGATATGTGTCGTGTCAATGGCTTCCCGATATGCCCCTCCAGGGGTTGTATTGGGTCAGCCACTGGTTCAAAAGGTAACCAGGCCTTAAACTGACCCCTCTGACCTGTTTCAGAAAAAAAAAAAAAAAAAGGTAAAACCTAAAAAAACTACCGATACAGCCTGATACGCCTCTACCGGCATACCAACCATATTGACATTTTAAACCTTGGATGGAAAGATATTTTCTTAGGCTGTTAAAAAAAGAGTATTGATCCATTTCGTGTTGGTGTGTATTGGTTTTTCTTTTCTTTTTTTTTTTCATAAGAGGTTGTGTATCGATATTTTGATCCCTGCTTTGGGACCCAGACTTTGTGCAGAGGCTCAATCAATGACTCCCTATGCTCACTGCAATTGGAACCGATAGAAATTGAGTCTGGATTTCCTACCCACACGGGCCACACTTACCCAATTGCACTCACACGTGAAGAACATCTCACCCTTTTACATGTTATTATGTATAGAACATCTTATCCTTGTACATGTATGTGGGTAGGCATGGATAGAGTTCTTGTGTGCAGAATATCAGGAGTCGTAAAAACTTCCTGCAGGAAGGTTGGCAAATCTACCTACAATATTTCAATGAGAATGAATGCAGAACTGCTGTAAGTTGGCCTCACCCGTTTGGCCGGTGACTTAGCCACAAACTCACAAATCTACCTACAATATTTCATTGATCATGGTTTTCAAACCACTATTGACCCAGACGGTCAGGCCGTTCAACCTGAGAATCATCCAGGCTACTGGTTCTGTTTTACCCCATCAGGTTCTTGGCAAAAAAACCGTTGAATCGGTCATTGACCTATTGACTTAGGTGATTGACCCGTCAATCCATTCAATGGTTTTTGGCCGTTTTTATTTTAATTATTTTTTTATTTTTTTATCAGAATAGACTGTCCATTTAAATCAAATGGTTGAACCGTTAACCCAAAAATAAGTGGCCAAAACGGTTTTGGTTCCAGTTCCGGATCGTTTTTTAAAACATTGCCATTGATGCACCTTATCTATTTTGAATTTTTTGTATTGATAATAACATGGATTGACCCGCTGATCTGGATGGCGATCTGTTGACTACTTGATCCAGAGAAAACCCATCATATTACAAAATTAAATTAATTGGTTCAATCGATAACCCGTTAACCCGAACATATAAACCATTGGCTCAACTGACCCATTCAGTGAGTTACCATGTTTTTTATTATTTTATTAATTTTTTCGATTTTTATATTGATGATAACATGGATTGACCTGTTGATCCGGACGGTTGAACCATTAACCTCTTGACCAAAAAGAAACGGTTCAACCCCCGGGCTGGATTTTAAATCACTGGAAATAAAACAAAAAAAGCACCTTTGGTTAGTTGGGCCAATTTTTAAAAACTGAAACAGGGTGGAAGGCTAGTAATCAGGTTCACAACTACCATTGGCATCCATCACTATCACAAATACAGTAACACAATAATCAATCTAATTGAATCTACCTAACAAATTACACCAAAAATCATTAAGAACAGAAGAAAAAAAGAGGCAATCGTTAATCAATCAAAGCATGCATGGGGTTTCAACTATGGTATCCAATGAAGGTTTCCACATTCGCTGCTTTGAGCATCTCTCGGTAGGCTGCGGTCTTTCTTCATCCGGCGATTCCATTGTTTTAAATTCTGATGGAGTCAAGCAGAAGTCACTGAACGCAGGGAATATCTTTCCGATGTTGTTAGAGCTTCCACGCTTGGTTGCTCTGGATGCCCTGTATGAAAGTGTTTCCATCTCCTCATCTGTAAGCACGGAGTATAGCATATCCATGGGAAGAAGAAAATAGAACCGACCTTGTTCGAGCTCTACGTCGGTAGCTAAGCCAGGAACTCGGTGACCCACGTTGAGATCAGTGGAGTCACAGACGAATTGACAAGGGTTCTCTTGCATGAGCTGACCTGCTTTGATCGGCCCTGTGTATATTTTCATTCTCCCATCACAGAACAGAACCTTCACTGCTCCACCGGTGGCACTGCTAAGAACACAAGATGTATTATTCCCCATAGCACAAATTTTGGATGAAGAGAGAGAGAGATTAACCCATATTAAGGAGTGTGAACCTGATGAATGCGATTTGATGAATTACATTCACGAGTGTCTGAACTTGTATATTGGCATCTGTAGCGCTGTGGGTCTGGGTTTGAGGGGAATATCTGCGGAGAGAGTCGAGCTGTCAATGGCTCTGGTAGCCTGGTCTGGTTCGGGACAGTGTGGACGGTGGACCAGACCCCAAATCAATTATTAATTGGTTTTATAAGACAAGCCTACAACCGAACCAATTATTAATTATTATATCTGATTTTGACAATTTATAATTAATTTACAAGAATAACAACTTATAACGCATTTTTGATAATATAACCTTAATATATAATTTATAAGTTGATAAAACAAGTGTTTTTAACCAAATTTATTTCATATGCTGTTTATGAAATTTGCCTATTAGTTCTAGACATAAAATACAACAAAATTATAAGAAAACTAAGAAACCGATCTCAACCCAATTAACATAGCGGTTCAACCGGTATGGTTCTTTTGGGTAGAGAGAAGGAGACAGAGAGAGAACTCAAGTTGAGGACAAAACAAATGATTGAGCATATATAGGGGCTTCCCCACAAGAAATATTCTTCCTTTCGGTTCACCTAACACTGATTAAGCTATGTATAAAAAGAAGAAAGTACTAGAGGAAGAATCAAAATGGGTCCCTGCTCTCTGTTCTTTCCAAATATGCTAGATGGAGTTTCTCCATGATAACACTGGCACTGCACTGTCATCTTCTTTCCAAATAGCTTGCAGTTGCAGGATGTTCCTTTGGACTTTTAGAAGAATCTGTGTCCACATTTCAACAACTTGGTTTGTTTTATAACCGTTCGATGTACGGGCTTCCCTTTGGGATGGTCAAACAAAAATGTAGATAAAATGGACAACTCAAGATTCTTTACTCGGTCGACCTTCCAAACACTATATATATTATTAGAAGAGAATATATGGGGAGTTTTCTAGTACCAGTGGTTGTAACATCCCAGAGCCAGAGGGAAGACACCATATATTAGTTACTTGTTTATCAAGAATATTGCTAGCAAAATCCAATCCAATTATATATTAATATTTTGTCTTTGAGGGTTGGATTGAGTATGCTGTGTAAGCAATGAAATAACAACTTTAGGGATTGAGACATATGGCTTCCAAAGCATCAAACGCCATTGATTATGGTTTCAACAATTTAGGACACTGGTACATTGCTATATATTTATATGGAACTATGGAAGATCACAGCTCGGATTTCCTACGCACAAGAACTCTACCCACCTTACCAATATGATATCGCAGCCACACATCTGGAGATGTTCTTAATACACGGCTGTAACATTTTGTGGGTAGGTGATCCGGACACCGAAGATCAATCCATCAAATCTTTGTATATGATTATAATTTATGCTTAGGTTGACTAAAAACTATTCTTCAAGTAGGGTCAATTGTTAGAGTTGGGTTTTTCGCCAATCAGCTGGCATGGACTCACCAACCCTACTAGAATCCAAATCCACAACCACCCATCTTCTTGCAGAAGAGGATTTAGATTGCATTTGGCATTCTTTATTTTAAGTATTCGTTTTTTTTATTTAAATCTATATACATTTTAACGGTAAAAAAGAGATAATTCCTTAAAAATAAAAAAAAATGCCAAATACAGTCTTAAATTTAATGGTTTTGAATTTTAATGGTTCAGAGCTTATTTCCAACACATTGAAGTATCTTGAAAGTAGGCGGAATTGATGTAAGAGGCATCCCATTCTATATATAGAGGAGGCGGCATGGGTTCAGACCACGGAAAAGGCAGTCTCTTCACATTGTATGTTAATAGACCCGGTGGGTTATGTGCATCATTCACTAACCCAATAATCCACTAACTACGTTTAGGATGTCAACGAATCGGGTTCAGTACGGATTTGTCTCAATCCTATCTTGATCATCCAGCACTCAAACCTAAAACTGACCCGACCTGGCTTAAAAAACACATGATTCTCGGACATGACCCGACCTTATAGAATTTAATCCGATTCCAACCCAACTTGATCCATATAATTTCAAATGTATTTTTTAACACATTTTAAAGACCTGAAAAAGAAAATCAAAATCAACATATAAATAAATTATAAGCTTTAAGCCTATAAAGTTAGAAGTCAAAAAATTGCAAGAATACTTGGTATATATGAAGGGCATCATGACCTGGTGGGGTGGGAAAGCCAAAAACCAAACCCGATTCAGGTCAAAGAATAAAAAATGTAACCTGACTCAGGTCAAAGAATCAACATATAAATAAATTATAAGCTTTAAGCCTATAAAGCTAGAAGTCAAAAAATTACAAGAATACTTGGTATATATGAAGGGCATCATGACCTGGCGGGGTGGGTCAGCCAAAAATCAAACCCGACTCAGGTCAAAGAATCAAAACCCAAACCCGACCTTAAACCAAATATACTTGACCCTATAGGGTTGGGTTAAGCCGAGTTTACCATTTAACCCGACCCACTGACATCCCTACATATAGCAAGTAGGGATCAGCTACCAACAAAAATGCTCCCAACACTATCCTAATGGTCCATCTCAATGGCATATTGAGAATATTTCCTTAGTCATTCATTGGCAGATTTTCCCAATGTACGATTGAAATAGCTAGTTGGAACATTGTTGGGACTATGTTGGTAGTTTATCCAAATTCAGTATATAGCCTTTGGCTCCAATAGGGGCTAGAATGAAACTTGAAACAAAGTAAAATGAAAGCCAAAAGCAATAGTATACCCAAGGTTCAAAATATTGATACATATTGACACGTATTGGTTCATACATATCATATTGGGGGCTTCCTGATATGCCCCTATAGTGGGTGTATCAAGGTTTTGACCGGTTCAGGGGGTGGACGAACCTTAAATTGGACCCCTTGAACTTGATTTGAAAAAAAAAATACTACCGATACTGCTCAATGCGTATCAATATTTTAAACCTTGAATATACCCCAAATTGCATTCTTCTCACTTGCACTCTTATGTTTTTGTACTTTTTTATGGTGGGCTACACACAAGGGGTAATCCATACGCCATTGCCTTAAGCATTCGACTTCAATCGGTGCACGCCCATGCTCACACCATTCGAACAACCTCTTGCAACCTTACATTGGGAAAATATCCCCATGAAATAAAGCACATAAGTATGGAGATATTCCCAATGCAAAGCTGTAAAGGATGTTCGAATGGGAGTTGCACTGATGGAAGCTGAACTCTTGCCTTAAGACCCTCCCCCAATCATGTTGGCAACGGGAACCGGATCTCTACTGCAACGAAGCAACAAATGTACCAATCAGGCCACCAATCAGTTGCTCTCATGCAAGGTTTTTGAAACTAGACCAAATAAGGAACCGTTATGGGGACCAGTTATCGGGCCGAACAGTCCAACCATCTAGTTCGAATGGACAACCCATTCTGACATAAAAAATAAATAAAAATAAAAAATGGCAAAAAATCGTTGTCCGAGTTGATGGTTTGACCAAATCAACAGTTTTGGCCAAAAAGCGATTTTGGGTGAAAATGAACTAACTGATTCTTGATTTTCTTGTCTAACCATCAAGTCTGGTCTGATTTTGAAAACCATGCTCTCATGTATTTGTATTAGTACAAATGAAATTACATTGCAAACAAAGTCATCCTTGGGAATATATTCTAGCATGCAACTTAGGTCAAGCAATTGTTAATTTTGAAGGGAATTCTTTAAATGTGCCATCCAATTGGAGACAAATATCCTAACTAAGTCTCAAAGATAGGTGGCGAGCTAGAGACTTAAGCTTGAGTTTGGCTCAAGTCAAAATTTCATAAGCTCAAGCTTGTCTATGTGTATGTATATATGCATGTATGTATGCAGGTAGAAACTTGATTAAGCTCGTGAGCCTCATGAGTTGAGCTTTATTAGGCTCGAACTGGGCTCGATTATCAAACAAGCCTGTAAATTGGGCACAAGCTTGACTCGAAGCTTGATTTAAACTAAACTGAACCGATCTCGAATAGCTCGTGAAAAGCTCAACTTGTTGCCACCTCTACTTTTATAAAGATCCCTTTGGCGAATTCAGATCTCCTATCCGCGACATTGGAAACATCTCCCCATGAATAATAACACGCAAATATTAGAGATGTTCTCAATGTGCAACTACAATAAGGCGTGAGTAGGATTCTTGTGGGCAAGAGATCCGAACTTCCCTTTGGCACGCAATTTCTTGTGTTTTAAGGACAGCTAACATATTTCTATTGGGAATCCAGCTAATAGGTAACTAGCATATTTGGAGTATTTCTATGTAGCATCTAAATTCTCCTTTTTTACCCCACCCCATTAAAAAGTTGAAAGATTTTATGCCACACACCTCAAAAGAAAATACAAAAAATCCATATGATTGTAATTTGTGACACTATAGGCAAGGGCTCAGATTAGAGCATTTACACAGCATTAAGCCCGGCGGGCGGGGCTGATTCAAAATTTAGCAAATGCTCAACCCGAGCCCACCCCAGTTGCAGCTTAACAAGCGGCAACCCAAATTTTAAGCCTATATAAACACTGGCGAATTGGAATATATTCTTATATAGATTGAAGATATAAGCTATGTTTGGTTTGAAGGAAAAAGTAGGGAAAGAAAGGGAAATGTAGGATTACGGCTACAAGATTTGTAAAGATTTTCCTATTTTTTCATTCAAACCAAACACACCATAAAAGAAAATTTAAATCCAATAGAAAGTGTACAATTGAAACATCGACAGTCAAATTTTGGTTTTGGCTATTGATTTGGAGCGCAAGTTGGGTTGCCTGATTTAAAAGAATTTTAATTATATTGGGCTCAGGTTTGGGCATGGGCCCATTGAAATTTTGAAAAATGCTCAACCTAAAACGACGAAAGTTGCAACTAGACTTGTTCATGGGCCGGGTGGCCCAACGGATCGGCCCGGCCCCCGAATGGGCTTGAACAGGTATATGGGCCCGCGGGCTTAACCTCGGGCAAAAAGCCCGGTCCAGCCCGACCTATAATTAAACCTAAAAACCCTTATCAAATACCTCTCTTTTTTTCACCTCTTTGCCTCTTTCCCTTCTTTATATTCTTTTTTTTAATGTAAATAAATTATGATTTATATTGATTATTGAATTCAGAATTTATATTCTTTTCTAATGTAAATAAATTCTGATTTATATTGATTATTGAATTCAGAATTTATATTATTTGTTTTAATGTAAATAAATTCTGATTAATATTGATTATTGAATTGAGATTTTATATTCTTTTTTAATGTAAATAAATTCTGATTTATATTGATTATTGAATAGGGAAAAATTCTAATTTTTTTATTAGGTCGGGCTTCGGGCTTTTTATTAGTGCTGGACTCGGGCCCAAGTTATAGGCCCGTTGGTCAAGTCGGGCTCAGGCTTTGGCCTAACATATTTCCATTAATGAAGAGTAAAAGCCCGACTCGAACCCAGTCCGGCCCGGCCCATGAAAAAATCTAGTTGCAACCCCACAATTTATTCTCTTCACCGTGGAAGCTCTTTTCCCTTTAATTAGAGAGCACTTTTATTTATGGGTTTTCTATTTTGTAGAAGTTTAATTTTATAAGTGGTACCAGGGACACTAAAGCAATTTTGCCCAATTCCTTGTGTCCCCTAAAGAACCACACAAATTAGTTTGTATGAACTCTTGAAGTGGCAAGATATGATACTTGATTTTGAACATAAACGAAAGCTTTAGAGAGCTGTATAACAATCATATCCATTTCTCTGCAAGAAAAAAGAAAAAAAAAACAAAGTTATTTACAATGATATATTAAATGGATCGTAAATTCATAGGCCTCCCCTCCCATATCAAACCAACTTGTAGCATGAATTGACAAAATTAAATAACGAATGGGATTCATTGGCCATTCAAAGATGGCATACTGTGAATGGAGTTTGAATTAAATATACTATGAAACTGAAAACAGTGCACTAGAATAGATGTGCAGCTGTAGTGTCCTGTCACCTTTGGATAAGTGTAAATATAGAAGATGTTCCCAATATACAGCTGTAGTGTCCTGTGGATAGATGTTCCCAATAGACAGCTGTAGTGTCCTGTGGATAGTTGTGGATTAAAGTGGGAATCAATAGGAAGAATCTGACGTAGACATCAACTTCATTTTAGAATGTGTATAGATAGAGATAGCCTTGAAATTGTGATTCTGCATTATTTTGGGACATAGACAGCTGAAAGTGATTCACTTGCTTCACCATATCGTCCTCATTCCATACAGAAAATCTTGCCTGAATGAACTCTTTTTGGATGTATTCAGATGGGAGACCATCTCTGAAAAGTTAAGTTTTTTTTTTTATTATTTTTAATGAATTAGAGATTGGTTCACCATCTTTTACTTGTCTTTTGATTAGGTATTTATACTAAAATATCCTTCACATGAGTCATAGGTTGGCACCTTGCGAACTGCCAAAGTGGAACTAGAAAATGGTTTCATCTAGGGCTCAGTGGAATTTGCACTCTACATACATATTTGTATTTGTATTCCTTCAAAACTAAACGTAATGTTTAAAGTATCAATAAATATTTTCCTACATGTACAATTAATATGTATAGGTTCTAAAGATCATTGATATGCTAAATAAAGGAGTTATGACAATTGGTCATAGGGGTGTAAGTAGATCGGATTCGAATAGGATAAGGCAATATCAAAATTCAAATCTGATTAGAAAATTTGGTATCCGAATTCAATTCGATATCCGATGGATGTTGAAAATTAATATATGAATTCGAATCTGATTAAATATTTGAATATCTGATTCGATTCAAAATTGGTTAATTAATTATTTTAGATAATAATAAATAAATAAATTAAAATTTGTATTGATATAAAGTATATAAATATATAAATTATTTATATAGCTTAACTATATATAAATTATATAAAATATTTTATATATTATATATAAGGATTAAATAATTGGTCGAATTTAGATGTTTATCGAATTGAATCGGGTCGTATCCGAATCCGATCGATTATATATTCAAATTATCTGAATTCAATTCGATTATGGTTAATAATAGGATTTTCAAATAATGTTGACACCCCTAATTGGTCATATTCAATGGTTAATAACCTTTCCAAAGATGGCATGGTTCAAAGTTTGACGGATGAAACAATTTCCATCCATGATTGTTGTCTCTTTGAATTGATACTTCTAACCATGGTATCATCCAATTTCTGTATTTGAAAACACTAGTAAGTGTGCACGTGGTATTTTTTTTTTTATGACAATGATAATAGCAAATAATGTGTTCCTAAAGTTCTTTTATGGTTTTTTATATCTCTTTGTTTATAAAATTTATTTTTATTTGTCATACATTTTTGTTTAATATGATGAATATATGA